>NW_027309793.1:1860222-2170259 GCF_047496795.1 Chiloscyllium punctatum | reverse complement strand
AAACAGGGGGCGTGAAACAGAGGGGCTGAAACAGAGGGCGAGAAACAGAGGGGCTGAACCAGAGGGCGAGAAACAGAGGGGCTGAATCAGAGGGGCTGAAACAGAGGGGCTGAAACAGTGGGGCTGAAACAGCGGGGCTGAAACAGACGGGCTGAAACAGAGAGCCTGAAACAGAGGGCGAGAAACAGAGGGGCTGAAACAGAGGGCGAAAAACAGAGGGGCTGAAACAGACGGGCTGAAACAGAGAGCCTGAAACAGAGGGCGAGAAACAGAGGGGCTGAAACAGAGGGCGAAAAACAGAGGGGCTGAAACAGAGGGCGAGAAAAAGAGGGGGAGAAACAGAGGGACTGAAACAGAGGAGCTGAAACAGAGGGGCTGAAACAGAGGGGCTGAAACAGAGGGGCTGAATCAGAGCGGCTGGAACAGAGGGGCTGAATCAGAGGGGCTGAAACAGAGGGCGAGAAACAGAGGGGCTGAAACAGAGGGCGAGAAACAGAGGGGCTGAAACAGAGTGGCTGAAACAGAGGGGCTGAAACAGAGGGCGAGAAACAGAGGGGCTGAAACAGAGGGGCTGAAACAGAGGGTGAGAAACAGAGGGGCTGAAACAGAGGGGCTCAATCAGAGGGCGAGAAACAGAGGGGCTGAAACAGAGGGTGAGAAACAGAGGGGCTGAAACTGGGGGCGTGAAACAGAGGTGCTGAAACAGAGGTGAGGGAAACAGAGGGGCGGGAAACAGAGGGTCGGGAAACAGAGGGGCTGAATCAGAAGGGCTGAATCAGAGGGGCTGAATCAGAGGGGCTGAATCAGAGGGGCTGAAACAGATGGTGAGAAACAGAGGGACTGAAACAGAGGGGCTGAAACTGAGGGGTTGAAACAGAGGGCGAGAAACAGAGGGGCTGAAACAGAGGGGCTGAATCAGAGGGGCTGAATCAGAGGGGCTGAAACAGAGGGGCTGAATCAGAGGGGCTGAAACAGAGGGCGAGAAACAGAGGGGCTGAAACAGAGGGCGAGAAACAGAGGGGCTGAAACAGGGGGCGAGAAACAGAGGGGCTGAAACAGAGGGGCTGAATCAGAGGGGCTGAAACAGAGGGGCTGAATCAGAGGGGCTGATTCAGAGGGGCTGAAACAGAGGGGCTGAATCAGCGGGGCTGAAACAGAGGGGCTGAAACAGAGGGGCTGAATCAGAGCGGCTGAAACAGAGGGGCTGAATCACAGGGGCTGAAACAGAGGGTGAGAAACAGAGGGGCTGAAACAGAGGGCGAGAAACAGAGGGGCTGAAACAGAGTGGCTGAAACAGAGGGGCTGAAACAGAGGGGCTGAAACAGCGGGCGAGAAACAGAGGGGCTGAAACAGAGGGCGTGAAACAGAGGGGCTGAAACAGAGGGCGAGAAACAGAGGGGATGAAACAGTGGGCGAGAAACAGAGGGGCTGAAACAGAGGGGCTGAAACAGTGGGCGAGATACAGAGGGGCTGAAACAGAGGGGCTGAAACAGTGGGCGAGAAACAGAGGGGCTGAAACAGCGGGCGAGAAACAGAGGGCGAGAAACAGTGGGGCTGAAACAGGGGGGCTGAAACAGACGGGCTGAAACAGAGAGCCTGAAACAGAGGGTGAGAAACAGAGGGGCTGAAACAGAGGGCGAAAAACAGAGGGGCTGAAACACAAGGCGAGAAACAGAGGGGGAGAAACAGAGGGCGATAAACAGAGGGGCTGAAACAGAGGGGCTGAGACAGAGGGGCTGAAACAGAGGGCGCGAAACAGAGGGGCTGAAACAGAGGGCGAGAAACAGAGGGGCTGAAACAGAGGGCGAGAAACAGAGAGGCTGAAACAGAGGGGCTGAAACAGTGGGCGAGATACAGAGGGGCTGAAACAGAGGGGTTGAAACAGTGGGCGAGAAACAGAGGGGCTGAAACAGCGGGCGAGAAACAGAGGTCGAGAAACAGTGGGGCTGAAACAGAGGGGCTGAAACAGAGGGCGAGACACAGAGGGGCTGAAACAGAGGGCGAAAAACAGAGGGGCTGAAACAGAGGGGCTGAAACAGAGGATGAGAAACAGAGTTGCTGAAACAGAGGGCGAGAAACAGAGTGGCTGAAACAGAGTGGCTGAAACAGAGGGGCTGAAACAGAGGGGCTGAAACAGCGGGCGAGAAACAGAGGTGCTGAAACAGATGGCGTGAAACACAGGGGCTGTAACAGAGGGCGAGAAACAGAGAGGCTGAAACAGAGGGTGAGAAACAGAGGGGCTGAAACAGAGGGGCTGAAACAGAGGATGAGAAACAGAGGTGCTGAAACAGAGGGCGAGAAACAGAGTGACTGAAACAGAGTGGCTGAAACAGAGGGGCTGGAACAGAGGGGCTGAAACAGCGGGCGAGAAACAGAGGGGCTGAAACAGAGGGCGTGAAACAGAGGGGCTGTAACAGAGGGCGAGAAACAGAGAGGCTGAAACAGAGGGTGAGAAACAGAGGGGCTGAAACAGAGGGGCTGAAACAGTGGGCGAGATACAGAGGGGCTGAAACAGAGGGGCTGAAACAGTGGGCGAGAAACAGAGGGGCTGAAACAGCGGGCGAGAAACAGAGGGCGAGAAACAGTGGGGCTGAAACAGAGGGGCTGAAACAGAGGGCGAGAAACAGAGTGGCTGAAACAGAGGGCGAGAAACAGAGGGGCTGAAACTGAGTGGTTGAAACAGAGGGGCTGAAACAGAGGGCGAGAAACAGAGGGGCTGAAACAGAGGGGCTGAAACAGAGGGTGAGAAACAGAGGGGCTGAAACAGAGGGGCTCAATCAGAGGGCGAGAAACAGAGGGGCTGAAACAGAGGGTGAGAAACAGAGGGGCTGAAACAGGGGGCGTGAAACAGAGGTGCTGAAACAGAGGTGAGGGAAACAGAGGGGCGGGAAACAGAGGGTCGGGAAACAGAGGGGCTGAATCAGAGGGGCTGAATCAGAGGGGCTGAATCAGAGGGGCTGAATCAGAGGGGCTGAAACAGAGGGTGAGAAACAGAGGGGCTGAAACAGAGGGGCTGAATCAGAGGGGCTGAATCAGAGGGGCTGAAACAGAGGGCGAGAAACAGAGGGGCTGAAACTGAGGGCGAGAAACAGAGGGGCTGAAACAGGGGGCGAGAAACAGAGGGGCTGAAACAGAGGGGCTGAATCAGAGGGGCTGAAACAGAGGGGCTGAATCAGAGGGGCTGATTCAGAGGGGCTGAAACAGAGGGGCTGAATCAGCGGGGCTGAAACAGAGGGGCTGAAACAGAGGGGCTGAATCAGAGCGGCTGAAACAGAGGGGCTGAATCAGAGGGGCTGAAACAGAGGGCGAGAAACAGAGGGGCTGAAACAGAGGGCGAGAAACAGAGGGGCTGAAACAGAGTGGCTGAAACAGAGGGGCTGAAACAGAGGGGCTGAAACAGCGGGCGAGAAACAGAGGGGCTGAAACAGAGGGCGTGAAACAGAGGGGCTGAAACAGAGGGCGAGAAACAGAGGGGATGAAACAGAGGGCGAGAAACAGAGGGGCTGAAACAGAGGGGCTGAAACAGTGGGCGAGATACAGAGGGGCTGAAACAGAGGGGCTGAAACAGTGGGCGAGAAACAGAGGGGCTGAAACAGTGGGCGAGAAACAGTGGGGCTGAAACAGAGGGGCTGAAACAGACGGGCTGAAACAGAGAGCCTGAAACAGAGGGTGAGAAACAGAGGGGCTGAAACAGAGGGCGAAAAACAGAGGGGCTGAAACACAAGGCGAGAAACAGAGGGGGAGAAACAGAGGGCGATAAACAGAGGGGCTGAAACAGAGGGGCTGAAACAGAGGGGCTGAAACAGAGGGGCTGAGACAGAGGGGCTGAGACAGAGGGCGTGAAACAGAGGGGCTGAAACAGAGGGCGAGAAACAGAGGGGCTGAAACAGAGGGCGAGAAACAGAGGGGCTGAAACAGAGGGGCTGAAACAGTGGGCGAGATACAGAGGGGCTGAAACAGAGGGGCTGAAACAGTGGGCGAGAAACAGAGGGGCTGAAAAAGCGGGCGAGAAACAGAGGTCGAGAAACAGTGGGGCTGAAACAGAGGGGCTGAAACAGAGGGCGAGACACAGAGGGGCTGAAACAGAGGGCGAAAAACAGAGGGGCTGAAACAGAGGGGCTGAAACAGAGGATGAGAAACAGAGTTGCTGAAACAGAGGGCGAGAAACAGAGGGGCTGAAACAGAGGGGCTGAATCAGCGGGCGAGAAACAGAGGTGCTGAAACAGAGGGCGTGAAACACAGGGGCTGTAACAGAGGGCGAGAAACAGAGAGGCTGAAACAGAGGGTGAGAAACAGAGGGGCTGAAACAGAGGGGCTGAAACAGAGGATGAGAAACAGAGGTTCTGAAACAGAGGGCGAGAAACAGAGTGGCTGAAACAGAGGTGCTGGAACAGAGGGGCTGAAACAGCGGGCGAGAAACAGAGGGGCTGAAACAGAGGGCGTGAAACAGAGGGGCTGTAACAGAGGGCGAGAAACAGAGAGGCTGAAACAGAGGGTGAGAAACAGAGGGGCTGAAACAGAGGGGCTGAAACAGTGGGCGAGATACAGAGGGGCTGAAACAGAGGGGCTGAAACAGTGGGCGAGAAACAGAGGGGCTGAAACAGCGGGCGAGAAACAGAGGGCGAGAAACAGTGGGGCTGAAACAGAGGGGCTGAAACAGACGGGCTGAAACAGAGAGCCTGAAACAGAGGGTGAGAAACAGAGGGGCTGAAACAGAGGGCAAAAAACAGAGGGGCTGAAACACAGGGCGAGAAACAGAGGGGGAGAAACAGAGGGCGATAAACAGAGGGGCTGAAACAGAGGGGCTGAAACAGAGGGGCTGAAACAGAGGGGCTGAATCAGAGCGGCTGAAACAGAGGGGCTGAATCAGAGGGGCTGAAACAGAGGGCGAGAAACAGAGGGGCTGAAACAGAGGGCGAGAAACAGATGGTCTGAGACAGAGGGGCTGAAACAGAGGGCGAGAAACAGAGGGGCTGAAACAGAGGGCGAGAAACAGAGGGGCTGAAACAGAGGGCAAGAAACAGAGGCGCTGAAACAGAGAGGCTGAAACAGAGGGCGAGAAACAGAGGGGCTGAAACAGAGGGCGAAAAACAGAGGGGCTGAAACAGAGGGTGAGAAACAGTGGGGCTGAATCAGAGGGGCTGAATCAGAGGGGCTGAAACAGAGGGCGAGAAACTCAGGGGCTGAAACAGAGGGCGAGAAACAGAAGGCGAGAAACAGAGGGACTGAAACAGAGTGGCTGAAACAGAGGGGCTGAAACAGAGGGACTGAAACAGAGGGGCTGAAACAGAGGGCGAGAAACAGAGGGGCTGAAACAGAGGGCGGGAAACAGAGTGGCTGAAACAGAGGGGCTGAAACAGAGGGACTGAAACAGAGGGGCTGAAACAAAGGGCGAGAAACTGAGGGGCTGAAACAGAGGGCGAGAAACAGAGGGGCTGAAACAGAGGTTGAGAAACAGTGGGGCTGAAACAGAGGGGCTGAAACAGAGGGGCTGAAACAGAGGGGCTGAAACAGAGGGCGAGATACAGAGGGGCTGAAACAGAGGGCGAGAAACAGAGGGGCTGAAACAGAGGGCGAGAAACAGAGGGGCTGAATCAGAGGGGCTGAAACAGAGGGCGAGAAACAGAGGGGCTGAAACAGAGGGTGAGAAACAGAGCCGCTGAAACAGAGGGGCTGAAACAGAGGGTGAGAAACAGAGGGGCTGAAACAGAGGGTGAGAAACAGAGTGGCTGAAACAGAGGGGCTGAAACAGAGGGCGAGAAACAGAGGGCCAGAAACAGAGGGCGAGAAACAGAGGGGCTGAAACAGAGGGCGAGAAACAGAGGGGCTGAAACAGAGGGCGAGAAACAGAGGGGCTGAAACAGAGTGGCTGAAACAGAGGGGCTGAAACAGAGGGGCTGAAACAGCGGGCGAGAAACAGAGGGGCTGAAACAGAGGGCGTGAAACAGAGGGGCTGAAACAGAGGGCGAGAAACAGAGGGGATGAAACAGAGGGCGAGAAACAGAGGGGCTGAAACAGAGGGGCTGAAACAGTGGGCGAGATACAGAGGGGCTGAAACAGAGGGGCTGAAACAGTGGGCGAGAAACAGAGGGGCTGAAACAGTGGGCGAGAAACAGAGGGCGAGAAACAGTGGGGCTGAAACAGAGGGGCTGAAACAGACGGGCTGAAACAGAGAGCCTGAAACAGAGGGTGAGAAACAGAGGGGCTGAAACAGAGGGCGAAAAACAGAGGGGCTGAAACACAAGGCGAGAAACAGAGGGGGAGAAACAGAGGGCGATAAACAGAGGGGCTGAAACAGAGGGGCTGAAACAGAGGGGCTGAAACAGAGGGGCTGAGACAGAGGGGCTGAAACAGAGGGCGTGAAACAGAGGGGCTGAAACAGAGGGCGAGAAACAGAGGGGCTGAAACAGAGGGCGAGAAACAGAGGGGCTGAAACAGAGGGGCTGAAACAGTGGGCGAGATACAGAGGGGCTGAAACAGAGGGGCTGAAACAGTGGGCGAGAAACAGAGGGGCTGAAAAAGCGGGCGAGAAACAGAGGTCGAGAAACAGTGGGGCTGAAACAGAGGGGCTGAAACAGAGGGCGAGACACAGAGGGGCTGAAACAGAGGGCGAAAAACAGAGGGGCTGAAACAGAGGGGCTGAAACAGAGGATGAGAAACAGAGTTGCTGAAACAGAGGGCGAGAAACATAGGGGCTGAAACAGAGGGGCTGAAACAGCGGGCGAGAAACAGAGGTGCTGAAACAGAGGGCGTGAAACACAGGGGCTGTAACAGAGGGCGAGAAACAGAGAGGCTGAAACAGAGGGTGAGAAACAGAGGGGCTGAAACAGAGGGGCTGAAACAGAGGATGAGAAACAGAGGTGCTGAAACAGAGGGCGAGAAACAGAGTGGCTGAAACAGAGGTGCTGGAACAGAGGGGCTGAAACAGCGGGCGAGAAACAGAGGGGCTGAAACAGAGGGCGTGAAACAGAGGGGCTGTAACAGAGGGCGAGAAACAGAGAGGCTGAAACAGAGGGTGAGAAACAGAGGGGCTGAAACAGAGGGGCTGAAACAGTGGGCGAGATACAGAGGGGCTGAAACAGAGGGGCTGAAACAGTGGGCGAGAAACAGAGGGGCTGAAACAGCAGGCGAGAAACAGAGGGCGAGAAACAGTGGGGCTGAAACAGAGGGGCTGAAACAGACGGGCTGAAACAGAGAGCCTGAAACAGAGGGTGAGAAACAGAGGGGCTGAAACAGAGGGCAAAAAACAGAGGGGCTGAAACACAGGGCGAGAAACAGAGGGGGAGAAACAGAGGGCGATAAACAGAGGGGCTGAAACAGAGGGGCTGAAACAGAGGGGCTGAAACAGAGGGGCTGAATCAGAGCGGCTGAAACAGAGGGGCTGAATCAGAGGGGCTGAAACAGAGGGCGAGAAACAGAGGGGCTGAAACAGAGGGCGAGAAACAGATGGTCTGAGACAGAGGGGCTGAAACAGAGGGCGAGAAACAGAGGGGCTGAAACAGAGGGCGAGAAACAGAGGGGCTGAAACAGAGGGCGAGAAACAGAGGCGCTGAAACAGAGAGGCTGAAACAGAGGGCGAGAAACAGAGGGGCTGAAACAGAGGGCGAAAAACAGAGGGGCTGAAACAGAGGGTGAGAAACAGTGGGGCTGAATCAGAGGGGCTGAATCAGAGGGGCTGAAACAGAGGGCGAGAAACACAGGGGCTGAAACAGAGGGCGAGAAACAGAAGGCGAGAAACAGAGGGACTGAAACAGAGTGGCTGAAACAGAGGGGCTGAAACAGAGGGACTGAAACAGAGGGGCTGAAACAGAGGGCGAGAAACAGAGGGGCTGAAACAGAGGGCGGGAAACAGAGTGGCTGAAACAGAGGGGCTGAAACAGAGGGACTGAAACAAAGGGGCTGAAACAAAGGGCGAGAAACTGAGGGGCTGAAACAGAGGGCGAGAAACAGAGGGGCTGAAACAGAGGTTGAGAAACAGTGGGGCTGAAACAGAGGGGCTGAAACAGAGGGGCTGAAACAGAGGGGCTGAAACAGAGGGCGAGATACAGAGGGGCTGAAACAGAGGGCGAGAAACAGAGGGGCTGAAACAGAGGGCGAGAAACAGAGGGGCTGAATCAGAGGGGCTGAAACAGAGGGCGAGAAACAGAGGGGCTGAAACAGAGGGTGAGAAACAGAGCCGCTGAAACAGAGGGGCTGAAACAGAGGGTGAGAAACAGAGGGGCTGAAACAGAGGGTGAGAAACAGAGTCGCTGAAACAGAGGGGCTGAAACAGAGGGCGAGAAACAGAGGGCCAGAAACAGAGGGCGAGAAACAGAGGGGCTGAAACAGAGGGCGAGAAACAGAGGGGCTGAAACAGAGGGCGAGAAACAGAGGGGCTGAAACAGAGTGGCTGAAACAGAGGGGCTGAAACAGAGGGGCTGAAACAGCGGGCGAGAAACAGAGGGGCTGAAACAGAGGGCGTGAAACAGAGGGGCTGAAACAGAGGGCGAGAAACAGAGGGGATGAAACAGAGGGCGAGAAACAGAGGGGCTGAAACAGAGGGGCTGAAACAGTGGGCGAGATACAGAGGGGCTGAAACAGAGGGGCTGAAACAGTGGGCGAGAAACAGAGGGGCTGAAACAGTGGGCGAGAAACAGAGGGCGAGAAACAGTGGGGCTGAAACAGAGGGGCTGAAACAGACGGGCTGAAACAGAGAGCCTGAAACAGAGGGTGAGAAACAGAGGGGCTGAAACAGAGGGCGAAAAACAGAGCGGCTGAAACACAAGGCGAGAAACAGAGGGGGAGAAACAGAGGGCGATAAACAGAGGGGCTGAAACAGAGGGGCTGAAACAGAGGGGCTGAAACAGAGGGGCTGAGACAGAGGGGCTGAAACAGAGGGCGTGAAACAGAGGGGCTGAAACAGAGGGCGAGAAACAGAGGGGCTGAAACAGAGGGCGAGAAACAGAGGGGCTGAAACAGAGGGGCTGAAACAGTGGGCGAGATACAGAGGGGCTGAAACAGAGGGGCTGAAACTGTGGGCGAGAAACAGAGGGGCTGAAACAGCGGGCGAGAAACAGATTTCGAGAAACAGTGGGGCTGAAACAGAGGGGCTGAAACAGAGGGCGAGACACAGAGGGGCTGAAACAGAGGGCGAAAAACAGAGGGGCTGAAACAGAGGGCGAGAAAAAGAGGGGGAGAAACAGAGTGACTGAAACAGAGGGGCTGAAACAGAGGGGCTGAAACAGAGGGGCTGAAACAGAGGGGCTGAATCAGAGCGGCTGAAACAGAGGGGCTGAATCAGAGGGGCTGAAACAGAGGGCGAGAAACAGAGGTGCTGAAACAGAGCGCGAGAAACAAAGGGGCTGAAACAGAGTGGCTGAAACAGAGGGTCTGAAACGGAGGGCGAGAAACAGAGTGGCTGAAACAGAGGGCGAGAAACAGAGGGGCTGAAACAGAGGGCGAGAAACATAGGGGCTGAAACAGAGGGGCTGAAACAGAGGGTGAGAAACAGAGGGGCTGAAACAGAGGGCGAGAAACATTGGGGCTGAAACAGAGGGGCTGAAACAGAGGGTGAGAAACAGAGGGGCTGAAACAGAGGGCGAGAAACAGAGTGGCTGAAACAGAGGGGCTGAAACAGAGGGCGAGAAACAGAGGGGCTGAAACAGAGGGCGAGAAACAGAGGGGCTGAAACAGAGGGCGAGAAACAGAGGGGCTGAAACAGAGGGCGAGAAACAGAGGGGCTGAAACAGAGGGGCTGTAACAGTGGGCGAGGTACAGAGGGGCTGAAACAGAGGGGCTGAAACAGAGGGGCTGAATCAGAGGGCGAGAAACAGAGGGGCTGAAACAGAGGGTGAGAAACAGAGGGGCTGAAACAGGGGGCGTGAAACAGAGGTGCTGAAACAGAGGTGAGGGAAACAGAGGGGCGGGAAACAGAGGGTCGGGAAACAGAGGGGCTGAATCAGAGGGGCTGAATCAGAGGGGCTGAATCAGAGGGGCTGAATCAGAGGGGCTGAAACAGAGGGTGAGAAACAGAGGGACTGAAACAGAGGGGCTGAAACTGAGGGGTTGAAACAGAGGGCGAGAAACAGAGGGGCTGAAACAGAGGGGCTGAATCAGTGGGGCTGAAACAGAGGGGCTGAATCAGAGTGGCTGAAACAGAGGGCGAGAAACAGAGGGGCTGAAACAGAGGGCGAGAAACAGAGTGGCTGAAACAGGGGGCGAGAAACAGAGGGGCTGAAACAGAGGGGCTGAATCAGAGGGGCTGAAATAGAGGGGCTGAATCAGAGGGGCTGATTCAGAGGGGCTGAAACAGAGGGGCTGAATCAGCGGGGCTGAAACAGAGGGCGAGAAACAGAGGGGCTGAAACAGAGGGCAAGAAACAGAGGGGCAGAAACAGAGGGCGAGAAACAGAGTGGCTGAAACAGAGGGGCTGAAACAGAGGGCGAGAAACAGAGGGGCTGATACAGAGGGCGAGAAACAGAGGGGCTGAAACAGAGGGTGAGAAACAGAGGGGTTGAAACAGAGGGTGAGAAACAGAGGTGCTGAAACAGAGGGGCTGAAACAGAGGGGCTGAAACAGAGAGCGAGAAACAGAGGGGCTGAAACAGAGGGCGAGAAACAGAGGGGCTGAAACAGAGGGGCTGAAACAGAGGATGAGAAACAGAGGTGCTGAAACAGAGGGCGAGAAACAGAGTGGCTGAAACAGAGGGGCTGAAACAGCGGGGCTGAAACAGAGGGGCTGAAACAGCGGGCGAGAAACAGAGGGGCTGAAACAGAGGGCGTGAAACAGAGGGGCTGAAACAGAGGGCGAGAAACAGAGGGGATGAAACAGAGGGCGAGAAACAGAGGGGCTGAAACAGAGGGGCTGAAACAGTGGGCGAGATACAGAGGGGCTGAAACAGAGGGGCTGAAACAGTGGGCAAGAAACAGAGGGGCTGAAACAGCGGGCGAGAAACAGAGGGCGAGAAACAGTGGGGCTGAAACAGAGAGCCTGAAACAGAGGGCGAGAAACAGAGGGGCTGAAACAGAGGGCGAAAAACAGAGGGGCTGAAACAGAGGGGCTGAAACAGAGGGGCTGAATCAGAGCAGCTGAAACAGAGGGGCTGAATCAGAGGGGCTGAAACAGAGGGCGAGAAACAGACGGGCTGAAACAGAGGGGCTGAAATCGAGGGTGAGAAACAGAGGGGCTGAAACAGAGGGTGAGAAACAGAGGGGCTGAAACAGAGGGGCTGAAACAGAGGGTGAGAAAGAGAGGGGCTGAAACAGAGGGCGAGAAACAGAGTGGCTGAAACAGAGGGGCTGAAACAGAGGGCGAGAAACAGAGGGGCTGAAACAGAGGGCGAGAAACAGAGGGGCTGAAACAGAGGGCGAGAAACAGAGGGGCTGAAACAGAGGGGCTGAAACAGTGGGCGAGATACAGAGGGGCTGAAACAGAGGGGCTGAAACAGAGGGGCTGAATCAGAGGGCGAGAAACAGAGGGGCTGAAACTGAGGGTGAGAAACCGAGGGGCTGAAACAGGGGGCGTGAAACAGAGGTGCTGAAACAGAGGTGAGGAAAACAGAGGGGCGGGAAACAGAGGGTCGGGAAACAGAGGGGCTGAATCAGAGGGGCTGAAACAGAGGGTGAGAAACAGAGGGACTGAAACAGAGGGGCTGAAACTGAGGGGTTGAAACAGAGAGCGAGAAACAGAGGGGCTGAAACAGAGGGGCTGAATCAGAGGGGCTGAATCAGAGGGGCTGAAACAGAGGGGCTGAAACAGAGGGCGAGAAACAGAGGGGCTGAAACAGAGGGCGAAAAACAGAGAGGCTGAAACAGAGGGCGAGAAAAAGAGGGGGAGAAACAGAGTGACTGAAACAGAGGGGCTGAAACAGAGGGGCTGAAACAGAGGGGCTGAAACAGAGGGGCTGAATCAGAGCGGCTGAAACAGAGGGGCTGAATCAGAGGGGCTGAAACAGAGGGCGAGAAACAGAGGGGCTGAAACAGAGGGCGAGAAACAGAGGGGCTGAAACAGAGTGGCTGAAACAGAGGGTCTGAAACAGAGGGCGAGAAACAGAGTGGCTGAAACAGAGGGCGAGAAACAGATGGGCTGAAACAGAGGGCGAGAAACATAGGGGCTGAAACAGAGGGGCTGAAACAGAGGGTGAGAAACAGAGGGGCTGAAACAGAGGGCGAGAAACAGAGGGGCTGAAACAGAGGGGCTGAAACAGAGGGTGAGAAACAGAGGGGCTGAAACAGAGGGCGAGAAACAGAGTGGCTGAAACAGAGGGGCTGAAACAGAGGGCGAGAAACAGAGGGGCTGAAACAGAGGGCGAGAAACAGAGGGGCTGAAACAGAGGGCGAGAAACAGAGGGGCTGAAACAGAGGGCGAGAAACAGAGGGGCTGAAACAGAGGGGCTGAAACAGTGGGCGAGGTACAGAGGGGCTGAAACAGAGGGGCTGAAACAGAGGGGCTGAATCAGAGGGCGAGAAACAGAGGGGCTGAAACAGAGGGTGAGAAACAGAGGGGCTGAAACAGGGGGCGTGAAACAGAGGTGCTGAAACAGAGGTGAGGGAAACAGAGGGGCGGGAAACAGAGGGTCGGGAAACAGAGGGGCTGAATCAGAGGGGCTGAATCAGAGGGGCTGAATCAGAGGGGCTGAATCAGAGGTGCTGAAACAGAGGGTGAGAAACAGAGGGACTGAAACAGAGGGGCTGAAACTGAGGGGTTGAAACAGAGGGCGAGAAACAGAGGGGCTGAAACAGAGGGGCTGAATCAGTGGGGCTGAAACAGAGGGGCTGAATCAGAGTGGCTGAAACAGAGGGCGAGAAACAGAGGGGCTGAAACAGAGGGCGAGAAACAGAGTGGCTGAAACAGGGGGCGAGAAACAGAGGGGCTGAAACAGAGGGGCTGAATCAGAGGGGCTGAAATAGAGGGGCTGAATCAGAGGGGCTGATTCAGAGGGGCTGAAACAGAGGGGCTGAATCAGCGGGGCTGAAACAGAGGGCGAGAAACAGAGGGGCTGAAACAGAGGGCGAGAAACAGAGGGGCAGAAACAGAGGGCGAGAAACAGAGTGGCTGAAACAGAGGGGCTGAAACAGAGGGCGAGAAACAGAGGGGCTGATACAGAGGGCGAGAAACAGAGGGGCTGAAACAGAGGGTGAGAAACAGAGGGGTTGAAACAGAGGGTGAGAAACAGAGGTGCTGAAACAGAGGGGCTGAAACAGAGGGGCTGAAACAGAGAGCGAGAAACAGAGGGGCTGAAACAGAGGGCGAGAAACAGAGGGGCTGAAACAGAGGGGCTGAAACAGAGGATGAGAAACAGAGGTGCTGAAACAGAGGGCGAGAAACAGAGTGGCTGAAACAGAGGGGCTGAAACAGAGGGGCTGAAACAGAGGGGCTGAAACAGCGGGCGAGAAACAGAGGGGCTGAAACAGAGGGCGTGAAACAGAGGGGCTGAAACAGAGGGCGAGAAACAGAGGGGATGAAACAGAGGGCGAGAAACAGAGGGGCTGAAACAGAGGGGCTGAAACAGTGGGGGAGATACAGAGGGGCTGAAACAGAGGGGCTGAAACAGTGGGCGAGAAACAGAGGGGCTGAAACAGCGGGCGAGAAACAGAGGGCGAGAAACAGTGGGGCTGAAACAGAGAGCCTGAAACAGAGGGCGAGAAACAGAGGGGCTGAAACAGAGGGCGAAAAACAGAGGGGCTGAAACAGAGGGGCTGAAACAGAGGGGCTGAATCAGAGCAGCTGAAACAGAGGGGCTGAATCAGAGGGGCTGAAACAGAGGGCGAGAAACAGACGGGCTGAAACAGAGGGTGAGAAACAGAGGGGCTGAAACAGAGGGGCTGAAACAGAGGGTGAGAAAGAGAGGGGCTGAAACAGAGGGCGAGAAACAGAGTGGCTGAAACAGAGGGGCTGAAACAGAGGGCGAGAAACAGAGGGGCTGAAACAGAGGGCGAGAAACAGAGGGGCTGAAACAGAGGGCGAGAAACAGAGGGGCTGAAACAGAGGGGCTGAAACAGTGGGCGAGATACAGAGGGGCTGAAACAGAGGGGCTGAAACAGAGGGGCTGAATCAGAGGGCGAGAAACAGAGGGGCTGAAACTGAGGGTGAGAAACCGAGGGGCTGAAACAGGGGGCGTGAAACAGAGGTGCTGAAACAGAGGTGAGGAAAACAGAGGGGCGGGAAACAGAGGGTCGGGAAACAGAGGGGCTGAATCAGAGGGGCTGAAACAGAGGGTGAGAAACAGAGGGACTGAAACAGAGGGGCTGAAACTGAGGGGTTGAAACAGAGGGCGAGAAACAGAGGGGCTGAAACAGAGGGGCTGAATCAGAGGGGCTGAATCAGAGGGGCTGAAACATGGGGGCTGAATCAGAGGGGCTGAAACAGAGGGCGAGAAACAGAGGGGCTGAAACAGAGGGCGAGAAACAGAGGGGCTGAAACAGGGGGCGAGAAACAGAGGGGCTGAAACAGAGGGGCTGAATCAGAGGGGCTGAAACAGAGGGGCTGAATCAGAGGGGCTGATTCAGAGGGGCTGAAACAGAGGGGCTGAATCAGCGGGGCTGAAACAGAGGGCGAGAATCAGAGGGGCTGAAACAGAGGGCGAGAAACAGAGGGGCAGAAACAGAGGGCGAGAAACAGAGGGGCTGAAACAGAGGGACTGAAACAGAGGGCGAGAAACAGAGGGGCTGATACAGAGGGCGAGAAACAGAGGGTCTGAAACAGAGGGTGAGAAACAGAGGGGTTGAAACAGAGGGTGAGAAACAGAGGGGCTGAAACAGAGTGGCTGAAACAGAGGGGCTGAAACAGAGAGCGAGAAACAGAGGGGCTGAAACAGAGGGCGAGAAACAGAGGGGCTGAAACAGAGGGGCTGAAACAGAGGATGAGAAACAGAGGTGCTGAAACAGAGGGCGTGAAACAGAGTGGCTGAAACAGAGGGGCTGAAACAGAGGGGCTGAAACAGAGGGGCTGAAACAGAGGGCGAGAAACAGAGGGGCTGAAACTGAGGGCGTGAAACAGAGGGGCTGAAACAGAGGGCGAGAAACAGAGGGGATGAAACAGAGGGCGAGAAACAGAGGGGCTGAAACAGAGGTGCTGAAACAGTGGGCGAGATACAGAGGGGCTGAAACAGAGGGGCTGAAACAGTGGGCGAGAAACAGAGGGGCTCAAACAGCGAGCGAGAAACAGAGGGCGAGAAACAGTGTGGCTGAAACAGTGGGGCTGAAACAGACGGGCTGAAACAGAGAGCCTGAAACAGAGGGTGAGAAACAGAGGGGCTGAAACAGAGGGCGAATAACAGAGGGGCTGAAACACAAGGCGAGAAACAGAGGGGGAGAAACAGAGGGCGATAAACAGAGGGGCTGAAACAGAGGGGCTGAAACAGAGATGCTGAAACAGTGGGCGAGATACAGAGGGGCTGAAACAGAGGGGATGAAACAGTGGGCGAGAATCAGAGGGGCTGAAACAGCGGGCGAGAAACAGAGGTCGAGAAACAGTGGGGCTGAAACAGAAGGGCTGAAACAGACGGGCTGAAACAGAGAGCCTGAAACAGAGGGTGAGAAACAGAGGGGCTGAAACAGAGGGCGAAAAACAGAGGGGCTGAAACACAGGGCGAGAAACAGAGGGGGAGAAACAGAGGGCGATAAACAGAGGGGCTGAAACAGAGGGGCTGAAACAGAGGGCGAGAAACAGAGGGTCTGAGACAGAGGGGCTGAAACAGAGGGCGAGAAACAGAGTGCGAGAAACAGAGGGGCTGAAACAGAGGGCGAGAAACAGAGGCGCTGAAACAGAGAGGCTGAAACAGAGGGCGAGAAACAGAGGGGCTGAAACAGAGGGCGAGAAACAGAGGGGCTGAAACAGAGGGTGAGAAACAGTGGGGCTGAATCAGAGGGGCTGAATCAGAGGGGCTGAAACAGAGGGCGAGAAACACAGGGGCTGAAACAGAGGGCGAGAAACAGAGGGCGAGAAACATAGGGACTGAAACAGAGTGGCTGAAACAGAGGGGCTGAAACAGAGGGGCTGAAACAGAGGGACTGAAACAGTGGGCGAGATACAGAGGGGCTGAAACAGAGGGGCTGAAACAGAGGGGCTGAATCAGAGGGCGAGAAACAGAGGGGCTGAAACTGAGGGTGAGAAACCGAGGGGCTGAAACAGGGGGCGTGAAACAGAGGTGCTGAAACAGAGGTGAGGAAAACAGAGGGGCGGGAAACAGAGGGTCGGGAAACAGAGGGGCTGAATCAGAGGGGCTGAAACAGAGGGTGAGAAACAGAGGGACTGAAACAGAGGGGCTGAAACTGAGGGGTTGAAACAGAGGGCGAGAAACAGAGGGGCTGAAACAGAGGGGCTGAATCAGAGGGGCTGAATCAGAGGGGCTGAAACAGAGGGGCTGAATCAGAGGGGCTGAAACAGAGGGCGAGAAACAGAGGGGCTGAAACAGAGGGCGAGAAACAGAGGGGCTGAAACAGGGGGCGAGAAACAGAGGGGCTGAAACAGAGGGGCTGAATCAGAGGGGCTGAAACAGAGGGGCTGAATCAGAGGGGCTGATTCAGAGGGGCTGAAACAGAGGGGCTGAATCAGCGGGGCTGAAACAGAGGGCGAGAATCAGAGGGGCTGAAACAGAGGGCGAGAAACAGAGGGGCAGAAACAGAGGGCGAGAAACAGAGGGGCTGAAACAGAGGGACTGAAACAGAGGGCGAGAAACAGAGGGGCTGATACAGAGGGCGAGAAACAGAGGGTCTGAAACAGAGGGTGAGAAACAGAGGGGTTGAAACAGAGGGTGAGAAACAGAGGGGCTGAAACAGAGTGGCTGAAACAGAGGGGCTGAAACAGAGAGCGAGAAACAGAGGGGCTGAAACAGAGGGCGAGAAACAGAGGGGCTGAAACAGAGGGGCTGAAACAGAGGATGAGAAACAGAGGTGCTGAAACAGAGGGCGTGAAACAGAGTGGCTGAAACAGAGGGGCTGAAACAGAGGGGCTGAAACAGAGGGGCTGAAACAGAGGGCGAGAAACAGAGGGGCTGAAACTGAGGGCGTGAAACAGAGGGGCTGAAACAGAGGGCGAGAAACAGAGGGGATGAAACAGAGGGCGAGAAACAGAGGGGCTGAAACAGAGGTGCTGAAACAGTGGGCGAGATACAGAGGGGCTGAAACAGAGGGGCTGAAACAGTGGGCGAGAAACAGAGGGGCTCAAACAGCGAGCGAGAAACAGAGGGCGAGAAACAGTGTGGCTGAAACAGTGGGGCTGAAACAGACGGGCTGAAACAGAGAGCCTGAAACAGAGGGTGAGAAACAGAGGGGCTGAAACAGAGGGCGAATAACAGAGGGGCTGAAACACAAGGCGAGAAACAGAGGGGGAGAAACAGAGGGCGATAAACAGAGGGGCTGAAACAGAGGGGCTGAAACAGAGATGCTGAAACAGTGGGCGAGATACAGAGGGGCTGAAACAGAGGGGATGAAACAGTGGGCGAGAATCAGAGGGGCTGAAACAGCGGGCGAGAAACAGAGGTCGAGAAACAGTGGGGCTGAAACAGAAGGGCTGAAACAGACGGGCTGAAACAGAGAGCCTGAAACAGAGGGTGAGAAACAGAGGGGCTGAAACAGAGGGCGAAAAACAGAGGGGCTGAAACACAGGGCGAGAAACAGAGGGGGAGAAACAGAGGGCGATAAACAGAGGGGCTGAAACAGAGGGGCTGAAACAGAGGGCGAGAAACAGAGGGTCTGAGACAGAGGGGCTGAAACAGAGGGCGAGAAACAGAGTGCGAGAAACAGAGGGGCTGAAACAGAGGGCGAGAAACAGAGGCGCTGAAACAGAGAGGCTGAAACAGAGGGCGAGAAACAGAGGGGCTGAAACAGAGGGCGAGAAACAGAGGGGCTGAAACAGAGGGTGAGAAACAGTGGGGCTGAATCAGAGGGGCTGAATCAGAGGGGCTGAAACAGAGGGCGAGAAACACAGGGGCTGAAACAGAGGGCGAGAAACAGAGGGCGAGAAACATAGGGACTGAAACAGAGTGGCTGAAACAGAGGGGCTGAAACAGAGGGGCTGAAACAGAGGGACTGAAACAGTGGGCGAGATACAGAGGGGCTGAAACAGAGGGGCTGAAACAGAGGGGCTGAATCAGAGGGCGAGAAACAGAGGGGCTGAAACTGAGGGTGAGAAACCGAGGGGCTGAAACAGGGGGCGTGAAACAGAGGTGCTGAAACAGAGGTGAGGAAAACAGAGGGGCGGGAAACAGAGGGTCGGGAAACAGAGGGGCTGAATCAGAGGGGCTGAAACAGAGGGTGAGAAACAGAGGGACTGAAACAGAGGGGCTGAAACTGAGGGGTTGAAACAGAGGGCGAGAAACAGAGGGGCTGAAACAGAGGGGCTGAATCAGAGGGGCTGAATCAGAGGGGCTGAAACAGAGGGGCTGAATCAGAGGGGCTGAAACAGAGGGCGAGAAACAGAGGGGCTGAAACAGAGGGCGAGAAACAGAGGGGCTGAAACAGGGGGCGAGAAACAGAGGGGCTGAAACAGAGGGGCTGAATCAGAGGGGCTGAAACAGAGGGGCTGAATCAGAGGGGCTGATTCAGAGGGGCTGAAACAGAGGGGCTGAATCAGCGGGGCTGAAACAGAGGGCGAGAATCAGAGGGGCTGAAACAGAGGGCGAGAAACAGAGGGGCAGAAACAGAGGGCGAGAAACAGAGGGGCTGAAACAGAGGGACTGAAACAGAGGGCGAGAAACAGAGGGGCTGATACAGAGGGCGAGAAACAGAGGGTCTGAAACAGAGGGTGAGAAACAGAGGGGTTGAAACAGAGGGTGAGAAACAGAGGGGCTGAAACAGAGTGGCTGAAACAGAGGGGCTGAAACAGAGAGCGAGAAACAGAGGGGCTGAAACAGAGGGCGAGAAACAGAGGGGCTGAAACAGAGGGGCTGAAACAGAGGATGAGAAACAGAGGTGCTGAAACAGAGGGCGTGAAACAGAGTGGCTGAAACAGAGGGGCTGAAACAGAGGGGCTGAAACAGAGGGGCTGAAACAGAGGGCGAGAAACAGAGGGGCTGAAACTGAGGGCGTGAAACAGAGGGGCTGAAACAGAGGGCGAGAAACAGAGGGGATGAAACAGAGGGCGAGAAACAGAGGGGCTGAAACAGAGGTGCTGAAACAGTGGGCGAGATACAGAGGGGCTGAAACAGAGGGGCTGAAACAGTGGGCGAGAAACAGAGGGGCTCAAACAGCGAGCGAGAAACAGAGGGCGAGAAACAGTGGGGCTGAAACAGTGGGGCTGAAACAGACGGGCTGAAACAGAGAGCCTGAAACAGAGGGTGAGAAACAGAGGGGCTGAAACAGAGGGCGAATAACAGAGGGGCTGAAACACAAGGCGAGAAACAGAGGGGGAGAAACAGAGGGCGATAAACAGAGGGGCTGAAACAGAGGGGCTGAAACAGAGATGCTGAAACAGTGGGCGAGATACAGAGGGGCTGAAACAGAGGGGATGAAACAGTGGGCGAGAATCAGAGGGGCTGAAACAGCGGGCGAGAAACAGAGGTCGAGAAACAGTGGGGCTGAAACAGAAGGGCTGAAACAGACGGGCTGAAACAGAGAGCCTGAAACAGAGGGTGAGAAACAGAGGGGCTGAAACAGAGGGCGAAAAACAGAGGGGCTGAAACACAGCGCGAGAAACAGAGGGGGAGAAACAGAGGGCGATAAACAGAGGGGCTGAAACAGAGGGGCTGAAACAGAGGGCGAGAAACAGAGGGTCTGAGACAGAGGGGCTGAAACAGAGGGCGAGAAACAGAGTGCGAGAAACAGAGGGGCTGAAACAGAGGGCGAGAAACAGAGGCGCTGAAACAGAGAGGCTGAAACAGAGGGCGAGAAACAGAGGGGCTGAAACAGAGGGCGAGAAACAGAGGGGCTGAAACAGAGGGTGAGAAACAGTGGGGCTGAATCAGAGGGGCTGAATCAGAGGGGCTGAAACAGAGGGCGAGAAACACAGGGGCTGAAACAGAGGGCGAGAAACAGAGGGCGAGAAACATAGGGACTGAAACAGAGTGGCTGAAACAGAGGGGCTGAAACAGAGGGGCTGAAACAGAGGGACTGAAACAGAGGGCGAGAAACAAAGGGGCTGAAACAGAGAGCGAGAAACAGAGGGGCTGAAACAGAGGTTGAGAAACAGTGGGGCTGAAACAGAGGGGCTGAAACAGAGGGGCTGAAACAGAGGGGCTGAAAAACAGGGCGTGATACAGATGGGCTGAAACAGAGGGCGAGAAACAGAGGGGCTGAAACAGAGGGCGAGAGACAGAGGGGCTGAATCAGAGGGGCTGAAACAGAGGGCGAGAAACAGAGGGGCTGAAACAGAGGGTGAGAAACAGGGGGGCTGAAACAGAGGGGCTGAAACAGAGGGTGAGAAACAGAGGGGCTGAAACAGCGGGTGAGAAACAGAGTGGCTGAAACAGAGGGGCTGAAACAGAGGGCGAGAAACAGAGGGGCTGAAACAGAGGGCGAGAAACAGAGGGGCTGAAACAGAGGGCGAGAAACAGAGGGGCTGAAAAAAAGGGCGAGAAACAGAGGGGCTGAAACAGAGTGCGAGAAACAGAGGGGCTGAAACAGAGGGGCTGAAACAGTGGGCGAGATGCAGAGGGGCTGAAACAGAGGGGCTGAAACACAGGGGCTGAAACAGAGGGCGAGAAACAGAGGGGCTGAAACAGAGGGTGAGAAACAGAGGTGCTGAAACAGGGGGCGTGAAACAGAGGGGCTGAAACAGAGGGGAGGGAAACAGAGGGGCGGGAAACAGAGAGGCGGGAAACAGAGGGGCTGAATCAGAGGGGCTGAATCAGAGGGGCTGAATCAGAGGGGCTGAATCAGAGGGGCTGAAACAGAGGGTGAGAAACAGAGGGGCTGAAACAGAGGGGCTGAAACAGAGGGGCTGAAACAGGGCGAGAAACAGAGGGGCTGAATCAGAGGGGCTGAATCAGAGGGGCTGAAACAGAGGGGCTGAAACAGAGGGCGAGAAACAGAGGGGCTGAAACAGAGGGGCTGAAACAGAGGGGCTGAAACAGAGGGGCTGAAACAGAGGGCGAGAAACAGTGGGGCTGAACCAGAGGGCGAGAAACAGAGGGGCTGAATCAGAGGGGCTGAAACAGAGGAGCTGAAACAGTGGGGCTGAAACAGACGGGCTGAAACAGACGGGCTGAAACAGAGAGCCTGAAACAGAGGGCGAGAAACAGAGGGGCTGAAACAGAGGGCAAAAAACAGAGGGACTGAAACAGAGGGCGAGAAACAGAGGGGGAGAAACAGAGGGACTGAAACAGAGGGGCTGAAACAGAGGGGTTGAAACAGAGGGTGAGAAACAGAGGGGCTGAATCAGAGCGGCTGAAACAGTGTGGTTGAATCAGAGGGGCTGAAACAGAGGGCGAGAAACAGAGGGGCTGAAACAGAGGGCGAGAAACAGAGGGGCTGAAACAGAGGGGCTGAAACAGAGGGCGAGAAACAGAGGGGCTGAAACAGAGGGGCTGAAACAGAGGGCGAGAAACAGTGTGGCTGAAACTGAGGGCAAGAAACAGAGGGGCTGAAACAGAGGGCGAGAAACAGAGGGGCTGAAACACAGGGGCTGAAACACAGGGGCTGAAACAGAGGGCGAGAAACAGAGGGGCTGAAACAGAGGGTGAGAAACAGAGGGGCTGAAACAGGGGGCGTGAAACAGAGTGGCTGAAACAGAGGGCGAGAAACAGAGGGGCTGAACCAGAGGGCGAGAAACAGAGGGGCTGAATCAGAGGGGCTGAAACAGAGGGGCTGAAACAGTGGGGCTGAAACAGAGGGGCTGAAACAGACGGGCTGAAACAGAGAGCCTGAAACAGAGGGCGAGAAACAGAGGTGCTGAAACAGAGGGCGAAAAACAGAGGGGCTGAAACAGAGGGCGAGAAAAAGAGGGGGAGAAACAGAGGGACTGAAACAGAGGGGCTGAAACAGAGGGGCTGAAACAGAGGGGCTGAATCAGAGCGGCTGAAACAGAGGGGCTGAATCAGAGGGGCTGAAACAGAGGGCGAGAAAAAGAGGGGCTGAAACAGAGGGCGAGAAACAGAGGGGCTGAAACAGAGTGGCTGAAACAGAGGGGCTGAAACAGAGGGCGAGAAACAGAGTGGCTGAAACAGAGGGCGAGAAACAGAGGGGCTGAAACAGAGGGCGAGAAACAGAGGCGCTGAAACAGAGAGGCTGAAACAGGGGGCGAGAAACAGAGGGGCTGAAACAGAGGGTGAGAAACAGTGGGGCTGAATCAGAGGGGCTGAATCAGAGGGGCTGAAACAGAGGGCGAGAAACACAGTGGCTGAAACAGAGGGCGAGAAACAGAGGGACTGAAACAGAGTGGCTGAAACAGAGGGGCTGAAACAGAGGGGCTGAAACAGAGGGACTGAAACAGTGGGCGAGAAACAGAGGGGCTGAAACAGAGGTTGAGAAACAGTGGGGCTGAAACAGAGGGGCTGAAACAGAGGGCGAGATACAGAGGGGCTGAAACAGAGGGCGAGAAACAGAGGGGCTGAAACAGAGGGCGAGAGACAGAGGGGCTGAATCAGAGGGGCTGAAACAGAGGGCGAGTAACAGAGGGGCTGAAACAGAGGGTGAGAAAAAGAGGGGCTGAAACAGAGGGGCTGAAACAGAGGGCGAGAAACAGTGGGGCTGAAACAGACGGGCTGAAACAGAGAGCCTGAAACAGAGGGTGAGAAACAGAGGGGCTGAACCAGAGGGCGAAAAACAGAGGGGCTGAAACACAGGGCGAGAAACAGAGGGGGAGAAACAGAGGGCGATAAACAGAGGGGCTGAAACTGAGGGGCTGAAACAGAGGGCGAGAAACAGAGGGTCTGAGACAGAGGGGCTGAAACAGAGGGCGAGAAACAGAGGGGCTGAAACAGAGGCCGAGAAACAGAGGGGCTGAAACAGAGGGCGAGAAACAGAGGCGCTGAAACAGAGAGGCTGAAACAGAGGGCGAGAAACAGAGGGGCTGAAACAGAGGGCGAGAAACAGAGGGGCTGAAACAGAGGGTGAGAAACAGTGGGGCTGAATCAGAGGGGCTGAATCAGAGGGGCTGAAACAGAGGGCGAGAAACACAGGGGCTGAAACAGAGGGCGAGAAACAGAGGGCGAGAAACAGAGGGACTGAAACAGAGTGGCTGAAACAGAGGGGCTGAAACAGAGGGGCTGAAACAGAGGGACTGAAACAGAGGGCGAGAAACAGAGGGGCTGAAACAAAGGGCGAGAAACAGAGGGGCTGAAACAGAGGGCGAGAAACAGAGGGGCTGAAACAGAGGTTGAGAAACAGTGGGGCTGAAACAGAGGGGCTGAAACAGAGGGGCTGAAACAGAGGGGCTGAAAAAGAGGGCGAGATACAGAGGGGCTGAAACAGAGGGCGAGAAACATAGGGGCTGAAACAGAGGGCGAGAGACAGAGGGGCTGAATCAGAGGGGCTGAAACAGAGGGCGAGAAACAGAGGGGCTGAAACAGAGGGTGAGAAACAGAGGGGCTGAAACAGAGGGGCTGAAACAGAGGGTGAGAAACAGAGGGGCTGAAACAGCGGGTGAGAAACAGAGTGGCTGAAACAGAGGGGCTGAAACAGAGGGCGAGAAACAGAGGGGCTGAAACAGAGGGCGAGAAACAGAGGGGCTGAAACAGAGGGCGAGAAATAGAGGGGCTGAAAAAAAGGGCGAGAAACAGAGGGGCTGAAACAGAGTGCGAGAAACAGAGGGGCTGAAACAGAGGGGCTGAAACAGTGGGCGAGATACAGAGGGGCTGAAACAGAGGGGCTGAAACACAGGGGCTGAAACAGAGGGCGAGAAACAGAGGGGCTGAAACAGAGGGTGAGAAACAGAGGGGCTGAAACGGGGGCGTGAAACAGAGGGGCTGAAACAGAGGGGAGGGAAACAGAGGGGCGGGAAACAGAGAGGCGGGAAACAGAGGTGCTGAATCAGAGGGGCTGAATCTGAGGGGCTGAATCAGAGGGGCTGAATCAGAGGGGCTGAAACAGAGGGTGAGAAACAGAGGGGCTGAAACAGAGGGGCTGAAACAGAGGGGCTGAAAAAGGGCGAGAAACAGAGGGGCTGAATCAGATGGGCTGAATAAGAGGGGCCGAATCAGAGGGGCTGAAACAGAGGGCGAGAAACAGAGGGGCTGAAACAGAGGGGCTGAATCAGAGGGGCTGAAACAGAGGGGCTGATACAGAGGGCGAGAAACAGAGGGGCTGAAACAGAGGGGCTGAAACAGAGGTGCTGAAACAGAGGGGCTGAAACAGAGGGCGAGAAACAGAGGGGCTGAACCAGAGGGCGAGAAACAGAGGGGCTGAATCAGAGGGGCTGAAACAGAGGAGCTGAAACAGTGGGGCTGAAACAGAAGGGCTGAAACAGACGGGCTGAAACAGAGAGCCTGAAACAGAGGGCGAGAAACAGAGGGGCTGAAACAGAGGGCGAGAAACAGAGGGGCTGAAACAGAGGGGCTGAAACAGAGGGCGAGAAACAGAGGGCGAGAAATAGAGGGGCTGAAACAGAGGGCGAGAAACAGAGGGGCTGAAACAGAGGGCGAGAAACAGAGGGGCTGAAACAGAGGGCCTGAAACAGAGGGGCTGAAACAGAGGGGCTGTAACAGAGGGCGAGAAACAGAGGGGCTAAAACAGAGTGCGAGAACCAGAGGGGCTGAAACAGAGGGGCTGAAACAGAGGGCGAGAAACAGAGGGCGAGAAATAGAGGGGCTGAAACAGAGGGCGAGAAACAGAAGGGCTGAAACAGAGGGCGAGAAACAGAGGGCGAGAAATAGAGGGGCTGAAACAGAGGGCGAGAAACAGAGGGGCTGAATCAGAGGGGCTGAATCAGAGGGGCCGAATCAGAGGGGCTGAAACAGAGGGTGAGAAACAGAGGGTTTGAAACAGAGGGGCTGAATCAGAGGGGCTGAAACAGAGGGGCTGAAACAGAGGGCGAGAAACAGAGGGGCTGAAACAGAGGGGCTGAAACAGAGGGGCTGAAACAGAGGGGCTGAAACAGAGGGCGAGAAACAGAGGGGCTGAACCAGAGGGCGAGAAACAGAGGGGCTGAATCAGAGGGGCTGAAACAGAGGAGCTGAAACAGTGGGGCTGAAACAGAAGGGCTGAAACAGACGTGCTGAAACAGAGAGCCTGAAACAGAGGGCGAGAAACAGAGGGGCTGAAACAGAGGGCGAGAAACAGAGGGGCTGAAACAGAGGGGCTGAAAAAAGGCGAGAAACAGAGGGCGATAAATAGAGGGGCTGAAACAGAGGGCGAGAAACAGAGGGGCTGAAACAGAGGGCGAGAAACAGAGGGGCTGAAACAGAGGGGCTGAAACAGAGGGGCTGAAACAGAGGGGCTGAAACAGAGGGGCTGAAACAGAGGGACTGAAACAGTGGGCGAGAAACAGAGGGGCTGAAACAGAGGTTGAGAAACAGTGGGGCTGAAACAGAGGGGCTGAAACAGAGGGCGAGATACAGAGGGGCTGAAACAGAGGGCGAGAAACAGAGGGGCTGAAACAGAGGGCGAGAGACAGAGGGGCTGAATCAGAGGGGCTGAAACAGAGGGCGAGTAACAGAGGGGCTGAAACAGAGGGTGAGAAAAAGAGGGGCTGAAACAGAGGGGCTGAAACAGAGGGCGAGAAACAGTGGGGCTGAAACAGACGGGCTGAAACAGAGAGCCTGAAACAGAGGGTGAGAAACAGAGGGGCTGAACCAGAGGGCGAAAAACAGAGGGGCTGAAACACAGGGCGAGAAACAGAGGGGGAGAAACAGAGGGCGATAAACAGAGGGGCTGAAACTGAGGGGCTGAAACAGAGGGCGAGAAACAGAGGGTCTGAGACAGAGGGGCTGAAACAGAGGGCGAGAAACAGAGGGGCTGAAACAGAGGCCGAGAAACAGAGGGGCTGAAACAGAGGGCGAGAAACAGAGGCGCTGAAACAGAGAGGCTGAAACAGAGGGCGAGAAACAGAGGGGCTGAAACAGAGGGCGAGAAACAGAGGGGCTGAAACAGAGGGTGAGAAACAGTGGGGCTGAATCAGAGGGGCTGAATCAGAGGGGCTGAAACAGAGGGCGAGAAACACAGGGGCTGAAACAGAGGGCGAGAAACAGAGGGCGAGAAACAGAGGGACTGAAACAGAGTGGCTGAAACAGAGGGGCTGAAACAGAGGGGCTGAAACAGAGGGACTGAAACAGAGGGCGAGAAACAGAGGGGCTGAAACAAAGGGCGAGAAACAGAGGGGCTGAAACAGAGGGCGAGAAACAGAGGGGCTGAAACAGAGGTTGAGAAACAGTGGGGCTGAAACAGAGGGGCTGAAACAGAGGGGCTGAAACAGAGGGGCTGAAAAAGAGGGCGAGATACAGAGGGGCTGAAACAGAGGGCGAGAAACATAGGGGCTGAAACAGAGGGCGAGAGACAGAGGGGCTGAATCAGAGGGGCTGAAACAGAGGGCGAGAAACAGAGGGGCTGAAACAGAGGGTGAGAAACAGAGGGGCTGAAACAGAGGGGCTGAAACAGAGGGTGAGAAACAGAGGGGCTGAAACAGCGGGTGAGAAACAGAGTGGCTGAAACAGAGGGGCTGAAACAGAGGGCGAGAAACAGAGGGGCTGAAACAGAGGGCGAGAAACAGAGGGGCTGAAACAGAGGGCGAGAAATAGAGGGGCTGAAAAAAAGGGCGAGAAACAGAGGGGCTGAAACAGAGTGCGAGAAACAGAGGGGCTGAAACAGAGGGGCTGAAACAGTGGGCGAGATACAGAGGGGCTGAAACAGAGGGGCTGAAACACAGGGGCTGAAACAGAGGGCGAGAAACAGAGGGGCTGAAACAGAGGGTGAGAAACAGAGGGGCTGAAACGGGGGCGTGAAACAGAGGGGCTGAAACAGAGGGGAGGGAAACAGAGGGGCGGGAAACAGAGAGGCGGGAAACAGAGGTGCTGAATCAGAGGGGCTGAATCTGAGGGGCTGAATCAGAGGGGCTGAATCAGAGGGGCTGAAACAGAGGGTGAGAAACAGAGGGGCTGAAACAGAGGGGCTGAAACAGAGGGGCTGAAAAAGGGCGAGAAACAGAGGGGCTGAATCAGATGGGCTGAATAAGAGGGGCCGAATCAGAGGGGCTGAAACAGAGGGCGAGAAACAGAGGGGCTGAAACAGAGGGGCTGAATCAGAGGGGCTGAAACAGAGGGGCTGATACAGAGGGCGAGAAACAGAGGGGCTGAAACAGAGGGGCTGAAACAGAGGTGCTGAAACAGAGGGGCTGAAACAGAGGGCGAGAAACAGAGGGGCTGAACCAGAGGGCGAGAAACAGAGGGGCTGAATCAGAGGGGCTGAAACAGAGGAGCTGAAACAGTGGGGCTGAAACAGAAGGGCTGAAACAGACGGGCTGAAACAGAGAGCCTGAAACAGAGGGCGAGAAACAGAGGGGCTGAAACAGAGGGCGAGAAACAGAGGGGCTGAAACAGAGGGGCTGAAACAGAGGGCGAGAAACAGAGGGCGAGAAATAGAGGGGCTGAAACAGAGGGCGAGAAACAGAGGGGCTGAAACAGAGGGCGAGAAACAGAGGGGCTGAAACAGAGGGCCTGAAACAGAGGGGCTGAAACAGAGGGGCTGTAACAGAGGGCGAGAAACAGAGGGGCTAAAACAGAGTGCGAGAACCAGAGGGGCTGAAACAGAGGGGCTGAAACAGAGGGGGAGAAACAGAGGGCGAGAAATAGAGGGGCTGAAACAGAGGGCGAGAAACAGAAGGGCTGAAACAGAGGGCGAGAAACAGAGGGCGAGAAATAGAGGGGCTGAAACAGAGGGCGAGAAACAGAGGGGCTGAATCAGAGGGGCTGAATCAGAGGGGCCGAATCAGAGGGGCTGAAACAGAGGGTGAGAAACAGAGGGTTTGAAACAGAGGGGCTGAATCAGAGGGGCTGAAACAGAGGGGCTGAAACAGAGGGCGAGAAACAGAGGGGCTGAAACAGAGGGGCTGAAACAGAGGGGCTGAAACAGAGGGGCTGAAACAGAGGGCGAGAAACAGAGGGGCTGAACCAGAGGGCGAGAAACAGAGGGGCTGAATCAGAGGGGCTGAAACAGAGGAGCTGAAACAGTGGGGCTGAAACAGAAGGGCTGAAACAGACGTGCTGAAACAGAGAGCCTGAAACAGAGGGCGAGAAACAGAGGGGCTGAAACAGAGGGCGAGAAACAGAGGGGCTGAAACAGAGGGGCTGAAAAAAGGCGAGAAACAGAGGGCGATAAATAGAGGGGCTGAAACAGAGGGCGAGAAACAGAGGGGCTGAAACAGAGGGCGAGAAACAGAGGGGCTGAAACAGAGGGGCTGAAACAGAGGGGCTGAAACAGAGGGGCTGTAACAGAGGGCGAGAAACAGAGGGGCTAAAACAGAGTGCGAGAAACAGAGGGGCTGAAACAGAGGGGCTGAAACAGAGGGCGAGAAACAGAGGGCGAGAAATAGAGGGGCTGAAACAGAGGGCGAGAAACAGAGGGGCTGAATCAGAGGGGCTGAATCAGAGGGGCTGAAACAGAGGGCGAGAAACACAGTGGCTGAAACAGAGGGCGAGAAACAGAGGGACTGAAACAGAGTGGCTGAAACAGAGGGGCTGAAACAGAGGGGCTGAAACAGAGGGACTGAAACAGTGGGCGAGAAACAGAGGGGCTGAAACAGAGGTTGAGAAACAGTGGGGCTGAAACAGAGGGGCTGAAACAGAGGGGCTGAAACAGAGGGGCTGAAACAGAGGGCGAGATACAGAGGGGCTGAAACAGAGGGCGAGAAACAGAGGGGCTGAAACAGAGGGCGAGAGACAGAGGGGCTGAATCAGAGGGGCTGAAACAGAGGGCGAGTAACAGAGGGGCTGAAACAGAGGGTGAGAAACAGAGGGGCTGAAACAGAGGGGCTGAAACAGAGGGCGAGAAACAGTGGGGCTGAAACAGACGGGCTGAAACAGAGAGCCTGAAACAGAGGGTGAGAAACAGAGGGGCTGAACCAGAGGGCGAAAAACAGAGGGGCTGAAACACATGGCGAGAAACAGAGGGGGAGAAACAGAGGGCGATAAACAGAGGGGCTGAAACTGAGGGGCTGAAACAGAGGGCGAGAAACAGAGGGTCTGAGACAGAGGGGCTGAAACAGAGGGCGAGAAACAGAGGGGCTGAAACAGAGGCCGAGAAACAGAGGGGCTGAATCAGAGGGCGAGAAACAGAGGCGCTGAAACAGAGAGGCTGAAACAGAGGGCGAGAAACAGAGGGGCTGAAACAGAGGGCGAGAAACAGAGGGGCTGAAACAGAGGGTGAGAAACAGTGGGGCTGAATCAGAGGGGCTGAATCAGAGGGGCTGAAACAGAGGGCGAGAAACACAGGGGCTGAAACAGAGGGCGAGAAACAGAGGGCGAGAAACAGAGGGACTGAAACAGAGTGGCTGAAACAGAGCGGCTGAAACAGAGTGGCTGAAACAGAGGGACTGAAACAGAGGGCGAGAAACAGAGGGGCTGAAACAAAGGGCGAGAAACAGAGGGGCTGAAACAGAGGGCGAGAAACAGAGGGGCTGAAACAGAGGTTGAGAAACAGTGGGGCTGAAACAGAGGGGCTGAAACAGAGGGGCTGAAACAGAGGGGCTGAAAAAGAGGGCGAGATACAGAGGGGCTGAAACAGAGGGCGAAAAACATAGGGGCTGAAACAGAGGGCGAGAGACAGAGGGGCTGAATCAGAGGGGCTGAAACAGAGGGGCTGAAACAGTGGGGCTGAAACAGAGGGGCTGAAACAGACGGGCTGAAACAGAGAGCCTGAAACAGAGGGCGAGAAACAGAGGTGCTGAAACAGAGGGCGAAAAACAGAGGGGCTGAAACAGAGGGCGAGAAAAAGAGGGGGAGAAACAGAGGGACTGAAACAGAGGGGCTGAAACAGAGGGGCTGAAACAGAGGGGCTGAATCAGAGGGGCTGAAACAGAGGGGCTGAAAAAGAGGGCGAGATACAGAGGGGCTGAAACAGAGGGCGAAAAACATAGGGGCTGAAACAGAGGGCGAGAAACAGAGGTGCTGAAACAGAGGGCGAAAAACAGAGGGGCTGAAACAGAGGGCGAGAAAAAGAGGGGGAGAAACAGAGGGACTGAAACAGAGGGGCTGAAACAGAGCGGCTGAAACAGAGGGGCTGAATCAGAGGGGCTGAAACAGAGGGGCTGAAAAAGAGGGCGAGATACAGAGGGGCTGAAACAGAGGGCGAAAAACATAGGGGCTGAAACAGAGGGCGAGAAACAGAGGGGCTGAATCAGAGGGGCTGAAACAGAGGGGCTGAAACAGTGGGGCTGAAACAGAGGGGCTGAAACAGACGGGCTGAAACAGAGAGCCTGAAACAGAGGGCGAGAAACAGAGGTGCTGAAACAGAGGGCGAAAAACAGAGGGGCTGAAACAGAGGGCGAGAAAAAGAGGGGGAGAAACAGAGGGACTGAAACAGAGGGGCTGAAACAGAGGGGCTGAAACAGAGGGGCTGAATCAGAGCGGCTGAAACAGAGGGGCTGAATCAGAGGGGCTGAAACAGAGGGCGAGAAAAAGAGGGGCTGAAACAGAGGGCGAGAAACAGAGGGGCTGAAACAGAGTGGCTGAAACAGAGGGGCTGAAACAGAGGGCGAGAAACAGAGTGGCTGAAACAGAGGGCGAGAAACAGAGGGGCTGAAACAGAGGGCGAGAAACAGAGGCGCTGAAACAGAGAGGCTGAAACAGGGGGCGAGAAACAGAGGGGCTGAAACAGAGGGTGAGAAACAGTGGGGCTGAATCAGAGGGGCTGAATCAGAGGGGCTGAAACAGAGGGCGAGAAACACAGTGGCTGAAACAGAGGGCGAGAAACAGAGGGACTGAAACAGAGTGGCTGAAACAGAGGGGCTGAAACAGAGGGGCTGAAACAGAGGGACTGAAACAGTGGGCGAGAAACAGAGGGGCTGAAACAGAGGTTGAGAAACAGTGGGGCTGAAACAGAGGGGCTGAAACAGAGGGCGAGATACAGAGGGGCTGAAACAGAGGGCGAGAAACAGACGGGCTGAAACAGAGGGCGAGAGACAGAGGGGCTGAATCAGAGGGGCTGAAACAGAGGGCGAGTAACAGAGGGGCTGAAACAGAGGGTGAGAAAAAGAGGGGCTGAAACAGAGGGGCTGAAACAGAGGGCGAGAAACAGTGGGGCTGAAACAGACGGGCTGAAACAGAGAGCCTGAAACAGAGGGTGAGAAACAGAGGGGCTGAACCAGAGGGCGAAAAACAGAGGGGCTGAAACACAGGGCGAGAAACAGAGGGGGAGAAACAGAGGGCGATAAACAGAGGGGCTGAAACTGAGGGGCTGAAACAGAGGGCGAGAAACAGAGGGTCTGAGACAGAGGGGCTGAAACAGAGGGCGAGAAACAGAGGGGCTGAAACAGAGGCCGAGAAACAGAGGGGCTGAAACAGAGGGCGAGAAACAGAGGCGCTGAAACAGAGAGGCTGAAACAGAGGGCGAGAAACAGAGGGGCTGAAACAGAGGGCGAGAAACAGAGGGGCTGAAACAGAGGGTGAGAAACAGTGGGGCTGAATCAGAGGGGCTGAATCAGAGGGGCTGAAACAGAGGGCGAGAAACACAGGGGCTGAAACAGAGGGCGAGAAACAGAGGGCGAGAAACAGAGGGACTGAAACAGAGTGGCTGAAACAGAGGGGCTGAAACAGAGGGGCTGAAACAGAGGGACTGAAACAGAGGGCGAGAAACAGAGGGGCTGAAACAAAGGGCGAGAAACAGAGGGGCTGAAACAGAGGGCGAGAAACAGAGGGGCTGAAACAGAGGTTGAGAAACAGTGGGGCTGAAACAGAGGGGCTGAAACAGAGGGGCTGAAACAGAGGGGCTGAAAAAGAGGGCGAGATACAGAGGGGCTGAAACAGAGGGCGAGAAACATAGGGGCTGAAACAGAGGGCGAGAGACAGAGGGGCTGAATCAGAGGGGCTGAAACAGAGGGCGAGAAACAGAGGGGCTGAAACAGAGGGTGAGAAACAGAGGGGCTGAAACAGAGGGGCTGAAACAGAGGGTGAGAAACAGAGGGGCTGAAACAGCGGGTGAGAAACAGAGTGGCTGAAACAGAGGGGCTGAAACAGAGGGCGAGAAACAGAGGGGCTGAAACAGAGGGCGAGAAACAGAGGGGCTGAAACAGAGGGCGAGAAATAGAGGGGCTGAAAAAAAGGGCGAGAAACAGAGGGGCTGAAACAGAGTGCGAGAAACAGAGGGGCTGAAACAGAGGGGCTGAAACAGTGGGCGAGATACAGAGGGGCTGAAACAGAGGGGCTGAAACACAGGGGCTGAAACAGAGGGCGAGAAACAGAGGGGCTGAAACAGAGGGTGAGAAACAGAGGGGCTGAAACGGGGGCGTGAAACAGAGGGGCTGAAACAGAGGGGAGGGAAACAGAGGGGCGGGAAACAGAGAGGCGGGAAACAGAGGTGCTGAATCAGAGGGGCTGAATCTGAGGGGCTGAATCAGAGGGGCTGAATCAGAGGGGCTGAAACAGAGGGTGAGAAACAGAGGGGCTGAAACAGAGGGGCTGAAACAGAGGGGCTGAAAAAGGGCGAGAAACAGAGGGGCTGAATCAGATGGGCTGAATAAGAGGGGCCGAATCAGAGGGGCTGAAACAGAGGGCGAGAAACAGAGGGGCTGAAACAGAGGGGCTGAATCAGAGGGGCTGAAACAGAGGGGCTGATACAGAGGGCGAGAAACAGAGGGGCTGAAACAGAGGGGCTGAAACAGAGGTGCTGAAACAGAGGGGCTGAAACAGAGGGCGAGAAACAGAGGGGCTGAACCAGAGGGCGAGAAACAGAGGGGCTGAATCAGAGGGGCTGAAACAGAGGAGCTGAAACAGTGGGGCTGAAACAGAAGGGCTGAAACAGACGGGCTGAAACAGAGAGCCTGAAACAGAGGGCGAGAAACAGAGGGGCTGAAACAGAGGGCGAGAAACAGAGGGGCTGAAACAGAGGGGCTGAAACAGAGGGCGAGAAACAGAGGGCGAGAAATAGAGGGGCTGAAACAGAGGGCGAGAAACAGAGGGGCTGAAACAGAGGGCGAGAAACAGAGGGGCTGAAACAGAGGGCCTGAAACAGAGGGGCTGAAACAGAGGGGCTGTAACAGAGGGCGAGAAACAGAGGGGCTAAAACAGAGTGCGAGAACCAGAGGGGCTGAAACAGAGGGGCTGAAACAGAGGGCGAGAAACAGAGGGCGAGAAATAGAGGGGCTGAAACAGAGGGCGAGAAACAGAAGGGCTGAAACAGAGGGCGAGAAACAGAGGGCGAGAAATAGAGGGGCTGAAACAGAGGGCGAGAAACAGAGGGGCTGAATCAGAGGGGCTGAATCAGAGGGGCCGAATCAGAGGGGCTGAAACAGAGGGTGAGAAACAGAGGGTTTGAAACAGAGGGGCTGAATCAGAGGGGCTGAAACAGAGGGGCTGAAACAGAGGGCGAGAAACAGAGGGGCTGAAACAGAGGGGCTGAAACAGAGGGGCTGAAACAGAGGGGCTGAAACAGAGGGCGAGAAACAGAGGGGCTGAACCAGAGGGCGAGAAACAGAGGGGCTGAATCAGAGGGGCTGAAACAGAGGAGCTGAAACAGTGGGGCTGAAACAGAAGGGCTGAAACAGACGGGCTGAAACAGAGAGCCTGAAACAGAGGGCGAGAAACAGAGGGGCTGAAACAGAGGGCGAGAAACAGAGGGGCTGAAACAGAGGGGCTGAAAAAAGGCGAGAAACAGAGGGCGATAAATAGAGGGGCTGAAACAGAGGGCGAGAAACAGAGGGGCTGAAACAGAGGGCGAGAAACAGAGGGGCTGAAACAGAGGGGCTGAAACAGAGGGGCTGAAACAGAGGGGCTGTAACAGAGGGCGAGAAACAGAGGGGCTAAAACAGAGTGCGAGAAACAGAGGGGCTGAAACAGAGGGGCTGAAACAGAGGGCGAGAAACAGAGGGCGAGAAATAGAGGGGCTGAAACAGAGGGCGAGAAACAGAGGGGCTGAATCAGAGGGGCTGAATCAGAGGGGCTGAAACAGAGGGCGAGAAACACAGTGGCTGAAACAGAGGGCGAGAAACAGAGGGACTGAAACAGAGTGGCTGAAACAGAGGGGCTGAAACAGAGGGGCTGAAACAGAGGGACTGAAACAGTGGGCGAGAAACAGAGGGGCTGAAACAGAGGTTGAGAAACAGTGGGGCTGAAACAGAGGGGCTGAAACAGAGGGGCTGAAACAGAGGGGCTGAAACAGAGGGCGAGATACAGAGGGGCTGAAACAGAGGGCGAGAAACAGAGGGGCTGAAACAGAGGGCGAGAGACAGAGGGGCTGAATCAGAGGGGCTGAAACAGAGGGCGAGTAACAGAGGGGCTGAAACAGAGGGTGAGAAACAGAGGGGCTGAAACAGAGGGGCTGAAACAGAGGGCGAGAAACAGTGGGGCTGAAACAGACGGGCTGAAACAGAGAGCCTGAAACAGAGGGTGAGAAACAGAGGGGCTGAACCAGAGGGCGAAAAACAGAGGGGCTGAAACACATGGCGAGAAACAGAGGGGGAGAAACAGAGGGCGATAAACAGAGGGGCTGAAACTGAGGGGCTGAAACAGAGGGCGAGAAACAGAGGGTCTGAGACAGAGGGGCTGAAACAGAGGGCGAGAAACAGAGGGGCTGAAACAGAGGCCGAGAAACAGAGGGGCTGAATCAGAGGGCGAGAAACAGAGGCGCTGAAACAGAGAGGCTGAAACAGAGGGCGAGAAACAGAGGGGCTGAAACAGAGGGCGAGAAACAGAGGGGCTGAAACAGAGGGTGAGAAACAGTGGGGCTGAATCAGAGGGGCTGAATCAGAGGGGCTGAAACAGAGGGCGAGAAACACAGGGGCTGAAACAGAGGGCGAGAAACAGAGGGCGAGAAACAGAGGGACTGAAACAGAGTGGCTGAAACAGAGCGGCTGAAACAGAGTGGCTGAAACAGAGGGACTGAAACAGAGGGCGAGAAACAGAGGGGCTGAAACAAAGGGCGAGAAACAGAGGGGCTGAAACAGAGGGCGAGAAACAGAGGGGCTGAAACAGAGGTTGAGAAACAGTGGGGCTGAAACAGAGGGGCTGAAACAGAGGGGCTGAAACAGAGGGGCTGAAAAAGAGGGCGAGATACAGAGGGGCTGAAACAGAGGGCGAAAAACATAGGGGCTGAAACAGAGGGCGAGAGACAGAGGGGCTGAATCAGAGGGGCTGAAACAGAGGGCGAGAAACAGAGGGGCTGAAACAGAGGGTGAGAAACAGAGGGGCTGAAACAGAGGGGCTGAAAAAGGGCGAGAAACAGAGGGGCTGAATCAGATGGGCTGAATCAGAGGGGCCGAATCAGAGGGGCTGAAACAGAGGGCGAGAAACAGAGGGGCTGAAACAGAGGGGCTGAATCAGAGGGGCTGAAACAGAGGGGCTGAAACAGAGGGCGAGAAACAGAGGGGCTGAAACAGAGGGGCTGAAACAGAGGGGCTGAAACAGAGGGGCTGAAACAGAGGGCGAGAAACAGAGGGGCTGAACCAGAGGGCGAGAAACAGAGGGGCTGAATCAGAGGGGCTGAAACAGAGGAGCTGAAACAGTGGGGCTGAAACAGAAGGGCTGAAACAGACGGGCTGAAACAGAGAGCCTGAAACAGAGGGCGAGAAACAGAGGGGCTGAAACAGAGGGCGAGAAACAGAGGGGCTGAAACAGAGGGGCTGAAAAAAGGCGAGAAACAGAGGGCGATAAATAGAGGGGCTGAAACAGAGGGCGAGAAACAGAGGGGCTGAAACAGAGGGCGAGAAACAGAGGGGCTGAAACAGAGGGGCTGAAACAGAGGGGCTGAAACAGAGGGGCTGTAACAGAGGGCGAGAAACAGAGGGGCTAAAACAGAGTGCGAGAAACAGAGGGGCTGAAACAGAGGGGCTGAAACAGAGGGCGAGAAATAGAGGGGCTGAAACAGTGGGCGAGAAACAGAGGGGCTGAAACAGAGGGGCTGAAACACAGGGCGAGAAACAGAGGGCGAGAAATAGAGGGGCTGAAACAGAGGGCGAGAAACAGAGGGGCTGAATCAGAGGGGCTGAATCAGAGGGGCTGAAACAGAGGGCGAGAAACACAGTGGCTGAAACAGAGGGCGAGAAACAGAGGGACTGAAACAGAGTGGCTGAAACAGAGGGGCTGAAACAGAGGGGCTGAAACAGAGGGACTGAAACAGTGGGCGAGAAACAGAGGGGCTGAAACAGAGGTTGAGAAACAGTGGGGCTGAAACAGAGGGGCTGAAACAGAGGGGCTGAAACAGAGGGGCTGAAACAGAGGGCGAGATACAGAGGGGCTGAAACAGAGGGCGAGAAACAGAGGGGCTGAAACAGAGGGCGAGAGACAGAGGGGCTGAATCAGAGGGGCTGAAACAGAGGGCGAGTAACAGAGGGGCTGAAACAGAGGGTGAGAAACAGAGGGGCTGAAACAGAGGGGCTGAAACAGAGGGCGAGAAACAGTGGGGCTGAAACAGACGGGCTGAAACAGAGAGCCTGAAACAGAGGGTGAGAAACAGAGGGGCTGAACCAGAGGGCGAAAAACAGAGGGGCTGAAACACAGGGCGAGAAACAGAGGGGGAGAAACAGAGGGCGATAAACAGAGGGGCTGAAACTGAGGGGCTGAAACAGAGGGCGAGAAGCAGAGGGTCTGAGACAGAGGGGCTGAAACAGAGGGCGAGAAACAGAGGGGCTGAAACAGAGGCCGAGAAACAGAGGGGCTGAATCAGAGGGCGAGAAACAGAGGCGCTGAAACAGAGAGGCTGAAACAGAGGGCGAGAAACAGAGGGGCTGAAACAGAGGGCGAGAAACAGAGGGGCTGAAACAGAGGGTGAGAAACAGTGGGGCTGAATCAGAGGGGCTGAATCAGAGGGGCTGAAACAGAGGGCGAGAAACACAGGGGCTGAAACAGAGGGCGAGAAACAGAGGGCGAGAAACAGAGGCGCTGAAACAGAGAGGCTGAAACAGAGGGCGAGAAACAGAGGGGCTGAAACAGAGGGCGAGAAACAGAGGGGCTGAAACAGAGGGTGAGAAACAGTGGGGCTGAATCAGAGGGGCTGAATCAGAGGGGCTGAAACAGAGGGCGAGAAACACAGGGGCTGAAACAGAGGGCGAGAAACAGAGGGCGAGAAACAGAGTGGCTGAAACAGAGGGACTGAAACAGAGGGGCTGAAACAGAGGGCGAGAAACAGAGGGGCTGAAACAGAGGTTGAGAAACAGTGGGGCTGAAACAGAGGGGCTGAAACAGAGGGGCTGAAACAGAGGGGCTGAAAAAGAGGGCGAGATACAGAGGGGCTGAAACAGAGGGCGAAAAACAAAGGGGCTGAAACAGAGGGCGAGAGACAGAGGTGCTGAATCAGAGGGGCTGAAACAGAGGGCGAGAAACAGAGGGGCTGAAACAGAGGGTGAGAAACAGAGGGGCTGAAACAGAGGGGCTGAAACAGAGGGTGAGAAACAGAGGGGCTGAAACAGCGGGTGAGAAACAGAAAGGCTGAAACAGAGGGGCTGAAACAGAGGGCGAAAAACATAGGGGCTGAAACAGAGGGCGAGAGACAGAGGGGCTGAATCAGAGGGGCTGAAACAGAGGGCGAGAAACAGAGGGGCTGAAACAGAGGGTGAGAAACAGAGGGGCTGAAACAGAGGGGCTGAAACAGAGGGTGAGAAACAGAGGGGCTGAAACAGCGGGTGAGAAACAGAGTGGCTGAAACAGAGGGGCTGAAACAGAGGGGCTGAAACAGAGGGGCTGAAAAAGGGCGAGAAACAGAGGGGCTGAATCAGATGGGCTGAATCAGAGGGGCCGAATCAGAGGGGCTGAAACAGAGGGCGAGAAACAGAGGGGCTGAAACAGAGGGGCTGAATCAGAGGGGCTGAAACAGAGGGGCTGAAACAGAGGGCGAGAAACAGAGGGGCTGAAACAGAGGGGCTGAAACAGAGGGGCTGAAACAGAGGGGCTGAAACAGAGGGCGAGAAACAGAGGGGCTGAACCAGAGGGCGAGAAACAGAGGGGCTGAATCAGAGGGGCTGAAACAGAGGAGCTGAAACAGTGGGGCTGAAACAGAAGGGCTGAAACAGACGGGCTGAAACAGAGAGCCTGAAACAGAGGGCGAGAAACAGAGGGGCTGAAACAGAGGGCGAGAAACAGAGGGGCTGAAACAGAGGGGCTGAAACAGAGGGCGAGAAACAGAGGGCGAGAAATAGAGGGGCTGAAACAGAGGGCGAGAAACAGAGGGGCTGAAACAGAGGGCGAGAAACAGAGGGGCTGAAACAGAGGGGCTGAAACAGAGGGGCTGAAACAGAGGGGCTGTAACAGAGGGCGAGAAACAGAGGGGCTAAAACAGAGTGCGAGAAACAGAGGGGCTGAAACAGAGGGGCTGAAACAGAGGGCGAGAAACAGAGGGCGAGAAATAGAGGGGCTGAAACAGAGGGCGAGAAACAGAGGGGCTGAAACAGAGGGGCTGAAACAGAGGGCGAGAAACAGAGGGCGAGAAATAGAGGGGCTGAAACAGAGGGCGAGAAACAGAGGGGCTGAATCAGAGGGGCTGAATCAGAGGGGCCGAATCAGAGGGGCTGAAACAGAGGGTGAGAAACAGAGGGGCTGAAACAGAGGGGCTGAATCAGAGGGGCTGAAACAGAGGGGCTGAAACAGAGGGCGAGAAACAGAGGGGTTGAAACAGAGGGGCTGAAACAGAGGGGCTGAAACAGAGGGGCTGAAACAGAGGGCGAGAAACAGAGGGGCTGAACCAGAGGGCGAGAAACAGAGGGGCTGAATCAGAGGGGCTGAAACAGAGGAGCTGAAACAGTGGGGCTGAAACAGAAGGGCTGAAACAGACGGGCTGAAACAGAGAGCCTGAAACAGAGGGCGAGAAACAGAGGGGCTGAAACAGAGGGCGAGAAACAGAGGGGCTGAAACAGAGGGGCTGAAACAGAGGGCGAGAAACAGAGGGCGAGAAAAAGAGGGGCTGAAACAGAGGGCGAGAAACAGAGGGGCTGAAACAGAGGGCGAGAAACAGAGGGGCTGAAACAGAGGGGCTGAAACAGAGGGGCTGAAACAGAGGGGCTGTAACAGAGGGCGAGAAACAGAGGGGCTAAAACAGAGTGCGAGAAACAGAGGGGCTGAAACAGAGGGGCTGAAACAGAGGGCGAGAAACAGAGGGCGAGAAATAGAGGGGCTGAAACAGAGGGCGAGAAACAGAGGGGCTGAAACAGAGGGGCTGAAACAGAGGGCGAGAAACAGAGGGCGAGAAATAGAGGGGCTGAAACAGAGGGCGAAAAACAGAGGGGCTGAATCAGAGGGGCTGAATCAGAGGGGCTGAAACAGAGGGCGAGAAACACAGTGGCTGCAACAGAGGGCGAGAAACAGAGGGACTGAAACAGAGTGGCTGAAACAGAGGGGCTGAAACAGAGGGGCTGAAACAGAGGGACTGAAACAGTGGGCGAGAAACAGAGGGGCTGAAACAGAGGTTGAGAAACAGTGGGGCTGAAACAGAGGGGCTGAAACAGAGGGGCTGAAACAGAGGGGCTGAAACAGAGGGCGAGATACAGAGGGGCTGAAACAGAGGGCGAGAAACAGAGGGGCTGAAACAGAGGGCGAGAGACAGAGGGGCTGAATCAGAGGGGCTGAAACAGAGGGCGAGTAACAGAGGGGCTGAAACAGAGGGTGAGAAACAGAGGGGCTGAAACAGAGGGGCTGAAACAGAGGGCGAGAAACAGTGGGGCTGAAACAGACGGGCTGAAACAGAGAGCCTGAAACAGAGGGTGAGAAACAGAGGGGCTGAACCAGAGGGCGAAAAACAGAGGGGCTGAAACACAGGGCGAGAAACAGAGGGGGAGAAACAGAGGGCGATAAACAGAGGGGCTGAAACTGAGGGGCTGAAACAGAGGGCGAGAAACAGAGGGTCTGAGACAGAGGGGATGAAACAGAGGGCGAGAAACAGAGGGGCTGAAACAGAGGCCGAGAAACAGAGGGGCTGAAACAGAGGGCGAGAAACAGAGGCGCTGAAACAGAGAGGCTGAAACAGAGGGCGAGAAACAGAGGGGCTGAAACAGAGGGCGAGAAACAGAGGGGCTGAAACAGAGGGTGAGAAACAGTGGGGCTGAATCAGAGGGGCTGAATCAGAGGGGCTGAAACAGAGGGCGAGAAACACAGGGGCTGAAACAGAGGGCGAGAAACAGAGGGCGAGAAACAGAGGGACTGAAACAGAGTGGCTGAAACAGAGGGGTTGAAACAGAGGGGCTGAAACAGAGGGACTGAAACAGAGGGCGAGAAACAGAGGGGCTGAAACAAAGGGCGAGAAACAGAGGGGCTGAAACAGAGGGCGAGAAACAGAGGGGCTGAAACAGAGGTTGAGAAACAGTGGGGCTGAAACAGAGGGGCTGAAACAGAGGGGCTGAAAAAGAGGGCTAGATACAGAGGGGCTGAAACAGAGGGCGAAAAACATAGGGGCTGAAACAGAGGGCGAGAGACAGAGGGGCTGAATCAGAGGGGCTGAAACAGAGGGCGAGAAACAGAGGGGCTGAAACAGAGGGTGAGAAACAGAGGGGCTGAAACAGAGGGTGAGAAACAGAGGGGCTGAAACAACGGGTGAGAAACAGAGTGGCTGAAACAGAGGGGCTGAAACAGAGGGCGAGAAACAGAGGGGCTGAAACAGAGGGCGAGAAACAGAGGGGCTGAAACAGAGGGCGAGAAACAGAGGGGCTGAAAAAAAGGGCGAGAAACAGAGGGGCTGAAACAGAGTGCGAGAAACAGAGGGGCTGAAACAGAGGGGCTGAAACAGTGGGCGAGATACAGAGGGGCTGAAACAGAGGGGCTGAAACACAGGGGCTGAAACAGGGCGAGAAACAGAGGGGCTGAAACAGAGGGTGAGAAACAGAGGGGCTGAAACGGGGGCGTGAAACAGAGGGGCTGAAACAGAGGGGAGGGAAACAGAGGGGCGGGAAACAGAGAGGCGGGAAACAGAGGGGCTGAATCAGAGGGGCTGAATCAGAGGGGCTGAATCAGAGGGGCTGAATCAGAGGGGCTGAAACAGAGGGTGAGAAACAGAGGGGCTGAAACAGAGGGGCTGAAACAGAGGGGCTGAAACAGGGCGAGAAACAGAGGGGCTGAATCAGAGGGGCTGAATCAGAGGGGCCGAATCAGAGGGGCTGAAACAGAGGGCGAGAAACAGAGGGGCTGAAACAGAGGGGCTGAATCAGAGGGGCTGAAACAGAGGGGCTGAAACAGAGGGCGAGAAACAGAGGGGCTGAAACAGAGGGCGAGAAACAGAGGGGCTGAAACAGAGGGCGAGAAACAGAGGGGCTGAAACAGAGGTTGAGAAACAGTGGGGCTGAAACAGAGGGGCTGAAACAGAGGGGCTGAAACAGAGGGGCTGAAAAAGAGGGCGAGATACAGAGGAGCTGAAACAGAGGGCGAAAAACATAGGGGCTGAAACAGAGGGCGAGAGACAGAGGGGCTGAATCAGAGGGGCTGAAACAGAGGGCGAGAAACAGAGGGGCTGAAACAGAGGGTGAGAAACAGAGGGGCTGAAACAGAGGGTGAGAAACAGAGGGGCTGAAACAGCGGGTGAGAAACAGAGTGGCTGAAACAGAGGGGCTGAAACAGAGGGCGAAAAACATAGGGGCTGAAACAGAGGGCGAGAGACAGAGGGGCTGAATCAGAGGGGCTGAAACAGAGGGCGAGAAACAGAGGGGCTGAAACAGAGGGTGAGAAACAGAGGGGCTGAAACAGAGGGGCTGAAACAGAGGGTGAGAAACAGAGGGGCTGAAACAGCGGGTGAGAAACAGAGTGGCTGAAACAGAGGGGCTGAAACAGAGGGGCTGAAACAGAGGGGCTGAAAAAGGGCGAGAAACAGAGGGGCTGAATCAGATGGGCTGAATCAGAGGGGCCGAATCAGAGGGGCTGAAACAGAGGGCGAGAAACAGAGGGGCTGAAACAGAGGGGCTGAATCAGAGGGGCTGAAACAGAGGGGCTGAAACAGAGGGCGAGAAACAGAGGGGCTGAAACAGAGGGGCTGAAACAGAGGGGCTGAAACAGAGGGGCTGAAACAGAGGGCGAGAAACAGAGGGGCTGAACCAGAGGGCGAGAAACAGTGGGGCTGAATCAGAGGGGCTGAAACAGAGGAGCTGAAACAGTGGGGCTGAAACAGAAGGGCTGAAACAGACGGGCTGAAACAGAGAGCCTGAAACAGAGGGCGAGAAACAGAGGGGCTGAAACAGAGGGCGAGAAACAGAGGGGCTGAAACAGAGGGGCTGAAACAGAGGGCGAGAAACAGAGGGCGAGAAATAGAGGGGCTGAAACAGAGGGCGAGAAACAGAGGGGCTGAAACAGAGGGCGAGAAACAGAGGGGCTGAAACAGAGGGGCTGAAACAGAGGGGCTGAAACAGAGGGGCTGTAACAGAGGGCGAGAAACAGAGGGGCTAAAACAGAGTGCGAGAAACAGAGGGGCTGAAACAGAGGGGCTGAAACAGAGGGCGAGAAACAGAGGGCGAGAAATAGAGGGGCTGAAACAGAGGGCGAGAAACAGAGGGGCTGAAACAGAGGGGCTGAAACAGAGGGCGAGAAACAGAGGGCGAGAAGTAGAGGTTCTGAAACAGAGGGCGAGAAACAGAGGGGCTGAATCAGAGGGGCTGAATCAGAGGGGCCGAATCAGAGGGGCTGAAACAGAGGGCGAGAAACAGAGGGGCTGAAACAGAGGGGCTGAATCAGAGGGGCTGAAACAGAGGGGCTGAAACAGAGGGCGAGAAACAGAGGGGCTGAAACAGAGGGGCTGAAACAGAGGGGCTGAAACAGAGGGCGAGAAACAGAGGGGCTGAACCAGAGGGCGAGAAACAGAGGGGCTGAATCAGAGGGGCTGAAACAGAGGAGCTGAAACAGTGGGGCTGAAACAGAAGGGCTGAAACAGACGGGCTGAAACAGAGAGCCTGAAACAGAGGGCGAGAAACAGAGGGGCTGAAACAGAGGGCGAGAAACAGAGGGGCTGAAACAGAGGGGCTGAAACAGAGGGCGAGAAACAGAGGGCGATAAATAGAGGGGCTGAAACAGAGGGCGAGAAACAGAGGGGCTGAAACAGAGGGCGAGAAACAGAGGGGCTGAAACAGAGGGGCTGAAACAAAGGGGCTGAAACAGAGGGGCTGTAACAGAGGGCGAGAAACAGAGGGGCTAAAACAGAGTGCGAGAAACAGAGGGACTGAAACAGAGGGGCTGAAACAGAGGGCGAGAAACAGAGGGCGAGAAATAGAGGGGCTGAAACAGAGGGCGAGAAACAGAGGGGCTGAAACAGAGGGGCTGAAACAGAGGGCGAGAAACAGAGGGCGAGAAACAGAGTGGCTGAAACAGAGGGCGAGAAACAGAGGGGCTGAATCAGAGGGGCTGAATCAGAGGGGCTGAAACAGAGGGCGAGAAACACAGTGGCTGAAACAGAGGGCGAGAAACAGAGGGACTGAATCAGAGTGGCTGAAACAGAGGGGATGAAACAGAGGGACTGAAACAGAGGGACTGAAACAGTGGGCGAGAAACAGAGGGGTTGAAACAGAGGTTGAGAAACAGTGGGGCTGAAACAGAGGGGCTGAAACAGAGGGGCTGAAACAGAGGGGCTGAAACAGAGGGCGAGATACAGAGGGGCTGAAACAGAGGGCGAGAAACAGAGGGGCTGAAACAGAGGGCGAGAGACAGAGGGGCTGAATCAGAGGGGCTGAAACACAGGGCGAGAAACAGAGGGGGAGAAACAGAGGGCGATAAACAGAGGGGCTGAAACTGAGGGGCTGAAACAGAGGGCGAGAAACAGAGGGTCTGAGACAGAGGGGCTGAAACAGAGGGCGAGAAACAGAGGGGCTGAAACAGAGGCCGAGAAACAGAGGGGCTGAAACAGAGGGCGAGAAACAGAGGCGCTGAAACAGAGAGGCTGAAACAGAGGGCGAGAAACAGAGGGGCTGAAACAGAGGGCGAGAAACAGAGGGGCTGAAACAGAGGGTGAGAAACAGTGGGGCTGAATCAGAGGGGCTGAATCAGAGGGGCTGAAACAGAGGGCGAGAAACACAGGGGCTGAAACAGAGGGCGAGAAACAGAGGGCGAGAAACAGAGGGACTGAAACAGAGCGGCTGAAACAGAGGGGCTGAAACAGAGGGGCTGAAACAGAGGGACTGAAACAGAGGGCGAGAAACAGAGGGGCTGAAACAAAGGGCGAGAAACAGAGGGGCTGAAACAGAGGGCGAGTAACAGAGGGGCTGAAACAGAGGGTGAGAAACAGAGGGGCTGAAACAGAGGGGCTGAAACAGAGGGCGAGAAACAGTGGGGCTGAAACAGACGGGCTGAAACAGAGAGCCTGAAACAGAGGGTGAGAAACAGAGGGGCTGAACCAGAGGGCGAAAAACAGAGGGGCTGAAACACAGGGCGAGAAACAGAGGGGGAGAAACAGAGGGCGATAAACAGAGGGGCTGAAACTGAGGGGCTGAAACAGAGGGCGAGAAACAGAGGGTCTGAGACAGAGGGGCTGAAACAGAGGGCGAGAAACAGAGGGGCTGAAACAGAGGCCGAGAAACAGAGGGGCTGAAACAGAGGGCGAGAAACAGAGGCGCTGAAACAGAGAGGCTGAAACAGAGGGCGAGAAACAGAGGGGCTGAAACAGAGGGCGAGAAACAGAGGGGCTGAAACAGAGGGTGAGAAACAGTGGGGCTGAATCAGAGGGGCTGAATCAGAGGGGCTGAAACAGAGGGCGAGAGACAGAGGGGCTGAATCAGAGGGGCTGAATCAGAGGGGCTGAAACAGAGGGGCTGAAACAGAGAGCGAGAAACAGAGGGGCTGAAACAGAGGGCGAGAAACAGAGGGGCTGAAACAGAGGGGCTGAAACAGACGATGAGAAACAGAGGTGCTGAAACAGAGTGCGAGAAACAGAGGGGCTGAAACAGAGGGGCTGAAACAGAGGGGCTGAATCAGAGGGGCTGAAACAGAGGGGCTGAAACAGAGGGCGAGAAACAGAGGGGCTGAAACAGAGGGGCTGAAACAGAGGGGCTGAAACAGAGGGCGAGAAACAGAGGGGCTGAACCAGAGGGCGAGAAACAGAGGGGCTGAATCAGAGGGGCTGAAACAGAGGAGCTGAAACAGTGGGGCTGAAACAGAAGGGCTGAAACAGACGGGCTGAAACAGAGAGCCTGAAACAGAGGGCGAGAAACAGAGGGGCTGAAACAGAGGGCGAGAAACAGAGGGGCTGAAACAGAGGGGCTGAAACAGAGGGCGAGAAACAGAGGGCGATAAATAGAGGGGCTGAAACAGAGGGCGAGAAACAGAGGGGCTGAAACAGAGGGCGAGAAACAGAGGGGCTGAAACAGAGGGGCTGAAACACAGGGGCTGAAACAGAGGGGCTGTAACAGAGGGCGAGAAACAGAGGGGCTAAAACAGAGTGCGAGAAACAGAGGGGCTGAAACAGAGGGGCTGAAATAGAGGGCGAGAAACAGAGGGCGAGAAATAGAGGGGCTGAAACAGAGGGCGAGAAACAGAGGGGCTGAAACAGAGGGGCTGAAACAGAGGGCGAGAAACAGAGGGCGAGAAACAGAGGGGCTGAAACAGAGGGCGAGAAACAGAGGGGCTGAATCAGAGGGGCTGAATCAGAGGGGCTGAAACAGAGGGCGAGAAACACAGTGGCTGAAACAGAGGGCGAGAAACAGAGGGACTGAATCAGAGTGGCTGAAACAGAGGGGATGAAACAGAGGGCGAGAAACAGAGGGACTGAAACAGTGGGCGAGAAACAGAGGGGTTGAAACAGAGGTTGAGAAACAGTGGGGCTGAAACAGAGGGGCTGAAACAGAGGGGCTGAAACAGAGGGGCTGAAACAGAGGGCGAGATACAGAGGGGCTGAAACAGAGGGCGAGAAACAGAGGGGCTGAAACAGAGGGCGAGAGACAGAGGGGCTGAATCAGAGGGGCTGAAACAGAGGGCGAGTAACAGAGGGGCTGAAACAGAGGGTGAGAAACAGAGGGGCTGAAACAGAGGGGCTGAAACAGAGGGCGAGAAACAGTGGGGCTGAAACAGACGGGCTGAAACAGAGAGCCTGAAACAGAGGGTGAGAAACAGAGGGGCTGAACCAGAGGGCGAAAAACAGAGGGGCTGAAACACAGGGCGAGAAACAGAGGGGGAGAAACAGAGGGCGATAAACAGAGGGGCTGAAACTGAGGGGCTGAAACAGAGGGCGAGAAACAGAGGGTCTGAGACAGAGGGGCTGAAACAGAGGGCGAGAAACAGAGGGGCTGAAACAGAGGCCGAGAAACAGAGGGGCTGAAACAGAGGGCGAGAAACAGAGGCGCTGAAACAGAGAGGCTGAAACAGAGGGCGAGAAACAGAGGGGCTGAAACAGAGGGCGAGAAACAGAGGGGCTGAAACAGAGGGTGAGAAACAGTGGGGCTGAATCAGAGGGGCTGAATCAGAGTGGCTGAAACAGAGGGCGAGAAACACAGGGGCTGAAACAGAGGGCGAGAAACAGAGGGCGAGAAACAGAGGGACTGAAACAGAGCGGCTGAAACAGAGGGGCTGAAACAGAGGGGCTGAAACAGAGGGACTGAAACAGAGGGCGAGAAACAGAGGGGCTGAAACAAAGGGCGAGAAACAGAGGGGCTGAAACAGAGGGCGAGTAACAGAGGGGCTGAAACAGAGGGTGAGAAACAGAGGGGCTGAAACAGAGGGGCTGAAACAGAGGGCGAGAAACAGTGGGGCTGAAACAGACGGGCTGAAACAGAGAGCCTGAAACAGAGGGTGAGAAACAGAGGGGCTGAACCAGAGGGCGAAAAACAGAGGGGCTGAAACACAGGGCGAGAAACAGAGGGGGAGAAACAGAGGGCGATAAACAGAGGGGCTGAAACTGAGGGGCTGAAACAGAGGGCGAGAAACAGAGGGTCTGAGACAGAGGGGCTGAAACAGAGGGCGAGAAACAGAGGGGCTGAAACAGAGGCCGAGAAACAGAGGGGCTGAAACAGAGGGCGAGAAACAGGGGCGCTGAAACAGAGAGGCTGAAACAGAGGGCGAGAAACAGAGGGGCTGAAACAGAGGGCGAGAAACAGAGGGGCTGAAACAGAGGGTGAGAAACAGTGGGGCTGAATCAGAGGGGCTGAATCAGAGGGGCTGAAACAGAGGGCGAGAAACACAGGGGCTGAAACAGAGGGCGAGAAACAGAGGGCGAGAAACAGAGGGACTGAAACAGAGTGGCTGAAACAGAGGGGTTGAAACAGAGGGGCTGAAACAGAGGGACTGAAACAGAGGGCGAGAAACAGAGGGGCTGAAACAAAGGGGTGGAAAAAGAGGGGCTGAAACAGAGGGCGAGAAACAGAGGGGCTGAAACAGAGGTTGAGAAACAGTGGGGCTGAAACAGAGGGGCTGAAACAGAGGGGCTGAAAAAGAGGGCGAGATACAGAGGGGCTGAAACAGAGGGCGAAAAACATAGGGGCTGAAACAGAGGGCGAGAGACAGAGGGGCTGAATCAGAGGGGCTGAAACAGAGGGCGAGAAACAGAGGGGCTGAAACAGAGGGTGAGAAACAGAGGGGCTGAAACAGAGGGTGAGAAACAGAGGGGCTGAAACAACGGGTGAGAAACAGAGTGGCTGAAACAGAGGGGCTGAAACAGAGGCCGAGAAACAGAGGGGCTGAAACAGAGGGCGAGAAACAGAGGGGCTGAAACAGAGGGCGAGAAACAGAGGGGCTGAAAAAAAGGGCGAGAAACAGAGGGGCTGAAACAGAGTGCGAGAAACAGAGGGGCTGAAACAGAGGGGCTGAAACAGTGGGCGAGATACAGAGGGGCTGAAACAGAGGGGCTGAAACACAGGGGCTGAAACAGGGCGAGAAACAGAGGGGCTGAAACAGAGGGTGAGAAACAGAGGGGCTGAAACGGGGGCGTGAAACAGAGGGGCTGAAACAGAGGGGAGGGAAACAGAGGGGCGGGAAACAGAGAGGCGGGAAACAGAGGGGCTGAATCAGAGGGGCTGAATCAGAGGGGCTGAATCAGAGGGGCTGAATCAGAGGGGCTGAAACAGAGGGTGAGAAACAGAGGGGCTGAAACAGAGGGGCTGAAACAGAGGGGCTGAAACAGGGCGAGAAACAGAGGGGCTGAATCAGAGGGGCTGAATCAGAGGGGCCGAATCAGAGGGGCTGAAACAGAGGGCGAGAAACAGAGGGGCTGAAACAGAGGGGCTGCATCAGAGGGGCTGAAACAGAGGGGCTGAAACAGAGGGCGAGAAACAGAGGGGCTGAAACAGAGGGCGAGAAACAGAGGGGCTGAAACAGAGGGCGAGAAACAGAGGGGCTGAAACAGAGGTTGAGAAACAGTGGGGCTGAAACAGAGGGGCTGAAACAGAGGGGCTGAAACAGAGGGGCTGAAAAAGAGGGCGAGATACAGAGGGGCTGAAACAGAGGGCGAAAAACATAGGGGCTGAAACAGAGGGCGAGAGACAGAGGGGCTGAATCAGAGGGGCTGAAACAGAGGGCGAGAAACAGAGGGGCTGAAACAGAGGGTGAGAAACAGAGGGGCTGAAACAGAGGGGCTGAAACAGAGGGTGAGAAACAGAGGGGCTGAAACAGCGGGTGAGAAACAGAGTGGCTGAAACAGAGGGGCTGAAACAGAGGGCGAAAAACATAGGGGCTGAAACAGAGGGCGAGAGACAGAGGGGCTGAATCAGAGGGGCTGAAACAGAGGGCGAGAAACAGAGGGGCTGAAACAGAGGTTGAGAAACAGAGGGGCTGAAACAGAGGGGCTGAAACAGAGGGTGAGAAACAGAGGGGCTGAAACAGCGGGTGAGAAACAGAGTGGCTGAAACAGAGGGGCTGAAACAGAGGGGCTGAAACAGAGGGGCTGAAAAAGGGCGAGAAACAGAGGGGCTGAATCAGATGGGCTGAATCAGAGGGGCCGAATCAGAGGGGCTGAAACAGAGGGCGAGAAACAGAGGGGCTGAAACAGAGGGGCTGAATCAGAGGGGCTGAAACAGAGGGGCTGAAACAGAGGGCGAGAAACAGAGGGGCTGAAACAGAGGGGCTGAAACAGAGGGACTGAAACAGAGGGGCTGAAACAGAGGGCGAGAAACAGAGGGGCTGAACCAGAGGGCGAGAAACAGAGGGGCTGAATCAGAGGGGCTGAAACAGAGGAGCTGAAACAGTGGGGCTGAAACAGAAGGGCTGAAACAGACGGGCTGAAACAGAGAGCCTGAAACAGAGGGCGAGAAACAGAGGGGCTGAAACAGAGGGCGAGAAACAGAGGGGCTGAAACAGAGGGGCTGAAACAGAGGGCGAGAAACAGAGGGCGAGAAATAGAGGGGCTGAAACAGAGGGCGAGAAACAGAGGGGCTGAAACAGAGGGCGAGAAACAGAGGGGCTGAAACAGAGGGGCTGAAACAGAGGGGCTGAAACAGAGGGGCTGTAACAGAGGGCGAGAAACAGAGGGGCTAAAACAGAGTGCGAGAAACAGAGGGGCTGAAACAGAGGGGCTGAAACAGAGGGCGAGAAACAGAGGGCGAGAAATAGAGGGGCTGAAACAGAGGGCGAGAAACAGAGGGGCTGAAACAGAGGGGCTGAAACAGAGGGCGAGAAACAGAGGGCGAGAAATAGAGGTTCTGAAACAGAGGGCGAGAAACAGAGGGGCTGAATCAGAGGGGCTGAATCAGAGGGGCCGAATCAGAGGGGCTGAAACAGAGGGCGAGAAACAGAGGGGCTGAAACAGAGGGGCTGAATCAGAGGGGCTGAAACAGAGGGGCTGAAACAGAGGGCGAGAAACAGAGGGGCTGAAACAGAGGGGCTGAAACAGAGGGGCTGAAACAGAGGGGCTGAAACAGAGGGCGAGAAACAGAGGGGCTGAACCAGAGGGCGAGAAACAGAGGGGCTGAATCAGAGGGGCTGAAACAGAGGAGCTGAAACAGTGGGGCTGAAACAGAAGGGCTGAAACAGACGGGCTGAAACAGAGAGCCTGAAACAGAGGGCGAGAAACAGAGGGGCTGAAACAGAGGGCGAGAAACAGAGGGGCTGAAACAGAGGGGCTGAAACAGAGGGCGAGAAACAGAGGGCGAGAAATAGAGGGGCTGAAACAGAGGGCGAGAAACAGAGGGGCTGAAACAGAGGGCGAGAAACAGAGGGGCTGAAACAGAGGGGCTGAAACAGAGGGGCTGAAACAGAGGGGCTGTAACAGAGGGCGAGAAACAGAGGGGCTAAAACAGAGTGCGAGAAACAGAGGGGCTGAAACAGAGGGGCTGAAACAGAGGGCGAGAAACAGAGGGCGAGAAATAGAGGGGCTGAAACAGAGGGCGAGAAACAGAGGGGCTGAAACAGAGGGGCTGAAACAGAGGGCGAGAAACAGAGGGCGAGAAACAGAGGGGCTGAAACAGAGGGCGAGAAACAGAGGGGCTGAATCAGAGGGGCTGAATCAGAGGGGCTGAAACAGAGGGCGAGAAACACAGTGGCTGAAACAGAGGGCGAGAAACAGAGGGACTGAATCAGAGTGGCTGAAACAGAGGGGATTAAACAGAGGGACTGAAACAGAGGGACTGAAACAGTGGGCGAGAAACAGAGGGGCTGAAACAGAGGTTGAGAAACAGTGGGGCTGAAACAGAGGGGCTGAAACAGAGGGGCTGAAACAGAGGGCGAGATACAGAGGGGCTGAAACAGAGGGCAAGAAACAGAGGGGCTGAAACAGAGGGCGAGAGACAGAGGGGCTGAATCAGAGGGGCTGAAACAGAGGGCGAGTAACAGAGGGGCTGAAACAGAGGGTGAGAAACAGAGGGGCTGAAACAGAGGGGCTGAAACAGAGTGCGAGAAACAGTGGGGCTGAAACAGACGGGCTGAAACAGAGAGCCTGAAACAGAGGGTGAGAAACAGAGGGGCTGAACCAGAGGGCGAAAAACAGAGGGGCTGAAACACAGGGCGAGAAACAGAGGGGGAGAAACAGAGGGCGATAAACAGAGGGGCTGAAACTGAGGGGCTGAAACAGAGGGCGAGAAACAGAGGGTCTGAGACAGAGGGGCTGAAACAGAGGGCGAGAAACAGAGGGGCTGAAACAGAGGCCGAGAAACAGAGGGGCTGAAACAGAGGGCGAGAAACAGAGGCGCTGAAACAGAGAGGCTGAAACAGAGGGCGAGAAACAGAGGGGCTGAAACAGAGGGCGAGAAACAGAGGGGCTGAAACAGAGGGTGAGAAACAGTGGGGCTGAATCAGAGGGGCTGAAAAAGAGGGCGAGATACAGAGGGGCTGAAACAGAGGGCGAAAAACATAGGGGCTGAAACAGAGGGCGAGAGACAGAGGGGCTGAATCAGAGGGGCTGAAACAGAGGGCGAGAAACAGAGGGGCTGAAACAGAGGGTGAGAAACAGAGGGGCTGAAACAGAGGGGCTGAAACAGAGGGTGAGAAACAGAGGGGCTGAAACAGCGGGTGAGAAACAGAGTGGCTGAAACAGAGGGGCTGAAACAGAGGGCGAGAAACAGAGGGGCTGAAGAAAAGGGCGAGAAACAGAGGGGCTGAAACAGAGTGCGAGAAACAGAGGGGCTGAAACAGAGGGGCTGAAACAGTGGGCGAGATACCGAGGGGCTGAAACAGAGGGGCTGAAACACAGGGGCTGAAACAGGGCGAGAAACAGAGGGGCTGAAACAGAGGGTGAGAAACAGAGGGGCTGAAACGGGGGCGTGAAACAGAGGGGCTGAAACAGAGGGGAGGGAAACAGAGGGGCGGGAAACAGAGAGGCGGGAAACAGAGGGACTGAATCAGAGGGGCTGAATCAGAGGGGCTGAATCAGAGGGGCTGAATCAGAGGGGCTGAAACAGAGGGTGAGAAACAGAGGGGCTGAAACAGAGGGGCTGAAACAGAGGGGCTGAAACAGGGCGAGAAACAGAGGGGCTGAATCAGAGGGGCTGAATCAGAGGGGCCGAATCAGAGGGGCTGAAACAGAGGGCGAGAAACAGAGGGGCTGAAACAGAGGTGCTGAATCAGAGGGGCTGAAACAGAGGGGCTGAAACAGAGGGCGAGAAACAGAGGGGCTGAAACAGAGGGGCTGAAACAGAGGGGCTGAAACAGAGGGCGAGAAACAGAGGGGCTGAACCAGAGGGCGAGAAACAGAGGGGCTGAATCAGAGGGGCTGAAACAGAGGAGCTGAAACAGTGGGGCTGAAACAGAAGGGCTGAAACAGACGGGCTGAAACAGAGAGCCTGAAACAGAGGGCGAGAAACAGAGGGGCTGAAACAGAGGGCGAGAAACAGAGGGGCTGAAACAGAGGGGCTGAAACAGAGGGGCTGAAACAGGGCGAGAAACAGAGGGGCTGAATCAGAGGGGCTGAATCAGAGGGGCCGAATCAGAGGGGCTGAAACAGAGGGCGAGAAACAGAGGGGCTGAAACAGAGGGGCTGAATCAGAGGGGCTGAAACAGAGGGGCTGAAACAGAGGGGCTGAAACAGAGAGGCTGAAACAGAGGGGCTGAAACAGAGGGGCAGAAACAGAGGGCGAGAAACAGAGGGGCTGAACCAGAGGGCGAGAAACAGAGGGGCTGAATCAGAGGGGCTGAAACAGAGGAGCTGAAACAGTGGGGCTGAAACAGAAGGGCTGAAACAGACGGGCTGAAACAGAGAGCCTGAAACAGAGGGCGAGAAACAGAGGGGCTGAAACAGAGGGCGAGAAACAGAGGGGCTGAAACAGAGGGGCTGAAACAGAGGGCGAGAAACAGAGGGCGAGAAATAGAGGGGCTGAAACAGAGGGCGAGAAACAGAGGGGCTGAAACAGAGGGCGAGAAACAGAGGGGCTGAAACAGAGGGGCTGAAACAGAGGGGCTGAAACAGAGGGGCTGTAACAGAGGGCGAGAAACAGAGGGGCTAAAACAGAGTGCGAGAAACAGTGGGGCTGAAACAGTGGGGCTGAAACAGAGGGCGAGAAACAGAGGGCGAGAAATAGAGGGGCTGAAACAGAGGGCGAGAAACAGAGGGGCTGAAACAGAGGGGCTGAAACAGAGGGCGAGAAACAGAGGGCGAGAAAGAGAAGGGGCTGAAACAGAGGGCGAGAAACAGAGGGGCTGAAACAGAGGGCGAGAAACAGAGGGGCTGAAACAGAGGGGCTGAAACAGAGGTGCTGAAACAGAGGGGCTGTAACAGAGGGCGAGAAACAGAGGGGCTAAAACAGAGTGCGAGAAACAGAGGGGCTGAAACAGAGGGGCTGAAACAGAGGGCGAGAAACAGAGGGCGAGAAATAGAGGGGCTGAAACAGAGGGCGAGAAACAGAGGGGCTGAAACAGAGGGCGAGAAACAGAGGGGCTGAAACAGAGGGGCTGAACCAGAGGGGCTGAAACAGAGGGGCTGTAACAGAGGGCGAGAAACAGAGGGGCAGAAACAGAGGGGCTGAAACAGAGGGCGAGAAACAGAGGGGCTGAAACAGAGGGGCTGAAACAGAGGGCGAGAAACAGAGGGGCAGAAACAGAGGGGCTGAACCAGAGGGGCTGAAACAGAGGGGCTGTAACAGAGGGCGAGAAACAGAGGGGCAGAAACAGAGGGGCTGAAACAGAGGGCGAGAAACAGAGGGGCTGAAACAGAGGGGCTGAAACAGAGGGCGAGAAACAGAGGGGCAGAAACAGAGGGGCTGAAACAGAGGGCGAGAAACAGAGGGGCTGAAACAGAGGGGTTGAAACAGAGGGCGAGAAACAGAGTGGCTGAAACAGAGGGCGAGAAACACAGGGGCTGAAACAGAGGGCGAGAAACACAGGGGCTGAAACAGAGGGCGAGAAACAGAGGGCGAGAAACAGAGGGACTGAAACAGAGGGGCTGAAACAGAGGGCGAGAAACAGAGGGGCTTAAACAGAGGGCGAGAAACAGAGGGGCTGAAACAGAGGGTGAGAAACAGTGGGGCTGAATCAGAGGGGCTGAATCAGAGGGGCTGAAACAGAGGGCGAGAAACACAGGGGCTGAAACAGAGGGTGAGAAACAGAGGGGCTGAAACAGAGGGCGAAAAACAGAGGGGCTGAAACACAGGGCGAGAAACAGAGGGGGAGAAACAGAGGGCGATAAACAGAGGGGCTGAAACAGAGGGGCTGAAACAGAGGGCGAGAAACAGAGGGTCTGAGACAGAGGGGCTGAAACAGAGGGCGAGAAACAGAGGGCGAGAAACAGAGGGGCTGAAACAGAGGGCGAGAAACAGAGGCGCTGAAACAGAGAGGCTGAAACAGAGGGCGAGAAACAGAGGGGCTGAAACAGAGGGCGAGAAACAGAGGGGCTGAAACAGAGGGTGAGAAACAGTGGGGCTGAATCAGAGGGGCTGAATCAGAGGGGCTGAAACAGAGGGCGAGAAACACAGGGGCTGAAACAGAGGGCGAGAAACAGAGGGCGAGAAACAGAGGGACTGAAACAGAGTGGCTGAAACAGAGGGGCTGAAACAGAGGGGCTGAAACAGAGGGACTGAAACAGAGGGCGAGAAACAGAGGGGCTGAAACAAAGGGCGAGAAACAGAGGGGCTGAAACAGAGGGCGAGAAACAGAGGGGCTGAAACAGAGGGGCTGAAACAGAGGGGCTGAAACAGAGGGGCTGAAAAACAGGGCGTGATACAGATGGGCTGAAACAGAGGGCGAGAAACAGAGGGGCTGAAACAGAGGGCGAGAGACAGAGGGGCTGAATCAGAGGGGCTGAAACAGAGGGCGAGAAACAGAGGGGCTGAAACAGAGGGTGAGAAACAGAGGGGCTGAAACAGAGGGGCTGAAACAGAGGGTGAGAAACAGAGGGGCTGAAACAGCGGGTGAGAAACAGAGTGGCTGAAACAGAGGGGCTGAAACAGAGGGCGAGAAACAGAGGGGCTGAAACAGAGGGCGAGAAACAGAGGGGCTGAAACAGAGGGCGAGAAACAGAGGGGCTGAAAAAAAGGGCGAGAAACAGAGGGGCTGAAACAGAGTGCGAGAAACAGAGGGGCTGAAACAGAGGGGCTGAAACAGTGGGCGAGATGCAGAGGGGCTGAAACAGTGGGGCTGAAACACAGGGGCTGAAACAGAGGGCGAGAAACAGAGGGGCTGAAACAGAGGGTGAGAAACAGAGGGGCTGAAACAGGGGGCGTGAAACAGAGGGGCTGAAACAGAGGGGAGGGAAACAGAGGGGCGGGAAACAGAGAGGCGGGAAACAGAGGGGCTGAATCAGAGGGGCTGAATCAGAGGGGCTGAATCAGAGGGGCTGAATCAGAGGGGCTGAAACAGAGGGTGAGAAACAGAGGGGCTGAAACAGAGGGGCTGAAACAGAGGGGCTGAAAAAGGGCGAGAAACAGAGGGACTGAATCAGAGGGGCTGAATCAGAGGGGCCGAATCAGAGGGGCTGAAACAGAGGGCGAGAAACAGAGGGGCTGAATCAGAGGGGCTGAAACAGAGGGGCTGAAACAGAGGGCGAGAAACAGAGGGGCTGAAACAGAGGGGCTGAAACGGAGGGGCTGAAACAGAGGGGCTGAAACAGTGGGCGAGAAACAGAGGGGCTGAACCAGAGGGCAAGAAACAGAGGGGCTGAATCAGAGGGGCTGAAACAGAGGAGCTGAAACAGTGGGGCTGAAACAGACGGGCTGAAACACACGGGCTGAAACAGAGAGCCTGAAACAGAGGGCGAGAAACAGAGGGGCTGAAACAGAGGGCGAAAAACAGAGGGGGAGAAACAGAGGGACTGAAACAGAGGGGCTGAAACAGAGGGACTGAAACAGAGGGGCTGAAACAGAGGGGCTGAATCAGAGCGGCTGAAACAGAGTGGTTGAATCAGAGGGGCTGAAACAGAGGGCGAGAAACAGAGGGGCTGAAACAGAGGGCGAGAAACAGAGGGGCTGAAACAGAGGGGCTGAAACAGAGGGCGAGAAACAGAGGGGCTGAAACAGAGGGGCTGAAACAGAGGGCGAGAAACAGAGTGGCTGAAACAGAGGGCAAGAAACAGAGGGGCTGAAACAGAGGGCGAGAAACAGAGGGGCTGAAACAGAGGGGCTGAAACACAGGGGCTGAAACAGAGGGCGAGAAACAGAGGGGCTGTAACAGAGGGTGAGAAACAGAGGGGCTGAAACAGGGGGCGTGAAACAGAGGGGCTGAAACAGAGGGCGAGAAACAGAGGGGCTGAACCAGAGGGCGAGAAACAGAGGTGCTGAATCAGAGGGGCTGAAACAGAGGGGCTGAAACAGTGGGGCTGAAACAGAGGGGCTGAAACAGACGGGCTGAAACAGAGAGCCTGAAACAGAGGGCGAGAAACAGAGGGGCTGAAACAGAGGGCGAGAAAAAGAGGGGGAGAAACAGAGGGACTGAAACAGAGGGGCTGAAGCAGAGGGGCTGAAACAGAGGGGCTGAATCAGAGCGGCTGAAACAGAGGGGCTGAATCAGAGGGGCTGAAACAGAGGGCGAGAAAAAGAGGGGCTGAAACAGAGGGCGAGAAACAGAGGGGCTGAAACAGAGTGGCTGAAACAGAGGGGCTGAAACAGAGGGCGAGAAACAGAGTGGCTGAAACAGAGGGCGAGAAACAGAGGGGCTGAAACAGAGGGCGAGAAACAGAGGCGCTGAAACAGAGAGGCTGAAACAGGGGGCGAGAAACAGAGGGGCTGAAACAGAGGGCGAGAAACAGAGGGGCTGAAACAGAGGGTGAGAAACAGTGGGGCTGAATCAGAGGGGCTGAATCAGAGGGGCTGAAACAGAGGGCGAGAAACACAGTGGCTGGAACAGAGGGCGAGAAACAGAGGGACTGAAACAGAGTGGCTGAAACAGAGGGGCTGAAACAGAGGGGCTGAAACAGAGGGACTGAAACAGTGGGCGAGAAACAGAGGGGCTGAAACAGAGGTTGAGAAACAGTGGGGCTGAAACAGAGGGGCTGAAACAGAGGGGCTGAAACAGAGGGCGAGATACAGAGGGGCTGAAACAGAGGGCGAGAAACAGAGGGGCTGAAACAGAGGGCGAGAGACAGAGGGGCTGAATCAGAGGGGCTGAAACAGAGGGCGAGTAACAGAGGGGCTGAAACAGAGGGTGAGAAACAGAGGGGCTGAAACAGATGGGCTGAAACAGAGGGCGAGAAACAGTGGGGCTGAAACAGACGGGCTGAAACAGAGAGCCTGAAACAGAGGGTGAGAAACAGAGGGGCTGAACCAGAGGGCGAAAAACAGAGGGGCTGAAACACAGGGCGAGAAACAGAGGGGGAGAAACAGAGGGCGATAAACAGAGGGGCTGAAACAGAGGGGCTGAAACAGAGGGCGAGAAACAGAGGGTCTGAGACAGAGGGGCTGAAACAGAGGGCGAGAAACAGAGGGGCTGAAACAGAGGCCGAGAAACAGAGGGGCTGAAACAGAGGGCGAGAAACAGAGGCGCTGAAACAGAGAGGCTGAAACAGAGGGCGAGAAAGAGAGGGGCTGAAACAGAGGGCGAGAAACAGAGGGGCTGAAACAGAGGGTGAGAAACAGTGGGGCTGAATCAGAGGGGCTGAATCAGAGGGGCTGAAACAGAGGGCGAGAAACACAGGGGCTGAAACAGAGGGCGAGAAACAGAGGGCGAGAAACAGAGGGACAGAAACAGAGTGGCTGAAACAGAGGGGCTGAAACAGAGGGGCTGAAAAAGAGGGACTGAAACAGAGGGCGAGAAACAGAAGGGCTGAAACAAAGGGCGAGAAACAGAGGGGCTGAAACAGAGGGCGAGAAACAGAGGGGCTGAAACAGAGGTTGAGAAACAGTGGGGCTGAAACAGAGGGGCTGAAACAGAGGGGCTGAAACAGAGGGGCTGAAAAAGAGGGCGAGATACAGAGGGGCTGAAACAGAGGGCGAGAAACATAGGGGCTGAAACAGAGGGCGAGAGACAGAGGGGCTGAATCAGAGGGGCTGAAACAGAGGGTGAGAAACAGAGGGGCTGAAACAGAGGGTGAGAAACAGAGGGGCTGAAACAGAGGGGCTGAAACAGAGGGTGAGAAACAGAGGGGCTGAAACAGCGGGTGAGAAACAGAGTGGCTGAAACAGAGGGGCTGAAACAGAGGGCGAGAAACAGAGGGGCTGAAACAGAGGGCGAGAAACAGAGGGGCTGAAACAGAGGGCGAGAAACAGAGGGGCTGAAAAAAAGGGCGATAAACAGAGGGGCTGAAACAGAGTGCGAGAAACAGAGGGGCTGAAACAGAGGGGCTGAAACAGTGGGCGAGATACAGAGGGGCTGAAACAGAGGGGCTGAAACACAGGGGCTGAAACAGAGGGCGAGAAACAGAGGGGCTGAAACAGAGGGTGAGAAACAGAGGGGCTGAAACGGGGGCGTGAAACAGAGGGGCTGAAACAGAGGGGAGGGAAACAGAGGGGCGGGAAACAGAGAGGCGGGAAACAGAGGGGCTGAATCAGAGGGGCTGAATCAGAGGGGCTGAATCAGAGGGGCTGAAACAGAGGGTGAGAAACAGAGGGGCTGAAACAGAGGGGCTGAAACAGAGGGGCTGAAACAGGGCGAGAAACAGAGGGGCTGAATCAGAGGGGCTGAATCAGAGGGGCCGAATCAGAGGGGCTGAAACAGAGGGCGAGAAACAGAGGGGCTGAAACAGAGGGGCTGAATCAGAGGGGCTGAAACAGAGGGGCTGAAACAGAGGGCGAGAAACAGAGGGGCTGAATCAGAGGGGCTGAATCAGAGGGGCCGAATCAGAGGGGCTGAAACAGAGGGCGAGAAACAGAGGGGCTGAATCAGAGGGGCTGAAACAGAGGGGCTGAAACAGAGGGCGAGAAACAGAGGGGCTGAAACAGAGGGGCTGAAACAGAGGGGCTGAAACAGAGGGGCTGAAACAGAGGGCGAGAAACAGAGGGGCTGAACCAGAGGGCGAGAAACAGAGGGGCTGAATCAGAGGGGCTGAAACAGAGGAGCTGAAACAGTGGGGCTGAAACAGACGGGCTGAAACAGACGGGCTGAAACAGAGAGCCTGAAACAGAGGGCGAGAAACAGAGGGGCTGAAACAGAGGGCGAAAAACAGAGGGGGAGAAACAGAGGGACTGAAACAGAGGGGCTGAAACAGAGGGACTGAAACAGAGGGGCTGAAACAGAGGGGCTGAATCAGAGCGGCTGAAACAGAGTGGTTGAATCAGAGGGGCTGAAACAGAGGGCGAGAAACAGAGGGGCTGAAACAGAGGGCGAGAAACAGAGGGGCTGAAACAGAGGGGCTGAAACAGAGGGCGAGAAACAGAGGGGCTGAAACAGAGGGGCTGAAACAGAGGGCGAGAAACAGAGTGGCTGAAACAGAGGGCAAGAAACAGAGGGGCTGAAACAGAGGGCGAGAAACAGAGGGGCTGAAACAGAGGGGCTGAAACACAGGGGCTGAAACAGAGGGCGAGAAACAGAGGGGCTGAAACAGAGGGTGAGAAACAGAGGGGCTGAAACAGGGGGCGTGAAACAGAGGGGCTGAAACAGAGGGCGAGAAACAGAGGGGCTGAACCAGAGGGCGAGAAACAGAGGTGCTGAATCAGAGGGGCTGAAACAGAGGGGCTGAAACAGTGGGGCTGAAACAGAGGGGCTGAAACAGACGGGCTGAAACAGAGAGCCTGAAACAGAGGGCGAGAAACAGAGGGGCTGAAACAGAGGGCGAAAAACAGAGGGGCTGAAACAGATGGCGAGAAAAAGAGGGGGAGAAACAGAGGGACTGAAACAGAGGGGCTGAAGCAGAGGGGCTGAAACAGAGGGGCTGAATCAGAGCGGCTGAAACAGAGGGGCTGAATCAGAGGGGCTGAAACAGAGGGCGAGAAAAAGAGGGGCTGAAACAGAGGGCGAGAAACAGAGGGGCTGAAACAGAGTGGCTGAAACAGAGGGGCTGAAACAGAGGGCGAGAAACAGAGTGGCTGAAACAGAGGGCGAGAAACAGAGGGGCTGAAACAGAGGGCGAGAAACAGAGGCGCTGAAACAGAGAGGCTGAAACAGGGGGCGAGAAACAGAGGGGCTGAAACAGAGGGCGAGAAACAGAGGGGCTGAAACAGAGGGTGAGAAACAGTGGGGCTGAATCAGAGGGGCTGAATCAGAGGGGCTGAAACAGAGGGCGAGAAACACAGTGGCTGAAACAGAGGGCGAGAAACAGAGGGACTGAAACAGAGTGGCTGAAACAGAGGGGCTGAAACAGAGGGGCTGAAACAGAGGGACTGAAACAGTGGGCGAGAAACAGAGGGGCTGAAACAGAGGTTGAGAAACAGTGGGGCTGAAACAGAGGGGCTGAAACAGAGGGGCTGAAACAGAGGGGCTGAAACAGAGGGCGAGATACAGAGGGGCTGAAACAGAGGGCGAGAAACAGAGGGGCTGAAACAGAGGGCGAGAGACAGAGGGGCTGAATCAGAGGGGCTGAAACAGAGGGCGAGTAACAGAGGGGCTGAAACAGAGGGTGAGAAACAGAGGGGCTGAAACAGATGGGCTGAAACAGAGGGCGAGAAACAGTGGGGCTGAAACAGACGGGCTGAAACAGAGAGCCTGAAACAGAGGGTGAGAAACAGAGGGGCTGAACCAGAGGGCGAAAAACAGAGGGGCTGAAACACAGGGCGAGAAACAGAGGGGGAGAAACAGAGGGCGATAAACAGAGGGGCTGAAACTGAGGGGCTGAAACAGAGGGCGAGAAACAGAGGGTCTGAGACAGAGGGGCTGAAACAGAGGGCGAGAAACAGAGGGGCTGAAACAGAGGCCGAGAAACAGAGGGGCTGAAACAGAGGGCGAGAAACAGAGGCGCTGAAACAGAGAGGCTGAAACAGAGGGCGAGAAAGAGAGGGGCTGAAACAGAGGGCGAGAAACAGAGGGGCTGAAACAGAGGGTGAGAAACAGTGGGGCTGAATCAGAGGGGCTGAATCAGAGGGGCTGAAACAGAGGGCGAGAAACACAGGGGCTGAAACAGAGGGCGAGAAACAGAGGGCGAGAAACAGAGGGACTGAAACAGAGTGGCTGAAACAGAGGGGCTGAAACAGAGGGGCTGAAAAAGAGGGACTGAAACAGAGGGCGAGAAACAGACGGCTGAAACAAAGGGCGAGAAACAGAGGGGCTGAAACAGAGGGCGAGAAACAGAGGGGCTGAAACAGAGGTTGAGAAACAGTGGGGCTGAAACAGAGGGGCTGAAACAGAGGGGCTGAAACAGAGGGGCTGAAAAAGAGGGCGAGATACAGAGGGGCTGAAACAGAGGGCGAGAAACATAGGGGCTGAAACAGAGGGCGAGAGACAGAGGGGCTGAATCAGAGGGGCTGAAACAGAGGGTGAGAAACAGAGGGGCTGAAACAGAGCGTGAGAAACAGAGGGGCTGAAACAGGGGGGCTGAAACAGAGGGTGAGAAACAGAGGGGCTGAAACAGCGGGTGAGAAACAGAGTGGCTGAAACAGAGGGGCTGAAACAGAGGGCGAGAAACAGAGGGGCTGAAACAGAGGGCGAGAAACAGAGGGGCTGAAACAGAGGGCGAGATACAGAGGGGCTGAAAAAAAGGGCGATAAACAGAGGGGCTGAATCAGAGTGCGAGAAACAGAGGGGCTGAAACAGAGGGGCTGAAACAGTGGGCGAGATACAGAGGGGCTGAAACAGAGGGGCTGAAACACAGGGGCTGAAACAGATGGCGAGAAACAGAGGGGCTGAAACAGAGGGTGAGAAACAGAGGGGCTGAAACGGGGGCGTGAAACAGAGGGGCTGAAACAGAGGGGAGGGAAACAGAGGGGCGGGAAACAGAGAGGCGGGAAACAGAGGGGCTGAATCAGAGGGGCTGAATCAGAGGGGCTGAATCAGAGGGGCTGAAACAGAGGGTGAGAAACAGAGGGGCTGAAACAGAGGGGCTGAAACAGAGGGGCTGAAACAGGGCGAGAAACAGAGGGGCTGAATCAGAGGGGCTGAATCAGAGGGGCCGAATCAGAGGGGCTGAAACAGAGGGCGAGAAACAGAGGGGCTGAAACAGAGGGGCTGAATCAGAGGGGCTGAAACAGAGGGGCTGAAACAGAGGGCGAGAAACAGAGGGGCTGAAACAGAGGGGCTGAAACAGAGGGGCTGAAACAGAGGGGCTGAAACAGAGGGCGAGAAACAGAGGGGCTGAACCAGAGGGCGAGAAACAGAGGGGCTGAATCAGAGGGGCTGAAACAGAGGAGCTGAAACAGTGGGGCTGAAACAGAAGGGCTGAAACAGACGGGCTGAAACAGAGAGGCTGAAACAGAGGGCGAGAAACAGAGGGGCTGAAACAGAGGGCGATAAACAGAGGGGCTGAAACAGAGGGCGAGAAACAGAGGGGGAGAAACAGAGGGACTGAAACAGAGGGGCTGAAACAGAGGGGCTGAAACAGAGGGGCTGAAACAGAGGGGCTGAATCAGAGCGGCTGAAACAGAGTGGTTGAATCAGAGGGGCTGAAACAGAGGGCGAGAAACAGAGGGGCTGAAACAGAGGGCGAGAAACAGAGGGGCTGAAACAGAGGGGCTGAAACAGAGGGGCTGAAACAGAGGGCGAGAAACAGAGGGGCTGAAATAGAGGGGCTGAAACAGAGGGGCTGAAACAGAGGGCGAGAAACAGAGTGGCTGAAACAGAGGGCGAGAAACAGAGGGACTGAAACAGAGTGGCTGCAACAGAGGGGCTGAAACAGAGGGGCTGAAACAGAGGGACTGAAACAGAGGGGCTGAAACAGAGGTTGAGAAATAGTGGGGCTAAAACAGAGGGGCTGAAACAGAGGGGCTGAAACAGAGGGGCTGAAACAGAGAGCGAGAAACAGAGGGGCTGAAACAGAGGGTGAGAAACAGAGGGGCTGAAACAGAGGGGCTGAAACAGAGGGTGAGAAACAGAGGGGCTGAAACAGAGGGCGAGAAACAGAGGGGCTGAAACAGAGGGCGAGAAACAGAGGGGCTGAAACAGAGGGCGAGAAACAGAGGGAATGAAACAGAGTGCGAGAAACAGAGGGGCTGAAACAGAGGGGCTGAAACAGTGGGCGAGATACAGAGGGGCTGAAACAGAGGGGCTGAAACACAGGGGCTGAAACAGAGGGCGAGAAACAGAGGGGCTGAAACAGAGGGTGAGAAACAGAGGGGCTGAAACAGGGGGCGTGAAACAGAGGGGCTGAATCAGAGGGGAGGAAAACAGAGGGGCGGGAAACAGAGGGGCGGGAAACAGAGGGGCTGAATCAGAGGGGCTGAATCAGAGGGGCTGAATCAGAGGGGCTGAATCAGAGGGGCTGAAACAGTGGGTGAGAAACAGAGTGCCTGAAACAGAGGGGCTGAAACACTGGGGCTGAAACAGGGCGAGAAACAGAGGGGCTGAATCAGAGGGGCTGAATCAGAGGGGCCGAATCAGAGGGGCTGAAACAGAGGGCGAGAAACAGAGGGGCTGAAACAGAGGGGCTGAATCAGAGGGGCTGAAACAGAGGGGCTGAAACAGAGGGCGAGAAACAGAGGGGCTGAACCAGAGGGCGAGAAACAGAGGGGCTGAATCAGAGGGGCTGAAACAGAGGAGCTGAAACAGTGGGGCTGAAACAGAAGGGCTGAAACAGACGGGCTGAAACAGAGAGCCTGAAACAGAGGGCGAGAAACACAGGGGCTGAAACAGAGGGCGAAAAACAGAGGGGCTGAAACAGAGGGCGAGAAACAGAGGGGGAGAAACAGAGGGACTGAAACAGAGGGGCTGAAACAGAGGGGCTGAAACAGAGGGGCTGAAACAGAGGGGCTGAATCAGAGCGGCTGAAACAGAGTGGTTGAATCAGAGGGGCTGAAACAGAGGGCGAGAAACAGAGGGGCTGAAACAGAGGGCGAGAAACAGAGGGGCTGAAACAGAGTGGCTGAAACAGAGGGGCTGAAACAGAGGGCGAGAAACAGAGGGGCTGAAACAGAGGGGCTGAAACAGAGGGGCTGAAACAGAGGGCGAGAAACAGAGTGGCTGAAACAGAGGGCGAGAAACAGAGGGGCTGAAACAGAGGGCGAGAAACAGAGGGGCTGAAACAGAGGGGCTGAAACACAGGGGCTGAAACAGAGTGCGATAAACAGAGGGGCTGAAACAGAGGGTGAGAAACAGAGGGGCTGAAACAGGGGGCGTGAAACAGAGGGGCTGAAACAGAGGGCGAGAAACAGAGGGGCTGAACCAGAGGGAGAGAAACAGAGGGGCGGAATCAGAGGGGCTGAAACAGAGGGGCTGAAACAGTGGGGCTGAAACAGAGGGGCTGAAACAGACGGGCTGAAACAGAGAGCCTGAAACAGAGGGCGAGAAACAGAGGGGCTGAAACAGAGGGCGAAAAACAGAGGGGCTGAAACAGAGGGCGAGAAAAAGAGGGGGAGAAACAGAGGGACTGAAACAGAGGGGCTGAAACAGAGGGGCTGAAACAGAGGGGCTGAATCAGAGCGGCTGAAACAGAGGGGCTGAATCAGAGGGGCTGAAACAGAGGGCGAGAAACAGAGGGGCTGAAACAGAGGGCGAGAAACAGAGGGGCTGAAACAGAGTGGCTGAAACAGAGGGGCTGAAACAGAGGGCGAGAAACAGAGGGGCTGAAACAGAGGGCGAGAAACAGAGGGGCTGAAACAGAAAGCGAGAAACAGAGGCGCTGAAACAGAGAGGCTGAAACAGGGGGCGAGAAACAGAGGGGCTGAAACAGAGGGCGAGAAACAGAAGGGCTGAAACAGAGGGTGAGAAACAGTGGGGCTGAATCAGAGGGGCTGAATCAGAGGGGCTGAAACAGAGGGCGAGAAACACAGTGGCTGAAACAGAGGGCGAGAAACAGAGGGTCTGAAACAGAGTGGCTGAAACAGAGGGGCTGAAACAGAGGGGCTGAAAGAGAGGGACTGAAACAGAGGGCGAGAAACAGAGGGGCTGAAACAGAGGTTGAGAAACAGTGGGGCTGAAACAGAGGGGCTGAAACAGAGGGGCTGAAACAGAGGGGCTGAAACAGAGGGCGAGATACAGAGGGGCTGAAACAGAGGGCGAGAAACAGAGGGGCTGAAACAGAGGGCGAGAAACAGAGGGGCTGAATCAGAGGTGCTGAAACAGAGGGCGAGAAACAGAGGGGCTGAAACAGAGGGTGAGAAACAGAGGGTCTGAAACAGAGGCGCTGAAACAGAGGGTGAGAAACAGAGGTGCTGAAACAGAGGGTGAGAAACAGAGTGGCTGAAACAGAGGGGCTGAAACAGAGGGCGAGAAACAGAGGGGCTGAAACAGAGGGCGAGAAACAGAGGGGCTGAAACAGAGGGCGAGAAACAGAGGGGATGAAACAGAGTGCGAGAAACAGTGGGGCTGAAACAGAGGGGCTGAAACAGTGGGCGAGATACAGAGGGGCTGAAACAGAGGGGCTGAAACACAGGGGCTGAAACAGAGGGCGAGAAACAGAGGGGCTGAAACAGAGGGTGAGAAACAGAGGGGCTGAAACAGGGGGCGTGAAACAGAGGGGCTGAAACAGAGGGGAGGGAAACAGAGTGGCGGGAAACAGAGGGGCGGGAAACATAGGGGCTGAATCAGAGGGGCTGAATCAGAGGGGCTGAATCAGAGGGGCTGAAACAGAGGGTGAGAAACAGAGGGCCTGAAACAGAGGGGCTGAACCAGAGGGGCTGAAACAGGGTGAGAAACAGAGGGGCTGAATCAGACGGGCTGAATCAGAGGGGCCGAATCAGAGGGGCTGAAACAGAGGGCGAGAAACAGAGGGGCTGAAACAGAGGGGCTGAATCAGAGGGGCTGAAACAGAGGGGCTGAAACAGAGGGCGAGAAACAGAGGGGCTGAAACAGAGGCGCTGAAACAGAGGGGCTGAAACAGAGGGGCTGAAACAGAGGGCTAGAAACAGAGGGGCTGAACCAGAGGGCGAGAAACAGAGGGGCTGAATCAGAGGGGCTGAAACAGAGGGGCTGAAACAGTGGGGCTGAAACAGAGGGGCTGAAACAGACGGGCTGAAACAGAGAGCCTGAAACAGAGGGCGAGAAACAGAGTGGCTGAAACAGAGGGCGAAAAACAGAGGGGCTGAAACAGAGGGCGAGAAACAGAGGGGGAGAAACAGAGGGACTGAAACAGAGGGGCTGAAACAGAGGGGCTGAAACAGAGGGGCTGAAACAGAGTGGTTGAATCAGAGGGGCTGAAACAGAGGGCGAGAAACAGAGGGGCTGAAACAGAGGGCGAGAAACAGTGGGGCTGAAACAGAGGGGCTGAAACAGAGGGGCTGAAACAGAGGGCGAGAAACAGAGTGGCTGAAACAGAGGGCGATAAACAGAGGGGCTGAAACAGAGGGCGAGAAACAGAGGGGCTGAAACAGAGGGGCTGAAACACAGGGGCTGAAACAGAGCGCGAGAAACAGAGGGGCTGAAACAGAGGGTGAGAAACAGAGGGGCTGAAACAGGGGGCGTGAAACAGAGGGGCTGAAACAGAGGGCGAGAAACAGAGGGGCTGAACCAGAGGGCGAGAAACAGAGGGGCTGAATCAGAGGGGCTGAAACAGAGAGGCTGAAACAGTGGGGCTGAAACAGAGGGGCTGAAACAGACGGGCTGAAACAGAGAGCCTGAGACAGAGGGCGAGAAACAGAGGGGCTGAAACAGAGGGCGAAAAACAGAGGGGCTGAAACAGAGGGCGAGAAAAAGAGGGGGAGAAACAGAGGGACTGAAAAAGAGGGGCTGAAACAGAGGGGCTGAAACAGAGGGGCTGAAACAGTGGGGCTGAATCAGAGCGGCTGAAACAGAGGGGCTGAATCAGAGGGGCTGAAACAGAGGGCGAGAAACAGAGGGGCTGAAACAGAGGGCGAGAAACAGAGGGGCTGAAACAGAGTGGCTGAAACAGAGGGGCTGAAACAGAGGGCGAGAAACAGAGTGGCTGAAACAGAGGGCGAGAAACAGAGGGGCTGAAACAGAGGGCGAGAAACAGAGGGGCTGAAACAGAGGGTGAGAAACAGAGGGGCTGAAACAGAGGGCGAGAAACAGAGGGGCTGAAACAGAGGGGCTGAAACAGAGGGTGAGAAACAGAGGGGCTGAAACAGAGGGCGAGAAACAGAGTGGCTGAAACAGAGGGGCTGAAACAGAGGGCGAGAAACAGTGGGGCTGAAACAGAGGGCGAGAAACAGAGGGGCTGAAACAGAGGGCGAGAAACAGAGGGGCTGAAACAGAGGGGCTGAAACAGAGGGGCTGAATCAGAGGGGTTGAATCAGAGGGGCTGAAACAGAGGGGCTGAATCAGAGGGGCTGAAACAGAGGGCGAGAAACAGAGGGGATGAAACAGAGGGCGAGAAACAGAGGGGCTGAAACAGGGGGCGAGAAACAGAGGGGCTGAAACAGAGGGGCTGAATCAGAGGGGCTGAAACAGAGGGGCTGAATCAGAGGGGCTGAAACAGAGGGGCTGAAACAGAGGGGCTGAAACAGATGGCGAGAAACAGAGGGGCTGATACAGAGGGTGAGAAACAGAGGGGCTGAAACAGAGGGGCTGAAACAGAGAGGCTGAAACAGGGCGAGAAACAGAGGGGCTGAATCAGAGGGGCTGAATCAGAGGGGCCGAATCAGAGGGGCTGAAACAGAGGGCGAGAAACAGAGGGGCTGAAACAGAGGGGCTGAATCAGAGGGGCTGAAACAGAGGGGCTGAAACAGAGGGCGAGAAACAGTGGGGCTGAAACAGAGGGGCTGAAACAGAGGGGCTGAAACAGAGGGGCTGAAACAGAGGGCGAGATACAGAGGGGCTGAACCAGAGGGCGAGAAACAGAGGGGCTGAATCAGAGGGGATGAAACAGAGGGGCTGAAACAGTGGGGCTGAAACAGAGGGGCTGAAACAGACGGGCTGAAACAGAGAGCCTGAAACAGAGGGCGAGAAACAGAGGGGCTGAAACAGAGGGCGAAAAACAGAGGGGCTAAAACAGAGGGCGAGAAACAGAGGGGGAGAAACAGAGGGACTGAAACAGCGGGGCTGAAACAGAGGGGCTGAAACAGAGGGGCTGAAACAGAGGGGCTGAATCAGAGGGGCTGAAACAGAGGGCGAGAAACAGAGGGGCTGAAACAGAGGGCGAGAAACAGAGGGGCTGAAACAGAGGGGCTGAAACAGAGGGGCTGAAACAGAGGGCGAGAAACAGAGTGGCTGAAACAGAGGGCGAGAAACAGAGGGGCTGAAACAGAGGGCGAGAAACAGAGGGGCTGAAACAGAGGGGCTGTAACACAGGGGCTGAAACAGAGGGCGAGAAACAGAGGGGCTGATACAGAGGGTGAGAAACAGAGGGGCTGAAACAGGGGGCGTGAAACAGAGGGGCTGAAACAGAGGGCGAGAAACAGAGGGGCTGAACCAGAGGGCGAGAAACAGAGGGGCTGAATCAGAGGGGCTGAAACAGAGGGGCTAAAACAGTGGGGCTGAAACAGAGGGGCTGAAACAGACGGGCTGAAACAGAGAGCCTGAAACAGAGGGCGAGAAACAGAGGGGCTGAAACAGAGGGCGAAAAACAGAGGGGCTGAAACAGAGGGCGAGAAAAAGAGGGGGAGAAACAGAGGGACTGAAACAGAGGGGCTGAAACAGAGGGGCTGAAACAGAGGGGCTGAAACAGAGGGGCTGAATCAGAGCGGCTGAAACAGAGGGGCTGAATCAGAGGGGCTGAAACAGAGGGCGAGAAACAGAGGGGCTGAAACAGAGGGCGAGAAACCGAGGGGCTGAAACAGAGGGGCTGAAACTGAGGGTCTGAAACAGAGGGCGAGAAACAGAGTGGCTGAAACAGAGGGCGAGAAACAGAGGGGCTGAAACAGAGGGCGAGAAACAGAGGGGCTGAAACAGAGGGGCTGAAACAGAGGGTGAGAAACAGAGGGGCTGAAACAGAGGGCGAGAAACAGAGGGGCTGAAACAGAGGGGCTGAAACAGAGGGTGAGAAACAGAGGGGCTGAAACAGATTGCGAGAAACAGAGTGGCTGAAACAGAGGTGCTGAAACAGAGGGCGAGAAACAGAGGGGCTGAAACAGAGGGCGAGAAACAGAGGGGCTTAAACAGAGGGCGAGAAACAGAGGGGCTGAAACAGAGGGGCTGAAACTGAGGGGTTGAAACAGAGGGCGAGAAACAGAGGGGCTGAAACAGAGGGGCTGAATCAGAGGGGCTGAATCAGAGGGGCTGAAACAGAGGGGCTGAATCAGAGGGGCTGAAACAGAGGGCGAGAAACAGAGGGGCTGAAACAGAGGGCGAGAAACAAAGGGGCTGAAACAGGGGGCGAGAAACAGAGGGGCTGAAACAGAGGGGCTGAATCAGAGGGGCTGAAACAGAGGGGCTGAATCAGAGGGGCTGAAACAGAGGAGCTGAAACAGAGCGGCTGAAACAGAGGGCGAGAAACAGAGGGGCTGATACAGAGAGCGAGAAACAGAGGGGCTGAAACAGAGGGTGAGAAACAGAGGGGTTGAAACAGAGGGTGAGAAACAGAGGGGCTGAAACAGAGGGGCTGAAACAGAGGGGCTGAAACAGAGAGCGAGAAACAGAGGGGCTGAAACAGAGGGCGAGAAACAGAGGGGCTGAAACAGAGGGGCTGAAACAGACGATGAGAAACAGAGGTGCTGAAACAGAGGGCGAGAAACAGAGCGGCTGAAACAGAGGGGCTGAAACAGAGGGGCTGAAACAGCGGGCGAGAAACAGAGGGGCTGAAACAGAGGGCGTGAAACAGAGGGGCTGAAACAGAGGGCGAGAAACAGAGGGGATGAAACAGAGGGCGAGAAACAGAGGGGCTGAAACAGAGGGCGAGAAACAGAGGGGCTGAACCAGAGGGCGAGAAACAGAGGGGCTGAATCAGAGGGGCTGAAACAGAGGGGCTGAAACAGTGGGGCTGAAACAGAGGGGCTGAAACAGACGGGCTGAAACAGAGAGCCTGAAACAGAGGGCGAGAAACAGAGGGGCTGAAACAGAGGGCGAAAAACAGAGGGGCTGAAACAGAGGGCGAGAAAAAGAGGGGGAGAAACAGAGGGACTGAAACAGAGGGGCTGAAACAGAGGGGCTGAAACAGAGGGGCTGAATCAGAGCGGCTGAAACAGAGGGGCTGAATCAGAGAGGCTGAAACAGAGGGCGAGAAACAGAGGGGCTGAAACAGAGGGCGAGAAACAGAGGGGCTGAAACAGAGTGGCTGAAACAGAGGGGCTGAAACAGAGGGCGAGAAACAGAGGGGCTGAAACAGAGGGCGAGAAACAGAGGGGCTGAAACAGAGGGCGAGAAACAGAGGCGCTGAAACAGAGGGGCTGAAACAGGGGGCGAGAAACAGAGGGGCTGAAACAGAGGGCGAGAAACAGAGGGGCTGAAACAGAGGGTGAGAAACAGTGGGGCTGAATCAGAGGGGCTGAATCAGAGGGGCTGAAACAGAGGGCGAGAAACACAGTGGCTGAAACAGAGGGCGAGAAACAGAGGGACTGAAACAGAGTGGCTGAAACAGAGGGGCTGAAACAGAGGGGCTGAAAGAGAGGGACTGAAACAGAGGGCGAGAAACAGAGGGGCTGAAACAGAGGTTGAGAAACAGTGGGGCTGAAACAGAGGGGCTGAAACAGAGGGGCTGAAACAGAGGGGCTGAAACAGAGGGCGAGATACAGAGGGGCTGAAACAGAGGGCGAGAATCAGAGCGGCTGAAACAGAGTGGTTGAATCAGAGGGGCTGAAACAGAGGGCGAGAAACATAGGGGCTGAAACAGAGGGCGAGAAACAGAGGGGCTGAAACAGAGGGGCTGAAACAGAGGGGCTGAAACAGAGGGCGAGAAACAGAGGGGCTGAAACAGAGGGGCTGAAACAGAGGGGCTGAAACAGAGGGCGAGAAACAGAGTGGCTGAAACAGAGGGCGAGAAACAGAGGGGCTGAAACAGAGGGCGAGAAACAGAGGGGCTGAAACAGAGGGGCTGAAACACAGGGGCTGAAACAGAGTGCGAGAAAGAGAGGGGCTGAAACAGAGGGTGAGAAACAGAGGGGCTGAAACAGGGGGCGTGAAACAGAGGGGCTGAAACAGAGGGCGAGAAACAGAGGGGCTGAACCAGAGGGCGAGAAACAGAGGGGCTGAATCAGAGGGGCTGAAACAGAGGGGCTGAAACAGTGGGGCTGAAACAGAGGGGCTGAAACAGACGGGCTGAAACAGAGAGCCTGAAACAGAGGGCGAGAAACAGAGGGGCTGAAACAGAGGGCGAAAAACAGAGGGGCTGAAACAGAGGGCGAGAAAAAGAGGGGGAGAAACAGAGGGACTGAAACAGAGGGGCTGAAACAGAGGGGCTGAAACAGAGGGGCTGAATCAGAGGGGCTGAAACAGAGGGAGAGAAACAGAGGGGCTGAAACAGAGGGCGAGAAACAGAGGGGCTGAAACAGCGTGGCTGAAACAGAGGGGCTGAAACAGAGGGCGAGAAACAGAGGGGCTGAAACAGAGGGCGAGAAACAGAGGGGCTGAAACAGAGGGCGAGAAACAGAGGGGCTGAAACAGCGTGGCTGAAACAGAGGGGCTGAAACAGAGGGCGAGAAACAGAGGGGCTGAAACAGAGGGCGAGAAACAGAGGGGCTGAAACAGAGGGCGAGAAACAGAGGCGCTGAAACAGAGAGGCTGAAACAGGGGGCGAGAAACAGAGGGGCTGAAACAGAGGGCGAGAAACAGAGGGGCTAAAACAGAGGGTGAGAAACAGTGGGGCTGAATCAGAGGGGCTGAATCAGAGGGGCTGAAACAGAGGGCGAGAAACACAGTGGCTGAAACAGAGGGCGAGAAACAGAGGGACTGAAACAGAGGTTGAGAAACAGTGGGGCTGAAACAGAGGGGCTGAAACAGAGGGGCTGAAACAGAGGGCGAGATACAGAGGGGCTGAAACAGAGGGCGAGAAACAGAGGGGCTGAAACAGAGGGCGAGAAACAGAGGGGCTGAATCAGAGGGGCTGAAACAGAGGGCGAGAAACAGAGGGGCTGAAACAGAGGGTGAGAAACAGAGGGGCTGAAACAGAGGCACTGAAACAGAGGGTGAGAAACAGAGGTGCTGAAACAGAGGGTGAGAAACAGAGTGGCTGAAACAGAGGGGCTGAAACAGAGGGCGAGAAACAGAGGGGCTGAAACAGAGGGCGAGAAACAGAGGGGCTGAAACAGAGGGCGAGAAACAGAGGGGATGAAACAGAGTGCGAGAAACAGTGGGGCTGAAACAGAGGGGCTGAAACAGTGGGCGAGATACAGAGGGGCTGAAACAGAGGGGCTGAAACACAGGGGCTGAAACAGAGGGCGAGAAACAGAGGGGCTGAAACAGAGGGTGAGAAACAGAGGGGCTGAAACAGGGTGCGTGAAACAGAGGGGCTGAAACAGAGGGGCGGGAAACAGAGGGGCGGGAAACAGAGGGGCTGAATCAGAGGGGCTGAATCAGAGGGGCTGAATCAGAGGGGCTGAATCAGAGGGGCTGAAACAGAGGGTGAGAAACAGAGGGCCTGAAACAGAGGGGCTGAAACAGAGGGGCTGAAACAGGGTGAGAAACAGAGGGGCTGAATCAGACGGGCTGAATCAGAGGGGCCGAATCAGAGGGGCTGAAACAGAGGGCGAGAAACAGAGGGGCTGAAACAGAGGGGCTGAATCAGAGGGGCTGAAACAGACGGGCTGAAACAGAGGGCGAGAAACAGAGGGGCTGAAACAGAGGCGCTGAAACCGAGGGGCTGAAACAGAGGGGCTGAAACAGAGGGCTAGAAACAGAGGGGCTGAACCAGAGGGCGAGAAACAGAGGGGCTGAATCAGAGGGGCTGAAACAGAGGGGATGAAACAGTGGGGCTGAAACAGAGGGGCTGAAACAGACGGGCTGAAACAGAGAGCCTGAAACAGAGGGCGAGAAACAGAGGGGCTGAAACAGAGGGCGAAAAACAGAGGGGCTGAAACAGAGGGCGAGAAACAGAGGGGGAGAAACAGAGGGACTGAAACAGTGGGGCTGAAACAGAGTGGTTGAATCAGAGGGGCTGACACAGAGGGCGAGAAACAGAGGGGCTGAAACAGAGGGCGAGAAACAGAGGGGCTGAAACAGAGGCGCTGAAACAGAGGGCGAGAAACAGAGTGGCTGAAACAGAGGGCGAGAAACAGAGGGGCTGAAACAGAGGGCGAGAAACAGAGGGGCTGAAACAGAGGGGCTGAAACACAGGGGCTGAAACAGAGGGCGAGAAACAGAGGGGCTGAAACAGAGGGTGAGAAACAGAGGGGCTGAAACAGGGGGCGTGAAACAGAGGGGCTGAAACAGAGGGCGAGAAACAGAGGGGCTGAACCAGAGGGCGAGAAACAGAGGGGCTGAATCAGAGGGGCTGAAACAGAGGGGCTGAAACAGTGGGGCTGAAACAGAGGGGCTGAAACAGACGGGCTGAAACAGAGTGCCTGAGACAGAGGGCGAGAAACAGAGGGGCTGAAACAGAGGGCGAGAAACAGAGGGGCTGAAACAGAGGGCGAGAAACAGAGGCGCTGAAACAGAGAGGCTGAAACAGGGGGCGAGAAACAGAGGGGCTGAAACAGAGGGCGAGAAACAGAGGGGCTAAAACAGAGGGTGAGAAACAGTGGGGCTGAATCAGAGGGGCTGAATCAGAGGGGCTGAAACAGAGGGCGAGAAACACAGTGGCTGAAACAGAGGGCGAGAAACAGAGGGACTGAAACAGAGTGGCTGAAACAGAGGGGCTGAAACAGAGGGGCTGAAAGAGAGGGACTGAAACAGAGGGCGAGAAACAGAGGGGCTGAAACAGAGGTTGAGAAACAGTGGGGCTGAAACAGAGGGGCTGAAACAGAGGGGCTGAAACAGAGGGCGAGATACAGAGGGGCTGAAACAGAGGGCGAGAAACAGAGGGGCTGAAACAGAGGGCGAGAAACAGAGGGGCTGAATCAGAGGGGCTGAAACAGAGGGCGAGAAACAGAGGGGCTGAAACAGAGGGTGAGAAACAGAGGGGCTGAAACAGAGGCACTGAAACAGAGGGTGAGAAACAGAGGTGCTGAAACAGAGGGTGAGAAACAGAGTGGCTGAAACAGAGGGGCTGAAACAGAGGGCGAGAAACAGAGGGGCTGAAACAGAGGCGCTGAAACCGAGGGGCTGAAACAGAGGGGCTGAAACAGAGGGCTAGAAACAGAGGGGCTGAACCAGAGGGCGAGAAACAGAGGGGCTGAATCAGAGGGGCTGAAACAGAGGGGCTGAAACAGTGGGGCTGAAACAGAGGGGCTGAAACAGACGGGCTGAAACAGAGAGCCTGAAACAGAGGGCGAGAAACAGAGGGGCTGAAACAGAGGGCGAAAAACAGAGGGGCTGAAACAGAGGGCGAGAAACAGAGGGGGAGAAACAGAGGGACTGAAACAGAGGGGCTGAAACACAGGGTCTGAAACAGTGGGGCTGAAACAGAGTGGTTGAATCAGAGGGGCTGAAACAGAGGGCGAGAAACAGAGGGGCTGAAACAGAGGGCGAGAAACAGAGGGGCTGAAACAGAGGCGCTGAAACAGAGGGCGAGAAACAGAGTGGCTGAAACAGAGGGCGAGAAACAGAGGGGCTGAAACAGAGGGCGAGAAACAGAGGGGCTGAAACAGAGGGGCTGAAACACAGGGGCTGAAACAGAGGGCGAGAAACAGAGGGGCTGAAACAGAGGGTGAGAAACAGAGGGGCTGAAACAGGGGGCGTGAAACAGAGGGGCTGAAACAGAGGGCGAGAAACAGAGGGGCTGAACCAGAGGGCGAGAAACAGAGGGGCTGAATCAGAGGGGCTGAAACAGAGGGGCTGAAACAGTGGGGCTGAAACAGAGGGGCTGAAACAGACGGGCTGAAACAGAGTGCCTGAGACAGAGGGCGAGAAACAGAGGGGCTGAAACAGAGGGCGAGAAACAGAGGGGCTGAAACAGAGGGCGAGAAACAGAGGCGCTGAAACAGAGAGGCTGAAACAGGGGGCGAGAAACAGAGGGGCTGAAACAGAGGGCGAGAAACAGAGGGGCTAAAACAGAGGGTGAGAAACAGTGGGGCTGAATCAGAGGGGCTGAATCAGAGGGGCTGAAACAGAGGGCGAGAAACACAGTGGCTGAAACAGAGGGCGAGAAACAGAGGGACTGAAACAGAGTGGCTGAAACAGAGGGGCTGAAACAGAGGGGCTGAAAGAGAGGGACTGAAACAGAGGGCGAGAAACAGAGGGGCTGAAACAGAGGTTGAGAAACAGTGGGGCTGAAACAGAGGAGCTGAAACAGAGGGGCTGAAACAGAGGGTGAGAAACAGTGGGGCTGAATCAGAGGGGCTGAATCAGAGGGCGAGAAACAGAGGGGCTGAAACAGAGGGCGAGAAACAGAGGGGCTGAAACAGAGGGGCTGAAACACAGGGGCTGAAACAGAGGGCGAGAAACAGAGGGGCTGAAACAGAGGGTGAGAAACAGAGGGGCTGAAACAGGGGGCGTGAAACAGAGGGGCTGAAACAGAGGGCGAGAAACAGAGGGGCTGAACCAGAGGGCGAGAAACAGAGGGGCTGAATCAGAGGGGCTGAAACAGAGGGGCTGAAACAGTGGGGCTGAAACAGAGGGGCTGAAACAGACGGGCTGAAACAGAGTGCCTGAGACAGAGGGCGAGAAACAGAGGGGCTGAAACAGAGGGCGAGAAACAGAGGGGCTGAAACAGAGGGCGAGAAACAGAGGCGCTGAAACAGAGAGGCTGAAACAGGGGGCGAGAAACAGAGGGGCTGAAACAGAGGGCGAGAAACAGAGGGGCTAAAACAGAGGGTGAGAAACAGTGGGGCTGAATCAGAGGGGCTGAATCAGAGGGGCTGAAACAGAGGGCGAGAAACACAGTGGCTGAAACAGAGGGCGAGAAACAGAGGGACTGAAACAGAGTGGCTGAAACAGAGGGGCTGAAACAGAGGGGCTGAAAGAGAGGGACTGAAACAGAGGGCGAGAAACAGAGGGGCTGAAACAGAGGTTGAGAAACAGTGGGGCTGAAACAGAGGAGCTGAAACAGAGGGGCTGAAACAGAGGGTGAGAAACAGTGGGGCTGAATCAGAGGGGCTGAACCAGAGGGCGAGAAACAGAGGGGCTGAATCAGAGGGGCTGAAACAGAGGGGCTGAAACAGTGGGGCTGAAACAGAGGGGCTGAAACAGACGGGCTGAAACAGAGAGCCTGAAACAGAGGGCGAGAAACAGAGGGGCTGAAACAGAGGGCGAAAAACAGAGGGGCTGAAACAGAGGGCGAGAAACAGAGGGGGAGAAACAGAGGGACTGAAACAGAGGGGCTGAAACACAGGGTCTGAAACAGTGGGGCTGAAACAGAGTGGTTGAATCAGAGGGGCTGAAACAGAGGGCGAGAAACAGAGGGGCTGAAACAGAGGGCGAGAAACAGAGGGGCTGAAACAGAGGCGCTGAAACAGAGGGCGAGAAACAGAGTGGCTGAAACAGAGGGCGAGAAACAGAGGGGCTGAAACAGAGGGCGAGAAACAGAGGGGCTGAAACAGAGGGGCTGAAACACAGGGGCTGAAACAGAGGGCGAGAAACAGAGGGGCTGAAACAGAGGGTGAGAAACAGAGGGGCTGAAACAGGGGGCGTGAAACAGAGGGGCTGAAACAGAGGGCGAGAAACAGAGGGGCTGAACCAGAGGGCGAGAAACAGAGGGGCTGAATCAGAGGGGCTGAAACAGAGGGGCTGAAACAGTGGGGCTGAAACAGAGGGGCTGAAACAGACGGGCTGAAACAGAGTGCCTGAGACAGAGGGCGAGAAACAGAGGGGCTGAAACAGAGGGCGAGAAACAGAGGGGCTGAAACAGAGGGCGAGAAACAGAGGCACTGAAACAGAGAGGCTGAAACAGGGGGCGAGAAACAGAGGGGCTGAAACAGAGGGCGAGAAACAGAGGGGCTAAAACAGAGGGTGAGAAACAGTGGGGCTGAATCAGAGGGGCTGAATCAGAGGGGCTGAAACAGAGGGCGAGAAACACAGTGGCTGAAACAGAGGGCGAGAAACAGAGGGACTGAAACAGAGTGGCTGAAACAGAGGGGCTGAAACAGAGGGGCTGAAAGAGAGGGACTGAAACAGAGGGCGAGAAACAGAGGGGCTGAAACAGAGGTTGAGAAACAGTGGGGCTGAAACAGAGGAGCTGAAACAGAGGGGCTGAAACAGAGGGCGAGATACAGAGGGGCTGAAACAGAGGGCGAGAAACAGAGGGGCTGAAACAGAGGGCGAGAAACAGAGGGGCTGAATCAGAGGGGCTGAAACAGAGGGCGAGAAACAGAGGGGCTGAAACAGAGGGTGAGAAACAGAGGGGCTGAAACAGAGGCACTGAAACAGAGGGTGAGAAACAGAGGTGCTGAAACAGAGGGTGAGAAACAGAGTGGCTGAAACAGAGGGGCTGAAACAGAGGGCGAGAAACAGAGGGGCTGAAACAGAGGGCGAGAAACAGAGGGTCTGAAACAGAGGGCGAGAAACAGAGGGGATGAAACAGAGTGCGAGAAACAGTGGGGCTGAAACAGAGGGGCTGAAACAGTGGGCGAGATACAGAGGGGCTGAAACAGAGGGGCTGAAACACAGGGGCTGAAACAGATGGCGAGAAACAGAGGGGCTGAAACAGAGGGTGAGAAACAGAGGGGCTGAAACAGGGGGCGTGAAACAGAGGGGCTGAAACAGAGGGGCGGGAAACAGAGGGGCGGGAAACAGAGGGGCTGAATCAGAGGGGCTGAATCAGAGGGGCTGAATCAGAGGGGCTGAATCAGAAAGGCTGAAACAGAGGGTGAGAAACAGAGGGCCTGAAACAGAGGGGCTGAAACAGAGGGGCTGAAACAGGGTGAGAAACAGAGGGGCTGAATCAGACGGGCTGAATCAGAGGGGCCGAATCAGAGGGGCTGAAACAGAGGGCGAGAAACAGAGGGGCTGAAACAGAGGGGCTGAATCAGAGGGGCTGAAACAGAGGGGCTGAAACAGAGGGCGAGAAACAGAGGGGCTGAAACAGAGGCGCTGAAACCGAGGGGCTGAAACAGAGGGGCTGAAACAGAGGGCTAGAAACAGAGGGGCTGAACCAGAGGGCGAGAAACAGAGGGGCTGAATCAGAGGGGCTGAAACAGAGGGGCTGAAACAGTGGGGCTGAAACAGAGGTTCTGAAACAGACGGGCTGAAACAGAGAGCCTGAAACAGAGGGCGAGAAACACAGGGGCTGAAACAGAGGGCGAAAAACAGAGGGGCTGAAACAGAGGGCGAGAAACAGAGGGGGAGAAACAGAGGGACTGAAACAGAGGGGCTGAAACAGAGGGGCTGAAACAGTGGGGCTGAAACAGAGTGGTTGAATCAGAGGGGCTGAAACAGAGGGCGAGAAACAGAGGGGCTGAAACAGAGGGCGAGAAACAGAGGGGCTGAAACAGAGGCGCTGAAACAGAGGGCGAGAAACAGAGTGGCTGAAACAGAGGGCGAGAAACAGAGGGGCTGAAACAGAGGGCGAGAAACAGAGGGGCTGAAACACAGGGGCTGAAACAGAGGGCGAGAAACAGAGGGGCTGAAACAGAGGGTGAGAAACAGAGGGGCTGAAACAGGGGGCGTGAAACAGAGGGGCTGAAACAGAGGGCGAGAAACAGAGGGGCTGAACCAGAGGGCGAGAAACAGAGGGGCTGAATCAGAGGGGCTGAAACAGAGGGGCTGAAACAGTGGGGCTGAAACAGAGGGGCTGAAACAGACGGGCTGAAACAGAGTGCCTGAGACAGAGGGCGAGAAACAGAGGGGCTGAAACAGAGGGCGAAAAACAGAGGGGCTGAAACAGAGGGCGAGAAAAAGAGGGGGAGAAACAGAGGGACTGAAACAGAGGGGCTGAAACAGAGGGGCTGAAACAGTGGGGCTGAAACAGAGTGGTTGAATCAGAGGGGCTGAAACAGAGGGCGAGAAACAGAGGGGCTGAAACAGAGGGCGAGAAACAGAGGGGCTGAAACAGAGGCGCTGAAACAGAGGGCGAGAAACAGAGTGGCTGAAACAGAGGGCGAGAAACAGAGGGGCTGAAACAGAGGGCGAGAAACAGAGGGGCTGAAACACAGGGGCTGAAACAGAGGGCGAGAAACAGAGGGGCTGAAACAGAGGGTGAGAAACAGAGGGGCTGAAACAGGGGGCGTGAAACAGAGGGGCTGAAACAGAGGGCGAGAAACAGAGGGGCTGAACCAGAGGGCGAGAAACAGAGGGGCTGAATCAGAGGGGCTGAAACAGAGGGGCTGAAACAGTGGGGCTGAAACAGAGGGGCTGAAACAGACGGGCTGAAACAGAGTGCCTGAGACAGAGGGCGAGAAACAGAGGGGCTGAAACAGAGGGCGAAAAACAGAGGGGCTGAAACAGAGGGCGAGAAAAAGAGGGGGAGAAACAGAGGGACTGAAACAGAGGGGCTGAAACAGAGGGGCTGAAACAGAGGGGCTGAAACAGTGGGGCTGAATCAGAGCGGCTGAAACAGAGGGGCTGAATCAGAGGGGCTGAAACAGAGGGCGAGAAACAGAGGGGCTGAAACAGAGGGCGAGAAACAGAGCGGCTGAAACAGAGTGGCTGAAACAGAGGGGCTGAAACAGAGGGCGAGAAACAGAGTGGCTGAAACAGAGGGCGAGAAACAGAGGGGCTGAAACAGAGGGCGAGAAACAGAGGGGCTGAAACAGAGGGGCTGAAACAGAGGGTGAGAAACAGAGGGGCTGAAACAGAGGGCGAGAAACAGAGGGGCTGAAACAGAGGGGCTGAAACAGAGGGTGAGAAACAGAGGGGCTGAAACAGAGGGCGAGAAACAGACTGGCTGAAACAGAGGGGCTGAAACAGAGGGCGAGAAACAGAGGGGCTGAAAGAGAGGGCGAGAAACAGAGGGGCTGAAACAGAGGGCGAGAAACAGAGGGGCTGAAACAGAGGGGCTGAATCAGAGGGGTTGAATCAGAGGGGCTGAAACAGAGGGGCTGAATCAGAGGGGCTGAAACAGAGGGCGAGAAACAGAGGGGATGAAACAGAGGGCGAGAAACAGAGGGGCTGAAACAGGGGGCGAGAAACAGAGGGGCTGAAACAGAGGGGCTGAATCAGAGGGGCTGAAACAGAGGGTCTGAATCAGAGGGGCTGAAACAGAGGGGCTGAAACAGAGGGGCTGAAACAGAGGGCGAGAAACAGAGGGGCTGATACAGAGGGTGAGAAACAGAGGGGCTGAAACAGAGGGGCTGAAACAGAGAGGCTGAAACAGGGCGAGAAACAGAGGGGCTGAATCAGAGGGGCTGAATCAGAGGGGCCGAATCAGAGGGGCTGAAACAGAGGGCGAGAAACAGAGGGGCTGAAACAGAGGGGCTGAATCAGAGGGGCTGAAACACAGGGGCTGAAACAGAGGGGCTGAAACAGAGGGCGAGAAACAGAGGGGCTGAACCAGAGGGCGAGAAACAGAGGGGCTGAATCAGAGGGGCTGAAACAGAGGGGCTGAAACAGTGGGGCTGAAACAGAGGGGCTGAAACAGACGGGCTGAAACAGAGAGCCTGAAACAAAGGGCGAGAAACAGAGGGGCTGAAACAGAGGGCGAAAAACAGAGGGGCTAAAACACAGGGCGAGAAACAGAGGGGGAGAAACAGACGGGCTGAAACAGAGTGCCTGAGACAGAGGGCGAGAAACAGAGGGGCTGAAACAGAGGGCGAAAAACAGAGGGGCTGAAACAGAGGGCGAGAAAAAGAGGGGGAGAAACAGAGGGACTGAAACAGAGGGGCTGAAACAGAGGGGCTGAAACAGTGGGGCTGAAACAGAGTGGTTGAATCAGAGGGGCTGAAACAGAGGGCGAGAAACAGAGGGGCTGAAACAGAGGGCGAGAAACAGAGGGGCTGAAACAGAGGCGCTGAAACAGAGGGCGAGAAACAGAGTGGCTGAAACAGAGGGCGAGAAACAGAGGGGCTGAAACAGAGGGCGAGAAACAGAGGGGCTGAAACACAGGGGCTGAAACAGAGGGCGAGAAACAGAGGGGCTGAAACAGAGGGTGAGAAACAGAGGGGCTGAAACAGGGGGCGTGAAACAGAGGGGCTGAAACAGAGGGCGAGAAACAGAGGGGCTGAACCAGAGGGCGAGAAACAGAGGGGCTGAATCAGAGGGGCTGAAACAGAGGGGCTGAAACAGTGGGGCTGAAACAGAGGGGCTGAAACAGACGGGCTGAAACAGAGTGCCTGAGACAGAGGGCGAGAAACAGAGGGGCTGAAACAGAGGGCGAAAAACAGAGGGGCTGAAACAGAGGGCGAGAAAAAGAGGGGGAGAAACAGAGGGACTGAAACAGAGGGGCTGAAACAGAGGGGCTGAAACAGAGGGGCTGAAACAGTGGGGCTGAATCAGAGCGGCTGAAACAGAGGGGCTGAATCAGAGGGGCTGAAACAGAGGGCGAGAAACAGAGGGGCTGAAACAGAGGGCGAGAAACAGAGCGGCTGAAACAGAGTGGCTGAAACAGAGGGGCTGAAACAGAGGGCGAGAAACAGAGTGGCTGAAACAGAGGGCGAGAAACAGAGGGGCTGAAACAGAGGGCGAGAAACAGAGGGGCTGAAACAGAGGGGCTGAAACAGAGGGTGAGAAACAGAGGGGCTGAAACAGAGGGCGAGAAACAGAGGGGCTGAAACAGAGGGGCTGAAACAGAGGGTGAGAAACAGAGGGGCTGAAACAGAGGGCGAGAAACAGACTGGCTGAAACAGAGGGGCTGAAACAGAGGGCGAGAAACAGAGGGGCTGAAAGAGAGGGCGAGAAACAGAGGGGCTGAAACAGAGGGCGAGAAACAGAGGGGCTGAAACAGAGGGGCTGAATCAGAGGGGTTGAATCAGAGGGGCTGAAACAGAGGGGCTGAATCAGAGGGGCTGAAACAGAGGGCGAGAAACAGAGGGGATGAAACAGAGGGCGAGAAACAGAGGGGCTGAAACAGGGGGCGAGAAACAGAGGGGCTGAAACAGAGGGGCTGAATCAGAGGGGCTGAAACAGAGGGTCTGAATCAGAGGGGCTGAAACAGAGGGGCTGAAACAGAGGGGCTGAAACAGAGGGCGAGAAACAGAGGGGCTGATACAGAGGGTGAGAAACAGAGGGGCTGAAACAGAGGGGCTGAAACAGAGAGGCTGAAACAGGGCGAGAAACAGAGGGGCTGAATCAGAGGGGCTGAATCAGAGGGGCCGAATCAGAGGGGCTGAAACAGAGGGCGAGAAACAGAGGGGCTGAAACAGAGGGGCTGAATCAGAGGGGCTGAAACACAGGGGCTGAAACAGAGGGGCTGAAACAGAGGGCGAGAAACAGAGGGGCTGAACCAGAGGGCGAGAAACAGAGGGGCTGAATCAGAGGGGCTGAAACAGAGGGGCTGAAACAGTGGGGCTGAAACAGAGGGGCTGAAACAGACGGGCTGAAACAGAGAGCCTGAAACAAAGGGCGAGAAACAGAGGGGCTGAAACAGAGGGCGAAAAACAGAGGGGCTAAAACACAGGGCGAGAAACAGAGGGGGAGAAACAGAGGGACTGAAACAGAGGGGCTGAAACAGAGGGGCTGAAACAGAGGGGCTGAAACAGAGGGGCTGAATCAGAGCGGCTGAAACAGAGTGGTTGAATCAGAGGGGCTGAAACCGAGGGCGAGAAACAGAGGGCGAGAAACAGAGGGGCTGAAACAGAGGGGCTGAAACAGAGGGCGAGAAACAGAGTGGCTGAAACAGAGGGCGAGAAACAGAGGGGCTGAAACAGAGGGTGAGAAACAGAGTGGCTGAAACAGAGGGGCTGAAACAGAGGGCGAGAAACAGAGGGGCTGAAACAGAGGGCGAGAAACAGAGGGGCTGAAACAGAGGGCGAGAAACAGAGGGGATGAAACAGAGTGCGAGAAACAGTGGGGCTGAAACAGAGGGGCTGAAACAGTGGGCGAGATACAGAGGGGCTGAAACAGAGGGGCTGAAACACAGGGGCTGAAACAGAGGGCGAGAAACAGAGGGGCTGAAACAGAGGGTGAGAAACAGAGGGGCTGAAACAGGGGGCGTGAAACAGAGGGGCTGAAACAGAGGGGAGGGAAACAGAGGGGCGGGAAACAGAGGGGCGGGAAACAGAGGGGCTGAATCAGAGGGGCTGAATCAGAGGGGCTGAATCAGAGGGGCTGAATCAGAGGGGCTGAAACAGAGGGTGAGAAACAGAGGGCCTGAAACAGAGGGGCTGAAACAGAGGGGCTGAAACAGGGTGAGAAACAGAGGGGCTGAATCAGACGGGCTGAATCAGAGGGGCCGAATCAGAGGGGCTGAAACAGAGGGCGAGAAACAGAGGGGCTGAAACAGAGGGGCTGAATCAGAGGGGCTGAAACAGAGGGGCTGAAACAGAGGGCGAGAAACAGAGGGGCTGAAACAGAGGCGCTGAAACCGAGGGGCTGAAACAGAGGGGCTGAAACAGAGGGCTAGAAACAGAGGGGCTGAACCAGAGGGCGAGAAACAGAGGGGCTGAATCAGAGGGGCTGAAACAGAGGGGCTGAAACAGTGGGGCTGAAACAGAGGGGCTGAAACAGACGGGCTGAAACAGAGAGCCTGAAACAGAGGGCGAGAAACAGAGGGGCTGAAACAGAGGGCGAAAAACAGAGGGGCTGAAACAGAGGGCGAGAAACAGAGGGGGAGAAACAGAGGGACTGAAACAGAGGGGCTGAAACAGAGGGGCTGAAACAGTGGGGCTGAAACAGAGTGGTTGAATCAGAGGGGCTGAAACAGAGGGCGAGAAACAGAGGGGCTGAAACAGAGGGCGAGAAACAGAGGGGCTGAAACAGAGGGGCTGAAACAGAGGGCGAGAAACAGAGTGGCTGAAACAGAGGGCGAGAAACAGAGGGGCTGAAACAGAGGGCGAGAAACAGAGGGGCTGAAACAGAGGGGCTGAAACACAGGGGCTGAAACAGAGGGCGAGAAACAGAGGGGCTGAAACAGAGGGTGAGAAACAGAGGGGCTGAAACAGGGGGCGTGAAACAGAGGGGCTGAAACAGAGGGCGAGAAACAGAGGGGCTGAACCAGAGGGCGAGAAACAGAGGGGCTGAATCAGAGGGGCTGAAACAGAGGGGCTGAAACAGTGGGGCTGAAACAGAGGGGCTGAAACAGACGGGCTGAAACAGAGTGCCTGAGACAGAGGGCGAGAAACAGAGGGGCTGAAACAGAGGGCGAAAAACAGAGGGGCTGAAACAGAGGGCGAGAAAAAGAGGGGGAGAAACAGAGGGACTGAAACAGAGGGGCTGAAACAGAGGGGCTGAAACAGAGGGGCTGAAACAGTGGGGCTGAATCAGAGCGGCTGAAACAGAGGGGCTGAATCAGAGGGGCTGAAACAGAGGGCGAGAAACAGAGGGGCTGAAACAGAGGGCGAGAAACAGAGGGGCTGAAACAGAGTGGCTGAAACAGAGGGGCTGAAACAGAGGGCGAGAAACAGAGTGGCTGAAACAGAGGGCGAGAAACAGAGGGGCTGAAACAGAGGGCGAGAAACAGAGGGGCTGAAACAGAGGGGCTGAAACAGAGGGTGAGAAACAGAGGGGCTGAAACAGAGGGCGAGAAACAGAGGGGCTGAAACAGAGGGGCTGAAACAGAGGGTGAGAAACAGAGGGGCTGAAACAGAGGGCGAGAAACAGAGTGGCTGAAACAGAGGGGCTGAAACAGAGGGCGAGAAACAGAGGGGCTGAAACAGAGGGCGAGAAACAGAGGGGCTGAAACAGAGGGTGAGAAACAGAGGGGCTGAAACAGAGGGGCTGAATCAGAGGGGTTGAATCAGAGGGGCTGAAACAGAGGGGCTGAATCAGAGGGGCTGAAACAGAGGGCGAGAAACAGAGGGGATGAAACAGAGGGCGAGAAACAGAGGGGCTGAAACAGGGGGCGAGAAACAGAGGGGCTGAAACAGAGGGGCTGAATCAGAGGGGCTGAAACAGAGGGTCTGAATCAGAGGGGCTGAAACAGAGGGGCTGAAACAGAGGGGCTGAAACAGAGGGCGAGAAACAGAGGGGCTGATACAGAGGGTGAGAAACAGAGGGGCTGAAACAGAGGGGCTGAAACAGAGTGGCTGAAACAGGGCGAGAAACAGAGGGGCTGAATCAGAGGGGCTGAATCAGAGGGGCCGAATCAGAGGGGCTGAAACAGAGGGCGAGAAACAGAGGGGCTGAAACAGAGGGGCTGAATCAGAGGGGCTGAAACACAGGGGCTGAAACAGAGGGCGAGAAACAGAGGGGCTGAAACAGAGGGGCTGAAACAGAGGGGCTGAAACAGAGGGGCTGAAACAGAGGGCGAGAAACAGAGGGGCTGAACCAGAGGGCGAGAAACAGAGGGGCTGAATCAGAGGGGCTGAAACAGAGGGGCTGAAACAGTGGGGCTGAAACAGAGGGGCTGAAACAGACGGGCTGAAACAGAGAGCCTGAAACAAAGGGCGAGAAACAGAGGGGCTGAAACAGAGGGCGAAAAACAGAGGGGCTAAAACAGAGGGCGAGAAACAGAGGGGGAGAAACAGAGGGACTGAAACAGAGGGGCTGAAGCAGAGGGGCTGAAACAGAGGGGCTGAAACAGAGGGGCTGAATCAGAGCGGCTGAAACAGAGTGGTTGAATCAGAGGGGCTGAAACCGAGGGCGAGAAACAGAGGGCGAGAAACAGAGGGGCTGAAACAGAGGGGCTGAAACAGAGGGCGAGAAACAGAGTGGCTGAAACAGAGGGCGAGAAACAGAGGGGCTGAAACAGAGGGCGAGAAACAGAGGGGCTGAAACAGAGGGGCTGTAACACAGGGGCTGAAACAGAGGGCGAGAAACAGAGGGGCTGAAACAGAGGGTGAGAAACAGAGGGGCTGAAATAGGGGGCGTGAAACAGAGGGGCTGAAACAGAGGGCGAGAAACAGAGGGGCTGAACCAGAGGGCGAGAAACAGAGGGGCTGAATCAGAGGGGCTGAAACAGAGGGGCTGAAACAGTGGGGCTGAAACAGAGGGGCTGGAACAGACGGTCTGAAACAGAGAGCCTGAAACAGAGGGCGAGAAACAGAGGGGCTGAAACAGAGGGCGAAAAACAGAGGGGCTGAAACAGAGGGCGAGAAAAAGAGGGGCAGAAACAGAGGGACTGAAACAGAGGGGCTGAAACAGAGGGGCTGAAACAGAGGGGCTGAAACAGAGGGGCTGAATCAGAGCGGCTGAAACAGAGGGGCTGAATCAGAGGGGCTGAAACAGAGGGCGAGAAACAGAGGGGCTGAAACAGAGGGCGAGAAACCGAGGGGCTGAAACAGAGGGGCTGAAACTGAGGGGCTGAAACAGAGGGGCTGAAACAGAGGGGCTGAATCAGAGGGGCTGAAACACAGGGGCTGAAACAGAGGGCGAGAAACAGAGGGGCTGAAACAGAGGGGCTGAAACAGAGGGGCTGAAACAGAGGGGCTGAAACAGAGGGCGAGAAACAGAGGGGCTGAACCAGAGGGCGAGAAACAGAGGGGCTGAATCAGAGGGGCTGAAACAGAGGGGCTGAAACAGTGGGGCTGAAACAGAGGGGCTGAAACAGACGGGCTGAAACAGAGAGCCTGAAACAAAGGGCGAGAAACAGAGGGGCTGAAACAGAGGGCGAAAAACAGAGGGGCTAAAACAGAGGGCGAGAAACAGAGGGGGAGAAACAGAGGGACTGAAACAGAGGGGCTGAAACAGAGGGGCTGAAACAGAGGGGCTGAAACAGAGGGGCTGAATCAGAGCGGCTGAAACAGAGTGGTTGAATCAGAGGGGCTGAAACCGAGGGCGAGAAACAGAGGGCGAGAAACAGAGGGGCTGAAACAGAGGGGCTGAAACAGAGGGCGAGAAACAGAGTGGCTGAAACAGAGGGCGAGAAACAGAGGGGCTGAAACAGAGGGCGAGAAACAGAGGGGCTGAAACAGAGGGGCTGTAACACAGGGGCTGAAACAGAGGGCGAGAAACAGAGGGGCTGAAACAGAGGGTGAGAAACAGAGGGGCTGAAACAGGGGGCGTGAAACAGAGGGGCTGAAACAGAGGGCGAGAAACAGAGGGGCTGAACCAGAGGGCGAGAAACAGAGGGGCTGAATCAGAGGGGCTGAAACAGAGGGGCTGAAACAGTGGGGCTGAAACAGAGGGGCTGAAACAGACGGTCTGAAACAGAGAGCCTGAAACAGAGGGCGAGAAACAGAGGGGCTGAAACAGAGGGCGAAAAACAGAGGGGCTGAAACAGAGGGCGAGAAAAAGAGGGGGAGAAACAGAGGGACTGAAACAGAGGGGCTGAAACAGAGGGGCTGAAACAGAGGGGCTGAAACAGAGGGGCTGAATCAGAGCGGCTGAAACAGAGGGGCTGAATCAGAGGGGCTGAAACAGAGGGCGAGAAACAGAGGGGCTGAAACAGAGGGCGAGAAACCGAGGGGCTGAAACAGAGGGGCTGAAACTGAGGGGCTGAAACAGAGGGCGAGAAACAGAGTGGCTGAAACAGAGGGCGAGAAACAGAGGGGCTGAAACAGAGGGCGAGAAACAGAGGGGCTGAAACAGAGGGGCTGAAACAGAGGGTGAGAAACAGAGGGGCTGAAACAGGGCGAGAAACAGAGGGGCTGAAACAGAGGGGCTGAAACAGAGGGTGAGAAACAGAGGGGCTGAAACAGAGGGCGAGAAACAGAGTGGCTGAAACAGAGGTGCTGAAACAGAGGGCGAGAAACAGAGGGGCTGAAACAGAGGGCGAGAAACAGAGGGGCTGAAACAGAGGGCGAGAAACAGAGGGGCTGAAACAGAGGGGCTGAAACTGAGGGGTTGAAACAGAGGGCGAGAAACAGAGGGGCTGAAACAGAGGGGCTGAATCAGAGGGGCTGAATCAGAGGGGCTGAAACAGAGGGGCTGAATCAGAGGGGCTGAAACAGAGGGCGAGAAACAGAGGGGCTGAAACCGAGGGCGAGAAACAGAGGGGTTGAAACAGGGGGCGAGAAACAGAGGGGCTGAAACAGAGGGGCTGAATCAGAGGGGCTGAAACAGAGGGGCTGAATCAGAGGGGCTGAAACAGAGGGGCTGAAACAGAGGGGCTGAAACAGAGGGCGAGAAACAGAGGGGCTGATACAGAGGGCGAGAAACAGAGGGGCTGAAACAGAGGGTGAGAAACAGAGGGGTTGAAACAGAGGGTGAGAAACAGAGGGGCTGAAACAGAGGGGCTGAAACAGAGGGGCTGAAACAGAGAGCGAGAAACAGAGAGGCTGAAACAGAGGGCGAGAAACAGAGGGGCTGAAACAGAGGGGCTGAAACAGACGATGAGAAACAGAGGTGCTGAAACAGAGGGCGAGAAACAGAGGGGCTGAAACAGAGGGGCTGAAACAGAGGGGTTGAAACAGAGGGGTTGAAACAGCGGGCGAGAAACAGAGGGGCTGAAACAGAGGGCGTGAAACAGAGAGGCTGAAACAGAGCGCGAGAAACAGAGGGGATGAAACAGAGGGCGAGAAACAGAGGGGCTGAAACAGAGGGTCTGAAACAGTGGGCGAGATACAGAGGGGCTGAAACAGAGGGGCTGAAACAGTGGGCGAGAAACAGAGGGGCTGAAACAGCGGACGAGAAACAGAGGGCGAGAAACAGTGGGGCTGAAACAGAGGGGCTGAAACAGACGGGCTTAAACAGAGAGCCTGAAACAGAGGGTGAGAAACAGAGGGACTGAAACAGAGGGCGAAAAACAGAGGGGCTGAAACTCAAGGCGAGAAACAGAGGGGGAGAAACAGAGGGCGATAAACAGAGGGGCTGAAACAGAGGGGCTGAAACAGAGGGGCTGAAACAGAGAGCCTGAAACAGAGGGCGAGAAACAGAGGGGCTGAAACAGAGGGCGAAAAACAGAGGGGCTAAAACAGAGGGCGAGAAACAGAGGGGGAGAAACAGAGGGACTGAAACAGAGTGGCTGAAACAGAGGGGCTGAAACAGAGGGGCTGAAACAGAGGGGCTGAATCAGAGCGGCTGAAACAGAGTGGTTGAATCAGAGGGGCTGAAACCGAGGGCGAGAAACAGAGGGGCTGAAACAGAGGGCGAGAAACAGAGGGGCAGAAACAGAGGGGCTGAAACAGAGGGGCTGAAACAGAGGGCGAGAAACAGAGTGGCTGAAACAGAGGGCGAGAAACAGAGGGGCTGAAACAGAGGGCGAGAAACAGATGGGCTGAAACAGAGGGGCTGTAACACAGGGGCTGAAACAGAGGGCGAGAAACAGAGGGGCTGAAACAGAGGGTGAGAAACAGAGGGGCTGAAACAGGGGGCGTGAAACAGAGGGGCTGAAACAGAGGGCGAGAAACAGAGGGGCTGAACCAGAGGGCGAGAAACAGAGGGGCTGAATCAGAGGGGCTGAAACAGAGGGGCTGAAACAGTGGGGCTGAAACAGAGGGGCTGAAACAGAGGGGCTGAAACAGAGAGCCTGAAACAGAGGGCGAGAAACAGAGGGGCTGAAACAGAGGGCGAAAAACAGAGGGGCTGAACCAGAGGGCGAGAAACAGAGGGGCTGAATCAGAGGGGCTGAAACAGAGGGGCTGAAACAGTGGGGCTGAATCAGAGCGGCTGAAACAGAGGGGCTGAATCAGAGGGGCTGAAACATAGGGCGAGAAACAGAGGGGCTGAAACAGAGGGCGAGAAACCGAGGGGCTGAAACAGAGGGGCTGAAACTGAGGGGCTGAAACAGAGGGCGAGAAACAGAGTGGCTGAAACAGAGGGCGAGAAACAGAGGGGCTGAAACAGAGGGCGAGAAACAGAGGGGCTGAAACAGAGGGGCTGAAACAGAGGGTGAGAAACAGAGGGGCTGAAACAGAGGGCGAGAAACATAGGGGCTGAAACAGAGGGGCTGAAACAGAGGGTGAGAAACAGAGGGGCTGAAACAGAGGGCGAGAAACAGAGTGGCTGAAACAGAGGTGCTGAAACAGAGGGCGAGAAACAGAGGGGCTGAAACAGAGGGCGAGAAACAGAGGGGCTGAAACAGAGGGGCTGAAACTGAGGGGTTGAAACAGAGGGCGAGAAACAGAGGGGCTGAAACAGAGGGGCTGAATCAGAGGGGCTGAATCAGAGGGGCTGAAACAGAGGGGCTGAATCAGAGGGGCTGAAACAGAGGGCGAGAAACAGAGGGGCTGAAACAGAGGGCGAGAAACAGAGGGGCTGAAACAGGGGGCGAGAAACAGAGGGGCTGAAACAGAGGGGCTGAATCAGAGGGGCTGAAACAGAGGGGCTGAATCAGAGGGGCTGAAACAGAGGGGCTGAAACAGAGGGGCTGAAACAGAGGGCGAGAAACAGAGGGGCTGATACAGAGGGCGAGAAACAGAGGGGCTGAAACAGAGGGTGAGAAACAGAGGGGTTGAAACAGAGGGTGAGAAACAGAGGGGCTGAAACAGAGGGGCTGAAACAGAGGGGCTGAAACAGAGAGCGAGAAACAGAGGGGCTGAAACAGAGGGCGAGAAACAGAGGGGCTGAAACAGAGGGGCTGAAACAGACGATGAGAAACAGAGGTGCTGAAACAGAGGGCGAGAAACAGTGGGGCTGAAACAGAGGGGCTGAAACAGAGGGGCTGAAACAGAGGGGCTGAAACAGCGGGCGAGAAACAGAGGGGCTGAAACAGAGGGCGTGAAACAGAGGGGCTGAAACAGAGGGCCAGAAACAGAGGGGATGAAACCGAGGGCGAGAAACAGAGGGGCTGAAACAGAGGGGCTGAAACAGTGGGCGAGATACAGAGGGGCTGAAACAGAGGCGCTGAAACAGTGGGCGAGAAACAGAGGGGCTGAAACAGCGGACGAGAAACAGAGGGCGAGAAATAGTGGGGCTGAAATAGAGGGGCTGAAACAGACGGGCTGAAACAGAGAGCCTGAAACAGAGGGTGAGAAACAGAGGGACTGAAACAGAGGGCGGAAAACAGAGGGGCTGAAACACAAGGCGAGAAACAGAGGGGGAGAAACAGAGGGCGATAAACAGAGGGGCTGAAACAGAGGGGCTGAAACAGAGGGGCTGAAACAGAGGGGCAGAAACAGAGGGCGAGAAACAGAGGGGCTGAAACAGAGGGCGAGAAACAGAGGGGCTGAAACAGACGGCGAGAAACAGAGGGGCTGAAACAGAGGGGCTGAAACAGTGGGCGAGATACAGAGGGGCTGAAACAGAGGGGCTGAAACAGTGGGCGAGAAACAGAGGGGCTGAAACAGCGGGCGAGAAACAGAGGTCGAGAGACAGTGGGGCTGAAACAGAAGGGCTGAAACAGACGGGCTGAAACAGAGAGCCTGAAACAGAGGGTGAGAAACAGAGGGGCTGAAACAGAGGGCGAAAAACAGAGGGGCTGAAACACAGGTCGAGAAACAAAGGGGGAGAAACAGAGGGCGATAAACAGAGGGGCTGAAACAGAGGGGCTGAAACAGAGGGCGAGAAACAGAGGGTCTGAGACAGAGGGGCTTAAACAGAGGGCGAGAAACAGAGGGGCTGAAACAGAGGCCGAGAAACAGAGGGGCTGAAACAGAGGGCGAGAAACAGAGGCGCTGAAACAGAGAGGCTGAAACAGAGGGCGAGAAACAGAGGGGCTGAAACAGAGGGCGAGAAACAGAGGGGCTGAAACAGAGGGTGAGAAACAGTGTGGCTGAATCAGAGGGGCTGAATCAGAGGGGCTGAAACAGAGGGCGAGAAACACAGGGGCTGAAACAGAGGGCGAGAAACAGAGGGGCTGAAACAGAGGGCGAGAAACCGAGGGGCTGAAACAGAGGGGCTGAAACTGAGGGGCTGAAACAGAGGGGCTGAAACAGAGGGGCTGAATCAGAGGGGCTGAAACACAGGGGCTGAAACAGAGGGCGAGAAACAGAGGGGCTGAAACAGAGGGGCTGAAACAGAGGGGCTGAAACAGAGGGGCTGAAACAGAGGGCGAGAAACAGAGGGGCTGAACCAGAGGGCGAGAAACAGAGGGGCTGAATCAGAGGGGCTGAAACAGAGGGGCTGAAACAGTGGGGCTGAAACAGAGGGGCTGAAACAGACGGGCTGAAACAGAGAGCCTGAAACAAAGGGCGAGAAACAGAGGGGCTGAAACAGAGGGCGAAAAACAGAGGGGCTAAAACAGAGGGCGAGAAACAGAGGGGGAGAAACAGAGGGACTGAAACAGAGGGGCTGAAACAGAGGGGCTGAAACAGAGGGGCTGAAACAGAGGGGCTGAATCAGAGCGGCTGAAACAGAGTGGTTGAATCAGAGGGGCTGAAACCGAGGGCGAGAAACAGAGGGCGAGAAACAGAGGGGCTGAAACAGAGGGGCTGAAACAGAGGGCGAGAAACAGAGTGGCTGAAACAGAGGGCGAGAAACAGAGGGGCTGAAACAGAGGGCGAGAAACAGAGGGGCTGAAACAGAGGGGCTGTAACACAGGGGCTGAAACAGAGGGCGAGAAACAGAGGGGCTGAAACAGAGGGTGAGAAACAGAGGGGCTGAAACAGGGGGCGTGAAACAGAGGGGCTGAAACAGAGGGCGAGAAACAGAGGGGCTGAACCAGAGGGCGAGAAACAGAGGGGCTGAATCAGAGGGGCTGAAACAGAGGGGCTGAAACAGTGGGGCTGAAACAGAGGGGCTGAAACAGACGGTCTGAAACAGAGAGCCTGAAACAGAGGGCGAGAAACAGAGGGGCTGAAACAGAGGGCGAAAAACAGAGGGGCTGAAACAGAGGGCGAGAAAAAGAGGGGGAGAAACAGAGGGACTGAAACAGAGGGGCTGAAACAGAGGGGCTGAAACAGAGGGGCTGAAACAGAGGGGCTGAATCAGAGCGGCTGAAACAGAGGGGCTGAATCAGAGGGGCTGAAACAGAGGGCGAGAAACAGAGGGGCTGAAACAGAGGGCGAGAAACCGAGGGGCTGAAACAGAGGGGCTGAAACTGAGGGGCTGAAACAGAGGGCGAGAAACAGAGTGGCTGAAACAGAGGGCGAGAAACAGAGGGGCTGAAACAGAGGGCGAGAAACAGAGGGGCTGAAACAGAGGGGCTGAAACAGAGGGTGAGAAACAGAGGGGCTGAAACAGGGCGAGAAACAGAGGGGCTGAAACAGAGGGGCTGAAACAGAGGGTGAGAAACAGAGGGGCTGAAACAGAGGGCGAGAAACAGAGTGGCTGAAACAGAGGTGCTGAAACAGAGGGCGAGAAACAGAGGGGCTGAAACAGAGGGCGAGAAACAGAGGGGCTGAAACAGAGGGCGAGAAACAGAGGGGCTGAAACAGAGGGGCTGAAACTGAGGGGTTGAAACAGAGGGCGAGAAACAGAGGGGCTGAAACAGAGGGGCTGAATCAGAGGGGCTGAATCAGAGGGGCTGAAACAGAGGGGCTGAATCAGAGGGGCTGAAACAGAGGGCGAGAAACAGAGGGGCTGAAACCGAGGGCGAGAAACAGAGGGGTTGAAACAGGGGGCGAGAAACAGAGGGGCTGAAACAGAGGGGCTGAATCAGAGGGGCTGAAACAGAGGGGCTGAATCAGAGGGGCTGAAACAGAGGGGCTGAAACAGAGGGGCTGAAACAGAGGGCGAGAAACAGAGGGGCTGATACAGAGGGCGAGAAACAGAGGGGCTGAAACAGAGGGTGAGAAACAGAGGGGTTGAAACAGAGGGTGAGAAACAGAGGGGCTGAAACAGAGGGGCTGAAACAGAGGGGCTGAAACAGAGAGCGAGAAACAGAGAGGCTGAAACAGAGGGCGAGAAACAGAGGGGCTGAAACAGAGGGGCTGAAACAGACGATGAGAAACAGAGGTGCTGAAACAGAGGGCGAGAAACAGAGGGGCTGAAACAGAGGGGCTGAAACAGAGGGGTTGAAACAGAGGGGTTGAAACAGCGGGCGAGAAACAGAGGGGCTGAAACAGAGGGCGTGAAACAGAGAGGCTGAAACAGAGCGCGAGAAACAGAGGGGATGAAACAGAGGGCGAGAAACAGAGGGGCTGAAACAGAGGGTCTGAAACAGTGGGCGAGATACAGAGGGGCTGAAACAGAGGGGCTGAAACAGTGGGCGAGAAACAGAGGGGCTGAAACAGCGGACGAGAAACAGAGGGCGAGAAACAGTGGGGCTGAAACAGAGGGGCTGAAACAGACGGGCTTAAACAGAGAGCCTGAAACAGAGGGTGAGAAACAGAGGGACTGAAACAGAGGGCGAAAAACAGAGGGGCTGAAACTCAAGGCGAGAAACAGAGGGGGAGAAACAGAGGGCGATAAACAGAGGGGCTGAAACAGAGGGGCTGAAACAGAGGGGCTGAAACAGAGAGCCTGAAACAGAGGGCGAGAAACAGAGGGGCTGAAACAGAGGGCGAAAAACAGAGGGGCTAAAACAGAGGGCGAGAAACAGAGGGGGAGAAACAGAGGGACTGAAACAGAGTGGCTGAAACAGAGGGGCTGAAACAGAGGGGCTGAAACAGAGGGGCTGAATCAGAGCGGCTGAAACAGAGTGGTTGAATCAGAGGGGCTGAAACCGAGGGCGAGAAACAGAGGGGCTGAAACAGAGGGCGAGAAACAGAGGGGCAGAAACAGAGGGGCTGAAACAGAGGGGCTGAAACAGAGGGCGAGAAACAGAGTGGCTGAAACAGAGGGCGAGAAACAGAGGGGCTGAAACAGAGGGCGAGAAACAGATGGGCTGAAACAGAGGGGCTGTAACACAGGGGCTGAAACAGAGGGCGAGAAACAGAGGGGCTGAAACAGAGGGTGAGAAACAGAGGGGCTGAAACAGGGGGCGTGAAACAGAGGGGCTGAAACAGAGGGCGAGAAACAGAGGGGCTGAACCAGAGGGCGAGAAACAGAGGGGCTGAATCAGAGGGGCTGAAACAGAGGGGCTGAAACAGTGGGGCTGAAACAGAGGGGCTGAAACAGAGGGGCTGAAACAGAGAGCCTGAAACAGAGGGCGAGAAACAGAGGGGCTGAAACAGAGGGCGAAAAACAGAGGGGCTGAACCAGAGGGCGAGAAACAGAGGGGCTGAATCAGAGGGGCTGAAACAGAGGGGCTGAAACAGTGGGGCTGAATCAGAGCGGCTGAAACAGAGGGGCTGAATCAGAGGGGCTGAAACATAGGGCGAGAAACAGAGGGGCTGAAACAGAGGGCGAGAAACCGAGGGGCTGAAACAGAGGGGCTGAAACTGAGGGGCTGAAACAGAGGGCGAGAAACAGAGTGGCTGAAACAGAGGGCGAGAAACAGAGGGGCTGAAACAGAGGGCGAGAAACAGAGGGGCTGAAACAGAGGGGCTGAAACAGAGGGTGAGAAACAGAGGGGCTGAAACAGAGGGCGAGAAACATAGGGGCTGAAACAGAGGGGCTGAAACAGAGGGTGAGAAACAGAGGGGCTGAAACAGAGGGCGAGAAACAGAGTGGCTGAAACAGAGGTGCTGAAACAGAGGGCGAGAAACAGAGGGGCTGAAACAGAGGGCGAGAAACAGAGGGGCTGAAACAGAGGGGCTGAAACTGAGGGGTTGAAACAGAGGGCGAGAAACAGAGGGGCTGAAACAGAGGGGCTGAATCAGAGGGGCTGAATCAGAGGGGCTGAAACAGAGGGGCTGAATCAGAGGGGCTGAAACAGAGGGCGAGAAACAGAGGGGCTGAAACAGAGGGCGAGAAACAGAGGGGCTGAAACAGGGGGCGAGAAACAGAGGGGCTGAAACAGAGGGGCTGAATCAGAGGGGCTGAAACAGAGGGGCTGAATCAGAGGGGCTGAAACAGAGGGGCTGAAACAGAGGGGCTGAAACAGAGGGCGAGAAACAGAGGGGCTGATACAGAGGGCGAGAAACAGAGGGGCTGAAACAGAGGGTGAGAAACAGAGGGGTTGAAACAGAGGGTGAGAAACAGAGGGGCTGAAACAGAGGGGCTGAAACAGAGGGGCTGAAACAGAGAGCGAGAAACAGAGGGGCTGAAACAGAGGGCGAGAAACAGAGGGGCTGAAACAGAGGGGCTGAAACAGACGATGAGAAACAGAGGTGCTGAAACAGAGGGCGAGAAACAGTGGGGCTGAAACAGAGGGGCTGAAACAGAGGGGCTGAAACAGAGGGGCTGAAACAGCGGGCGAGAAACAGAGGGGCTGAAACAGAGGGCGTGAAACAGAGGGGCTGAAACAGAGGGCCAGAAACAGAGGGGATGAAACCGAGGGCGAGAAACAGAGGGGCTGAAACAGAGGGGCTGAAACAGTGGGCGAGATACAGAGGGGCTGAAACAGAGGCGCTGAAACAGTGGGCGAGAAACAGAGGGGCTGAAACAGCGGACGAGAAACAGAGGGCGAGAAATAGTGGGGCTGAAATAGAGGGGCTGAAACAGACGGGCTGAAACAGAGAGCCTGAAACAGAGGGTGAGAAACAGAGGGACTGAAACAGAGGGCGGAAAACAGAGGGGCTGAAACACAAGGCGAGAAACAGAGGGGGAGAAACAGAGGGCGATAAACAGAGGGGCTGAAACAGAGGGGCTGAAACAGAGGGGCTGAAACAGAGGGGCAGAAACAGAGGGCGAGAAACAGAGGGGCTGAAACAGAGGGCGAGAAACAGAGGGGCTGAAACAGACGGCGAGAAACAGAGGGGCTGAAACAGAGGGGCTGAAACAGTGGGCGAGATACAGAGGGGCTGAAACAGAGGGGCTGAAACAGTGGGCGAGAAACAGAGGGGCTGAAACAGCGGGCGAGAAACAGAGGTCGAGAGACAGTGGGGCTGAAACAGAAGGGCTGAAACAGACGGGCTGAAACAGAGAGCCTGAAACAGAGGGTGAGAAACAGAGGGGCTGAAACAGAGGGCGAAAAACAGAGGGGCTGAAACACAGGTCGAGAAACAAAGGGGGAGAAACAGAGGGCGATAAACAGAGGGGCTGAAACAGAGGGGCTGAAACAGAGGGCGAGAAACAGAGGGTCTGAGACAGAGGGGCTTAAACAGAGGGCGAGAAACAGAGGGGCTGAAACAGAGGCCGAGAAACAGAGGGGCTGAAACAGAGGGCGAGAAACAGAGGCGCTGAAACAGAGAGGCTGAAACAGAGGGCGAGAAACAGAGGGGCTGAAACAGAGGGCGAGAAACAGAGGGGCTGAAACAGAGGGTGAGAAACAGTGTGGCTGAATCAGAGGGGCTGAATCAGAGGGGCTGAAACAGAGGGCGAGAAACACAGGGGCTGAAACAGAGGGCGAGAAACAGAGGGTGAGAAACAGAGGGACTGAAACAGAGTGGCTGAAACAGAGGGGCTGAAACAGAGGGGCTGAAACAGAGGGACTGAAACAGAGGGCGAGAAACAGAGGGGCTGAAACAAAGGGCGAGAAACAGAGGGGCTGAAACAGAGGGCGAGAAACAGAGGGGCTGAAACAGAGGTTGAGAAACAGTGGGGCTGAAACAGAGGGGCTGAAACAGAGGGGCTGAAACAGAGGGGCTGAAACAGAGGGCGAGATACAGAGGGGCTGAAACAGAGGGCGAGAAACAGAGGAGCTGAAACAGAGGGCGAGAAACAGAGGGGCTGAATCAGAGGGGCTGAAACAGAGGGCGAGAAACAGAGGGGCTGAAACAGAGGGTGAGAAACAGAGGGGCTGAAACAGAGGGGCTGAAACAGAGGGTGAGAAACAGAGGGGCTGAAACAGAGGGTGAGAAACAGAGTGGCTGAAACAGAGGGGCTGAAACAGAGGGCGAGAAACAGAGGGGCTGAAACAGAGGGCGAGAAACAGAGGGGCTGAAACAGAGGGCGAGAAACAGAGGGGCTGAAACAGAGGGCGAGAAACAGAGGGGCTGAAACAGAGGGGCTGAAACAGTGGGCGAGATACAGAGGGGCTGAAACAGAGGGGCTGAAACACAGGGGCTGAAACAGAGGGTGAGAAACAGAGGGGCTGAAACAGAGGGTGAGAAACAGAGGGGCTGAAACAGGGGGTGAGAAACAGAGGGGCTGAAACAGGGGGCGTGAAACAGAGGGGCTGAAACTGAGTGGAGGGAGACAGAGGGGCGGGAAACAGAGGGGCAGAAACAGAGGGGCTGAATCAGAGGGGCTGAATCAGAGGGGCTGAATCAGAGGGGCTGAATCAGAGTGGCTGAAACAGAGGGTGAGAAACAGAGGGGCTGAAACAGAGGGTGAGAAACAGAGGGGCTGAAACAGAGGGGCTGAAACAGAGGGTGAGAAACAGAGGGGCTGAAACAGAGGGTGAGAAACAGAGTGGCTGAAACAGAGGGGCTGAAACAGAGGGCGAGAAACAGAGGGGCTGAAAAAGAGTGCGAGAAACAGAGGGGCTGAAACAGAGGGGCTGAAACAGTGGGCGAGATACAGAGGGGCTGAAACAGAGGGGCTGAAACACAGGGGCTGAAACAGAGGGTGAGAAACAGAGGGGCTGAAACAGAGGGTGAGAAACAGAGGGGCTGAAACAGGGGGTGAGAAACAGAGGGGCTGAAACAGGGGGCGTGAAACAGAGGGGCTGAAACTGAGGGGAGGGAGACAGAGGGGCGGGAAACAGAGGGGCAGAAACAGAGGGGCTGAATCAGAGGGGCTGAATCAGAGGGGCTGAATCAGAGGGGCTGAATCCGAGTGGCTGAAACAGAGGGTGAGAAACAGAGGGGCTGAAACAGAGGGGCTGAAACAGAGGGGCTGAAACTGGGCGAGAAACAGAGGGGCTGAATCAGAGGGGCTGAATCAGAGGGGCCGAAACATTGGGGCTGAAACAGAGGGCGAGAAACAGAGGGGCTGAAACAGAGGGGCTGAATCAGAGGGACTGAAACAGAGGGCTGAAACAGAGCGCGAGAAACAGAGGGGCTGAAACAGACGGGCTGAAACAGAGGGGCTGAAACAGAGGGGCTGAAACAGAGGGCGAGAAACAGAAGGGCTGAACCAGAGGGCGAGAAACAGAGGGGCTGAATCAGAGGGGCTTAAACAGAGGGGCTGAAACAGTGGGGCTGAAACAGAGGGGCTGAAACAGACGGGCTGAAACAGAGAGCCTGAAACAGAGGGCGAGAAACAGAGGGGCTGAAACAGAGGGCGAAAAACAGAAGGGCTGAAACAGAGGGCGAGAAACAGAGGGGGAGAAACAGAGGGGCTGAAACAGAGGGGCTGAAACAGAGGGCGAGAAACAGAGTGGCTGAAACAGAGGGCGAGAAACAGAGGGGCTGAAACAGAGGGCGAGAAACAGAGGGGCTGAAACAGAGGGGCTGAAACAGAGGGTGAGAAAAAGAGGGGCTGAAACAGAGGGCGAGAAACAGAGGGGCTGAAACTGAGGGGCTGAAACAGAGGGTGAGTAACAGAGGGGCTGAAACAGAGGGCGAGAAACAGAGGGGCTGAAACAGAGGGGCTGAAACAGAGGGCGAGAAACAGAGGGGCTGAAACAGAGGGCGAGAAACAGAGGGGCTTAAACAGAGGGGCTGAAACAGAGGGGCTGAATCAGAGGGCGAGAAACAGAGGGGCTGAAACAGAGGGTGAGAAACAGAGGGGCTGAAACAGAGGGGCTGAAACAGTGGGCGAGATACAGAGGGGCTGAAACAGAGGGGCTGAAACAGTGGGCGAGAAACAGAGGGGCTGAAACAGCGGACGAGAAACAGAGGGCGAGAAACAGTGGGGCTGAAACAGAGGGGCTGAAACAGACGGGCTGAAACAGAGAGCCTGAAACAGAGGGTGAGAAACAGAGGGACTGAAACAGAGGGCGAAAAACAGAGGGGCTGAGACACAAGGCGAGAAACAGAGGGGGAGAAACAGAGGGCGATAAACAGAGGGGCTGAAACAGAGGGGCTGAAACAGAGGGGCTGAAACAGAGAGCCTGAAACAGAGGGCGAGAAACAGAGGGGCTGAAACAGAGGGCGAAAAACAGAGGGGCTAAAACAGAGGGCGAGAAACAGAGGGGGAGAAACAGAGGGACTGAAACGGAGGGGCTGAAACAGAGGGGCCGAAACAGAGGGGCTGAAACAGAGGGGCTGAATCAGAGCGGCTGAAACAGAGTGGTTGAATCAGAGGGGCTGGAACCGAGGGCGAGAAACAGAGGGGCTGAAACAGAGGGCGAGAAACAGAGGGGCTGAAACAGAGGGGCTGAAACAGAGGGGCTGAAACAGAGGGCGAGAAACAGAGTGGCTGAAACAGAGGGCGAGAAACAGAGGGGCTGAAACAGAGGGCGAGAAACAGAGGGGCTGAAACAGAGGGGCTGTAACACAGGGGCTGAAACAGAGGGCGAGAAACAGAGGGGCTGAAACAGAGGGTGAGAAACAGAGGGGCTGAAACAGGGGGCGTGAAACAGAGGGGCTGAAACAGAGGGCGAGAAACAGAGGGGCTGAACCAGAGGGCGAGAAACAGAGGGGCTGAATCAGAGGGGCTGAAACAGAGGGGGTGAAACAGAGGGGCTGAAACAGTGGGCGAGAAACAGAGGGGCTGAAACAGCGGACGAGAAACAGAGGGCGAGAAACAGTGGGGCTGAAACAGAGGGGCTGAAACAGACGGGCTGAAACAGAGAGCCTGAAACAGAGGGTGAGAAACAGAGGGACTAAAACAGAGGGCGAAAAACAGAGGGGCTGAAACACAAGGCGAGAAACAGAGGGGGAGAAACAGAGGGCGATAAACAGAGGAGCTGAAACAGAGGGGCTGAAACAGAGGGGCTGAAACAGAGAGCCTGAAACAGAGGGCGAGAAACAGAGGGGCTGAAACAGAGGGCGAAAAACAGAGGGGCTAAAACAGAGGGCGAGAAACAGAGGGGGAGAAACAGAGGGACTGAAACAGAGTGGCTGAAACAGAGGGGCTGAAACAGAGGGGCTGAAACAGAGGGGCTGAATCAGAGCGGCTGAAACAGAGTGGTTGAATCAGAGGGGCTGAAACCGAGGGCGAGAAACAGAGGGGCTGAAACAGAGGGCGAGAAACAGAGGGGCTGAAACAGAGGGGCTGAAACAGAGGGGCTGAAACAGAGGGCGAGAAACAGAGTGGCTGAAACAGAGGGCGAGAAACAGAGGGGCTGAAACAGAGGGCGAGAAACAGAGGGGCTGAAACAGAGGGGCTGTAACACAGGGGCTGAAACAGAGGGCGAGAAACAGAGGGGCTGAAACAGAGGGTGAGAAACAGAGGGGCTGAAACAGGGGGCGTGAAACAGAGGGGCTGAAACAGAGGGCGAGAAACAGAGGGGCTGAACCAGAGGGCGAGAAACAGAGGGGCTGAATCAGAGGGGCTGAAACAGAGGGGCTGAAACAGTGGGGCTGAAACAGAGGGGCTGAAACAGACGGGCTGAAACAGAGAGCCTGAAACAGAGGGCGAGAAACAGAGGGGCTGAAACAGAGGGCGAAAAACAGAGGGGCTGAAACAGAGGGCGAGAAAAAGAGGGGGAGAAACAGAGGGACTGAAACAGAGGGGCTGAAACAGAGGGGCTGAAACAGAGGGGCTGAAACAGTGGGGCTGAATCAGAGCGGCTGAAACAGAGGGGCTGAATCAGAGGGGCTGAAACATAGGGCGAGAAACAGATGGGCTGAAACAGAGGGCGAGAAACCGAGGGGCTGAAACAGAGGGGCTGAAACTGAGCTGCTGAAACAGAGGGCGAGAAACAGAGTGGCTGAAACAGAGGGCGAGAAACAGAGGGGCTGAAACAGAGGGCGAGAAACAGAGGGGCTGAAACAGAGGGGCTGAAACAGAGGGTGAGAAACAGAGGGGCTGAAACAGAGGGCGAGAAACATAGGGGCTGAAACAGAGGGGCTGAAACAGAGGGTGAGAAACAGAGGGGCTGAAACAGAGGGCGAGAAACAGAGTGGCTGAAACAGAGGTGCTGAAACAGAGGGCGAGAAACAGAGGGGCTGAAACAGAGGGCGAGAAACAGAGGGGCTGAAACAGAGGGCGAGAAACAGAGGGGCTGAAACAGAGGGGCTGAAACTGAGGGGTTGAAACAGAGGGCGAGAAACAGAGGGGCTGAAACAGAGGGGCTGAATCAGAGGGGCTGAATCAGAGGGGCTGAAACAGAGGGGCTGAATCAGAGGGGCTGAAACAGAGGGCGAGAAACAGAGGGGCTGAAACAGAGGGCGAGAAACAGAGGGGCTGAAACAGGGGGCGAGAAACAGAGGGGCTGAAACAGAGGGGCTGAATCAGAGGGGCTGAAACAGAGGGGCTGAATCAGAGGGGCTGAAACAGAGGGGCTGAAACAGAGGGGCTGAAACAGAGGGCGAGAAACAGAGGGGCTGATACAGAGGGCGAGAAACAGAGGGGCTGAAACAGAGGGTGAGAAACAGAGGGGTTGAAACAGAGGGTGAGAAACAGAGGGGCTGAAACAGAGGGGCTGAAACAGAGGGGCTGAAACAGAGAGCGAGAAACAGAGGGGCTGAAACAGAGGGCGAGAAACAGAGGGGCTGAAACAGAGGGGCTGAAACAGACGATGAGAAACAGAGGTGCTGAAACAGAGGGCGAGAAACAGAGGGGCTGAAACAGAGGGGCTGAAACAGAGGGGCTGAAACAGAGGGGCTAAAACAGCGGGCGAGAAACAGAGGGGCTGAAACAGAGGGCGTGAAACAGAGGGGCTGAAACAGAGGGCGAGAAACAGAGGGGATGAAACAGAGGGCGAGAAACAGAGGGGCTGAAACAGAGGGGATGAAACAGTGGGCGAGATACAGAGGGGCTGAAACAGAGGGGCTGAAACAGTGGGCGAGAAACAGAGGGGCTGAAACAGCGGACGAGAAACAGAGGGCGAGAAACAGTGGGGCTGAAACAGAGGGGCTGAAACAGACGGGCTGAAACAGAGAGCCTGAAACAGAGGGTGAGAAACAGAGGGACTGAAACAGAGGGCGAAAAACAGAGGGGCTGAAACACAAGGCGAGAAACAGAGGGGGAGAAACAGAGGGCGATAAACAGAGGGGCTGAAACAGAGGGGCTGAAACAGAGGGGCTGAAACAGAGGGGCTGAGACAGAGGGGCTGAAACAGAGGGCGAGAAACAGAGGGGCTGAAACAGAGGGCGAGAAACAGAGGGGCTGAAACAGAGGGTGAGAAACAGAGGGGTTGAAACAGAGGGCGAGAAACAGAGGGGCTGAAACAGAGGGGCTGAAACAGAGGATGAGAAACAGAGGTGCTGAAACAGAGGGCGAGAAACAGAGTGGCTGAAACAGATTGGCTGAAACAGAGGGGCTGAAACAGAGGGGCTGAAACAGCGGGCGAGAAACAGAGGGGCTGAAACAGAGGGCGTGAAACAGTGGGGCTGAAACAGAGGGTGAGAAACAGAGAGGCTGAAACAGAGGGTGAGAAACAGAGGGGCTGAAACAGAGGGGCTGAAACAGTGGGCGAGATACAGAGGGGCTGAAACAGAGGGGCTGAAACAGTGGGCGAGAAACAGAGAAGCTGAAACAGCGGGCGAGAAACAGAGGGCGAGAAACAGTGGGGCTGAAACAGAGGGCGAGAAACAGAGGCGCTGAAACAGAGAGGCTGAATCAGAGGGGCTGAAACATAGAGCGAGAAACAGAGGGGCTGAAACAGAGGGCGAGAAACCGAGGGGCTGAAACAGAGGGGCTGAAACTGAGGGGCTGAAACAGAGGGCGAGAAACAGAGTGGCTGAAACAGAGGGCGAGAAACAGAGGGGCTGAAACAGAGGGCGAGAAACAGAGGGGCTGAAACAGAGGGGCTGAAAAAGAGGGTGAGAAACAGAGGGGCTGAAACAGAGGGCGAGAAACATAGGGGCTGAAACAGAGGGGCTGAAAGAGAGGGTGAGAAACAGAGGGGCTGAAACAGAGGGCGAGAAACAGAGTGGCTGAAACAGAGGTGCTGAAACAGAGGGCGAGAAACAGAGGGGCTGAAACAGAGGGCGAGAAACAGAGGGGCTGAAACAGAGGGCGAGAAACAGAGGGGCTGAAACAGAGGGGCTGAAACTGAGGGGTTGAAACAGAGGGCGAGAAACAGAGGGGCTGAAACAGAGGGGCTGAATCAGAGGGGCTGAATCAGAGGGGCTGAAACAGAGGGGCTGAATCAGAGGGGCTGAAACAGAGGGCGAGAAACAGAGGGGCTGAAACAGAGGGCGAGAAACAGAGGGGCTGAAACAGGGGGCGAGAAACAGAGGGGCTGAAACAGAGGTGCTGAATCAGAGGGGCTGAAACAGAGGGGCTGAATCAGAGGGGCTGAAACAGAGGGGCTGAAACAGAGGGGCTGAAACAGAGGGCGAGAAACAGAGGGGCTGATACAGAGGGCGAGAAACAGAGGGGCTGAAACAGAGGGTGAGAAACAGAGGGGTTGAAACAGAGGGTGAGAAACAGAGGGGCTGAAACAGAGGGGCTGAAACAGAGGGGCTGAAACAGAGAGCGAGAAACAGAGGGGCTGAAACAGAGGGCGAGAAACAGAGGGGCTGAAACAGAGGGGCTGAAACAGACGATGAGAAACAGAGGTGCTGAAACAGAGTGCGAGAAACAGAGGGGCTGAAACAGAGGGGCTGAAACAGAGGGGCTGAAACAGAGGGGCTAAAACAGCGGGCGAGAAACAGAGCGGCTGAAACAGAGGGCGTGAAACAGAGGGGCTGAAACAGAGGGCGAGAAACAGAGGGGATGAAACAGAGGGCGAGAAACAGAGGGGCTGAAACAGAGGGGCTGAAACAGTGGGCGAGATACAGAGGGGCTGAAACAGAGGGGCTGAAACAGTGGGCGAGAAACTGAGGGGCTGAAACAGCGGACGAGAAACAGAGGGCGAGAAACAGTGGGGCTGAAACAGAGGGGCTGAAACAGACGGGCTGAAACAGAGAGCCTGAAACAGAGGGTGAGAAACAGAGGGACTGAAACAGAGGGCGAAAAACAGAGGGGCTGAAACACAAGGCGAGAAACAGAGGGGGAGAAACAGAGGGCGATAAACAGAGGGGCTGAAACAGAGGGGCTGAAACAGAGGGGCTGAAACAGAGGGGCTGAGACAGAGGGGCTGAAACAGAGGGCGAGAAACAGAGGGGCTGAAACAGAGGGCGAGAAACAGAGGGGCTGAAACAGAGGGCGAGAAACAGAGGGGCTGAAACCGAGGGCGAGAAACAGAGGGGCTGAAACAGAGGGGCTGTAACACAGGGGCTGAAACAGAGGGCGAGAAACTGAGGGGCTGAAACAGAGGGTGAGAAACAGAGGGGCTGAAACAGGGGGCGTGAAACAGAGGGGCTGAAACAGAGGGCGAGAAACAGAGGGGCTGAACCAGAGGGCGAGAAACAGAGGGGCTGAATCAGAGGGGCTGAAACAGAGGGGCTGAAACAGTGGGGCTGAAACAGAGGGGCTGAAACAGACGGGCTGAAACAGAGAGCCTGAAACAGAGGGCGAGAAACAGAGGGGCTGAAACAGAGGGCGAAAAACAGAGGGGCTGAAACAGAGGGTGAGAAAAAGAGGGGGAGAAACAGAGGGACTGAAACAGAGGGGCTGAAACAGAGGGGCTGAAACAGAGGGGCTGAAACAGTGGGGCTGAATCAGAGCGGCTGAAACAGAGGGGCTGAATCAGAGGGGCTGAAACATAGGGCGAGAAACAGAGGGGCTGAAACAGAGGGCGAGAAACCGAGGGGCTGAAACAGAGGGGCTGAAACTGAGGGGCTGAAACAGAGGGCGAGAAACAGAGTGGCTGAAACAGAGGGCGAGAAACAGAGGGGCTGAAACAGAGGGCGAGAAACAGAGGGGCTGAAACAGAGGGGCTGTAACAGAGGGTGAGAAACAGAGGGGCTGAAACAGAGGGCGAGAAACATAGGGGCTGAAACAGAGGGGCTGAAACAGAGGGTGAGAAACAGAGGGGCTGAAACAGCGGGCGAGAAACAGAGGTCGAGAAACAGTGGGGCTGAAACAGAAGGGCTGAAACAGACGGGCTGAAACAGAGAGCCTGAAACAGAGGGTGAGAAACAGAGGGGCTGAAACAGAGGGCGAAAAACAGAGGGGCTGAAACACAGGTCGAGAAACAAAGGGGGAGAAACAGAGGGCGATAAACAGAGGGGCTGAAACAGAGGGGCTGAAACAGAGGGCGAGAAACAGAGGGTCTGAGACAGAGGGGCTGAAACAGAGGGCGAGAAACAGAGGGGCTGAAACAGAGGGCGAGAAACAGAGGGGCTGAAACAGAGGGCGAGAAACAGAGGCGCTGAAACAGAGAGGCTGAAACAGAGGGCGAGAAACAGAGGGGCTGAAACAGAGGGCGAGAAACAGAGGGGCTGAAACAGAGGGTGAGAAACAGTGTGGCTGAATCAGAGGGGCTGAATCAGAGGGGCTGAAACAGAGGGCGAGAAACACAGGGGCTGAAACAGAGGGCGAGAAACAGAGGGTGAGAAACAGAGGGACTGAAACAGAGTGGCTGAAACAGAGGGGCTGAAACAGAGGGGCTGAAACAGAGGGACTGAAACAGAGGGCGAGAAACAGAGGGGCTGAAACAAAGGGCGAGAAACAGAGGGGCTGAAACAGAGGGCGAGAAACAGAGGGGCTGAAACAGAGGTTGAGAAACAGTGGGGCTGAAACATAGGGGCTGAAACAGAGGGGCTGAAACAGAGGGGCTGAAACAGAGGGCGAGATACAGAGGGGCTGAAACAGAGGGCGAGAAACAGAGGAGCTGAAACAGAGGTCGAGAAACAGAGGGGCTGAATCAGAGGGGCTGAAACAGAGGGCGAGAAACAGAGGGGCTGAAACAGAGGGTGAGAAACAGAGGGGCTGAAACAGAGGGGCTGAAACAGAGGGTGAGAAACAGAGGGGCTGAAACAGAGGGTGAGAAACAGAGTGGCTGAAACAGAGGGGCTGAAACAGAGGGCGAGAAACAGAGGGGCTGAAACAGAGGGCGAGAAACAGAGGGGCTGAAACAGAGGGCGAGAAACAGAGGGGCTGAAACAGAGGGCGAGAAACAGAGGGGCTGAAACAGAGTGCGAGAAACAGAGGGGCTGAAACAGAGGGGCTGAAACAGTGGGCGAGATACAGAGGGGCTGAAACAGAGGGGCTGAAACACAGGGGCTGAAACAGAGGGTGAGAAACAGAGGGGCTGAAACAGAGGGTGAGAAACAGAGTGGCTGAAACAGGGGGTGAGAAACAGAGGGGCTGAAACAGGGGGCGTGAAACAGAGGGGCTGAAACTGAGGGGAGGGAGACAGAGGGGCGGGAAACAGAAGGGCAGAAACAGAGGGGCTGAATCAGAGGGGCTGAATCAGAGGGGCTGAATCAGAGGGGCTGAATCAGAGTGGCTGAAACAGAGGGTGAGAAACAGAGGGGCTGAAACAGAGGGGCTGAAACAGAGGGGCTGAAACTGGGCGAGAAACAGAGGGGCTGAATCAGAGGGGCTGAATCAGAGGGCGAGAAACAGAGGGGCTGAAACAGAGGTTGAGAAACAGTGGGGCTGTAACACAGGGGCTGAAACAGAGGGCGAGAAACAGAGGGGCTGAAACAGAGGGTGAGAAACAGAGGGGCTGAAACAGGGGGCGTGAAACAGAGGGGCTGAAACAGAGGGCGAGAAACAGAGGGGCTGAACCAGAGGGCGAGAAACAGAGGGGCTGAATCAGAGGGGCTGAAACAGAGGGGCTGAAACAGTGGGGCTGAAACAGAGGGGCTGAAACAGACGGGCTGAAACAGAGAGCCTGAAACAGAGGGCGAGAAACAGAGGGGCTGAAACAGAGGGCGAAAAACAGAGGGGCTGAAACAGAGGGTGAGAAAAAGAGGGGGAGAAACAGAGGGACTGAAACAGAGGGGCTGAAACAGAGGGGCTGAAACAGAGGGGCTGAAACAGTGGGGCTGAATCAGAGCGGCTGAAACAGAGGGGCTGAATCAGAGGGGCTGAAACAGAGGGCGAGAAACAGAGGGGCTGAAACAGAGGGCGAGAAACCGAGGGGCTGAAACAGAGGGGCTGAAACTGAGGGGCTGAAACAGAGGGCGAGAAACAGAGTGGCTGAAACAGAGGGCGAGAAACAGAGGGGCTGAAACAGAGGGCGAGAAACAGAGGGGCTGAAACAGAGGGGCTGAAACAGAGGGTGAGAAACAGAGGGGCTGAAACAGAGGGCGAGAAACATAGGGGCTGAAACAGAGGGGCTGAAACAGAGGGTGAGAAACAGAGGGGCTGAAACAGCGGGCGAGAAACAGAGGTCGAGAAACAGTGGGGCTGAAACAGAAGGGCTGAAACAGACGGGCTGAAACAGAGAGCCTGAAACAGAGGGTGAGAAACAGAGGGGCTGAAACAGAGGGCGAAAAACAGAGGGGCTGAAACAAAGGTCGAGAAACAAAGGGGGAGAAACAGAGGGCGATAAACAGAGGGGCTGAAACAGAGGGGCTGAAACAGAGGGCGAGAAACAGAGGGTCTGAGACAGAGGGGCTGAAACAGAGGGCGAGAAACAGAGGGGCTGAAACAGAGGGCGAGAAACAGAGGGGCTGAAACAGAGGGCGAGAAACAGAGGCGCTGAAACAGAGAGGCTGAAACAGAGGGCGAGAAACAGAGGGGCTGAAACAGAGGGCGAGAAACAGAGGGGCTGAAACAGAGGGTGAGAAACAGTGTGGCTGAATCAGAGGGGCTGAATCAGAGGGGCTGAAACAGAGGGCGAGAAACACAGGGGCTGAAACAGAGGGCGAGAAACAGAGGGTGAGAAACAGAGGGACTGAAACAGAGTGGCTGAAACAGAGGGGCTGAAACAGAGGGGCTGAAACAGAGGGACTGAAACAGAGGGCGAGAAACAGAGGGGCTGAAACAAAGGGCGAGAAACAGAGGGGCTGAAACAGAGGGCGAGAAACAGAGGGGCTGAAACAGAGGTTGAGAAACAGTGGGGCTGAAACATAGGGGCTGAAACAGAGGGGCTGAAACAGAGGGGCTGAAACAGAGGGCGAGATACAGAGGGGCTGAAACAGAGGGCGAGAAACAGAGGAGCTGAAACAGAGGGCGAGAAACAGAGGGGCTGAATCAGAGGGGCTGAAACAGAGGGCGAGAAACAGAGGGGCTGAAACAGAGGGTGAGAAACAGAGGGGCTGAAACAGAGGGGCTGAAACAGAGGGTGAGAAACAGAGGGGCTGAAACAGAGGGTGAGAAACAGAGTGGCTGAAACAGAGGGGCTGAAACAGAGGGCGAGAAACAGAGGGGCTGAAACAGAGGGCGAGAAACAGAGGGGCTGAAACAGAGGGCGAGAAACAGAGGGGCTGAAACAGAGGGCGAGAAACAGAGGGGCTGAAACAGAGTGCGAGAAACAGAGGGGCTGAAACAGAGGGGCTGAAACAGTGGGCGAGATACAGAGGGGCTGAAACAGAGGGGCTGAAACACAGGGGCTGAAACAGAGGGTGAGAAACAGAGGGGCTGAAACAGAGGGTGAGAAACAGAGGGGCTGAAACAGGGGGTGAGAAACAGAGGGGCTGAAACAGGGGGCGTGAAACAGAGGGGCTGAAACTGAGGGGAGGGAGACAGAGGGGCGGGAAACAGAAGGGCAGAAACAGAGGGGCTGAATCAGAGGGGCTGAATCAGAGGGGCTGAATCAGAGGGGCTGAATCAGAGTGGCTGAAACAGAGGGTGAGAAACAGAGGGGCTGAAACAGAGGGGCTGAAACAGAGGGGCTGAAACTGGGCGAGAAACAGAGGGGCTGAATCAGAGGGGCTGAATCAGAGGGGCTGAATCAGAGTGGCTGAAACAGAGGGTGAGAAACAGAGGGGCTGAAACAGAGGGGCTGAAACAGAGGGGCTGAAACTGGGCGAGAAACAGAGGGGCTGAATCAGAGGGGCTGAATCAGAGGGGCCGAATCAGAGGGGCTGAAACAGAGGGCGAGAAACAGAGGGGCTGAAACAGAGGGGCTGAATCAGAGGGACTGAAACAGAGGGGCTGAAACAGAGGGCGAGAAACAGAGGGGCTGAAACAGACGGGCTGAACCAGAGGGCGAGAAACAGAGTGGCTGAATCAGAGGGGCTTAAACAGAGGGGCTGAAACAGTGGGGCTGAAACAGAGGGGCTGAAACAGACGGGCTGAAACAGAGAGCCTGAAACAGAGGGCGAGAAACAGAGGGGCTGAAACAGAGGGCGAAAAACAGAAGGGCTGAAACAGAGGGCGAGAAACAGAGGGGGAGAAACAGAGGGGCTGAAACAGAGGGGCTGAAACAGAGGGCGAGAAACAGAGTGGCTGAAACAGAGGGCGAGAAACAGAGGGGCTGAAACAGAGGGCGAGAAACAGAGGGGCTGAAACAGAGGGCGAGAAACAGAGGGGCTGAAACAGAGGGGCTGAAACAGACGATGAGAAACAGAGGTGCTGAAACAGAGGGCGAGAAACAGAGGGGCTGAAACAGAGGGGCTGAAACAGAGGGGCTGAAACAGAGGGGCTAAAACAGCGGGCGAGAAACAGAGGGGCTGAAACAGAGGGCGTGAAACAGAGGGGCTGAAACAGAGGGCGAGAAACAGAGGGGATGAAACAGAGGGCGAGAAACAGAGGGGCTGAAACAGAGGGCGAAAAACAGAGGGGCTGAAACAGAGGGTGAGAAAAAGAGGGGGAGAAACAGAGGGACTGAAACAGAGGGGCTGAAACAGAGGGGCTGAAACAGAGGGGCTGAAACAGTGGGGCTGAATCAGAGCGGCTGAAACAGAGGGGCTGAATCAGAGGGGCTGAAACAGAGGGCGAGAAACAGAGGGGCTGAAACAGAGGGCGAGAAACCGAGGGGCTGAAACAGAGGGGCTGAAACTGAGGGGCTGAAACAGAGGGCGAGAAACAGAGTGGCTGAAACAGAGGGCGAGAAACAGAGGGGCTGAAACAGAGGGCGAGAAACAGAGGGGCTGAAACAGAGGGGCTGAAACAGAGGGTGAGAAACAGAGGGGCTGAAACAGAGGGCGAGAAACATAGGGGCTGAAACAGAGGGGCTGAAACAGAGGGTGAGAAACAGAGGGGCTGAAACAGAGGGGCTGAAACAGAGGGGCTGAAACTGGGCGAGAAACAGAGGGGCTGAATCAGAGGGGCTGAATCAGAGGGGCCGAATCAGAGGGGCTGAAACAGAGGGCGAGAAACAGAGGGGCTGAAACAGAGGGGCTGAATCAGAGGGACTGAAACAGAGGGGCTGAAACAGAGGGCGAGAAACAGAGGGGCTGAAACAGACGGGCTGAACCAGAGGGCGAGAAACAGAGTGGCTGAATCAGAGGGGCTTAAACAGAGGGGCTGAAACAGTGGGGCTGAAACAGAGGGGCTGAAACAGACGGGCTGAAACAGAGAGCCTGAAACAGAGGGCGAGAAACAGAGGGGCTGAAACAGAGGGCGAAAAACAGAAGGGCTGAAACAGAGGGCGAGAAACAGAGGGGGAGAAACAGAGGGGCTGAAACAGAGGGGCTGAAACAGAGGGCGAGAAACAGAGTGGCTGAAACAGAGGGCGAGAAACAGAGGGGCTGAAACAGAGGGCGAGAAACAGAGGGGCTGAAACAGAGGGCGAGAAACAGAGGGGCTGAAACAGAGGGGCTGAAACAGACGATGAGAAACAGAGGTGCTGAAACAGAGGGCGAGAAACAGAGGGGCTGAAACAGAGGGGCTGAAACAGAGGGGCTGAAACAGAGGGGCTAAAACAGCGGGCGAGAAACAGAGGGGCTGAAACAGAGGGCGTGAAACAGAGGGGCTGAAACAGAGGGCGAGAAACAGAGGGGATGAAACAGAGGGCGAGAAACAGAGGGGCTGAAACAGAGGGGCTGAAACAGTGGGCGAGATACAGAGGGGCTGAAACAGAGGGGCTGAAACAGAGGGGCTGAAACAGAGGGCGAGAAACAGAGGGGCTGAAACAGAGGGCGAGAAACAGAGGGGCTGAAACAGACGGCGAGAAACAGAGGGGCTGAAACAGAGGGGCTGAAACAGTGGGCGAGATACAGAGGGGCTGAAACAGAGGGGCTGAAACAGTGGGCGAGAAACAGAGGGGCTGAAACAGCGGGCGAGAAACAGAGGTCGAGAAACAGTGGGGCTGAAACAGAAGAGCTGAAACAGACGGGCTGAAACAGAGAGCCTGAAACAGAGGGTGAGAAACAGAGGGGCTGAAACAGAGGGCGAAAAACAGAGGGGCTGAAACACAGGTCGAGAAACAAAGGGGGAGAAACAGAGGGCGATAAACAGAGGGGCTGAAACAGAGGGGCTGAAACAGAGGGCGAGAAACAGAGGGTCTGAGACAGAGGGGCTGAAACAGAGGGCGAGAAACAGAGGGGCTGAAACAGAGGGCGAGAAACAGAGGGGCTGAAACAGAGGGCGAGAAACAGAGGCGCTGAAACAGAGAGGCTGAAACAGAGGGCGAGAAACAGAGGGGCTGAAACAGAGGGCGAGAAACAGAGGGGCTGAAACAGAGGGTGAGAAACAGTGTGGCTGAATCAGAGGGGCTGAATCAGAGGGGCTGAAACAGAGGGCGAGAAACACAGGGGCTGAAACAGAGGGCGAGAAACAGAGGGTGAGAAACAGAGGGACTGAAACAGAGTGGCTGAAACAGAGGGGCTGAAACAGAGGGGCTGAAACAGAGGGACTGAAACAGAGGGCGAGAAACAGAGGGGCTGAAACAAAGGGCGAGAAACAGAGGGGCTGAAACAGAGGGCGAGAAACAGAGGGGCTGAAACAGAGGTTGAGAAACAGTGGGGCTGAAACAGAGGGGCTGAAACAGAGGGGCTGAAACAGAGGGCGAGATACAGAGGGGCTGAAACAGAGGGCGAGAAACAGAGGGGCTGAATCAGAGGGGCTGAAACAGAGGGCGAGAAACAGAGGGGCTGAAACAGAGGGTGAGAAACAGAGGGGCTGAAACAGAGGGGCTGAAACAGAGGGTGAGAAACAGAGGGGCTGAAACAGAGGGTGAGAAACAGAGTGGCTGAAACAGAGGGGCTGAAACAGAGGGCGAGAAACAGAGGGGCTGAAACAGAGGGCGAGAAACAGAGGGGCTGAAACAGAGGGCGAGAAACAGAGGGGCTGAAACAGAGTGCGAGAAACAGAGGGGCTGAAACAGAGGGGCTGAAACAGTGGGCGAGATACAGAGGGGCTGAAACAGAGGGGCTGAAACACAGGGGCTGAAACAGAGGGTGAGAAACAGAGGGGCTGAAACAGAGGGTGAGAAACAGAGGGGCTGAAACAGTGGGTGAGAAACAGAGGGGCTGAAACAGGGGGCGTGAAACAGAGGGGCTGAAACTGAGGGGAGGGAGACAGAGGGGCGGGAAACAGAAGGGCAGAAACAGAGGGGCTGAATCAGAGGGGCTGAATCAGAGGGGCTGAATCAGAGGGGCTGAATCAGAGTGGCTGAAACAGAGGGTGAGAAACAGAGGGGCTGAAACAGAGGGGCTGAAACAGAGGGGCTGAAACTGGGCGAGAAACAGAGGGGCTGAATCAGAGGGGCTGAATCAGAGGGGCCGAATCAGAGGGGCTGAAACAGAGGGCGAGAAACAGAGGGGCTGAAACAGAGGGGCTGAATCAGAGGGACTGAAACAGAGGGGCTGAAACAGAGGGCGAGAAACAGAGGGGCTGAAACAGACGGGCTGAACCAGAGGGCGAGAAACAGAGGGGCTGAATCAGAGGGGCTTAAACAGAGGGGCTGAAACAGTGGGGCTGAAACAGAGGGGCTGAAACAGACGGGCTGAAACAGAGAGCCTGAAACAGAGGGCGAGAAACAGAGGGGCTGAAACAGAGGGCGAAAAACAGAAGGGCTGAAACAGAGGGCGAGAAACAGAGGGGGAGAAACAGAGGGGCTGAAACAGAGGGGCTGAAACAGAGGGCGAGAAACAGAGTGGCTGAAACAGAGGGCGAGAAACAGAGGGGCTGAAACAGAGGGCGAGAAACAGAGGGGCTGAAACAGAGGGGCTGAAACAGAGGGTGAGAAAAAGAGGGGCTGAAACAGAGGGCGAGAAACAGAGGGGCTGAAACTGAGGGGCTGAAACAGAGGGTGAGTAACAGAGGGGCTGAAACAGAGGGCGAGAAACAGAGTGGCTGAAACAGAGGGCGAGAAACAGAGGGGGAGAAACAGAGGGGCTGAAACAGAGGGGCTGAAACAGAGGGCGAGAAACAGAGTGGCTGAAACAGAGGGCGAGAAACAGAGGGGCTGAAACAGAGGGCGAGAAACAGAGGGGCTGAAACAGAGGGGCTGAAACAGAGGGTGAGAAAAAGAGGGGCTGAAACAGAGGGCGAGAAACAGAGGGGCTGAAACTGAGGGGCTGAAACAGAGGGTGAGTAACAGAGGGGCTGAAACAGAGGGCGAGAAACAGAGTGGCTGAAACAGAGGGGCTGAAACAGAGGGCGAGAAACAGAGGGGCTGAAACAGAGGGCGAGAAACAGAGGGGCTTAAACAGAGGGGCTGAAACAGAGGGGCTGAATCAGAGGGCGAGAAACAGAGGGGCTGAAACAGAGGTTGAGAAACAGAGGGGCTGAAACAGAGGGGCTGAAACAGTCGGCGAGATACAGAGGGGCTGAAACAGAGGGGCTGAAACAGTGGGCGAGAAACAGAGGGGCTGAAACAGCGGACGAGAAACAGAGGGCGAGAAACAGTGGGGCTGAAACAGAGGGGCTGAAACAGACGGGCTGAAACAGAGAGCCTGAAACAGAGGGTGAGAAACAGAGGGACTGAAACAGAGGGCGAAAAACAGAGGGGCTGAGACACAAGGCGAGAAACAGAGGGGGAGAAACAGAGGGCGATAAACAGAGGGGCTGAAACAGAGGGGCTGAAACAGAGGGGCTGAAACAGAGAGCCTGAAACAGAGGGCGAGAAACAGAGGGGCTGAAACAGAGGGCGAAAAACAGAGGGGCTAAAACAGAGGGCGAGAAACAGAGGGGGAGAAACAGAGGGACTGAAACGGAGGGGCTGAAACAGAGGGGCGTAAACAGAGGGGCTGAAACAGAGGGGCTGAATCAGAGCGGCTGAAACAGAGTGGTTGAATCAGAGGGGCTGAAACCGAGGGCGAGAAACAGAGGGGCTGAAACAGAGGGCGAGAAACAGAGGGGCTGAAACAGAGGGGCTGAAACAGAGGGGCTGAAACAGAGGGCGAGAAACAGAGTGGCTGAAACAGAGGGCGAGAAACAGAGGGGCTGAAACAGAGGGCGAGAAACAGAGGGGCTGAAACAGAGGGGCTGTAACACAGGGGCTGAAACAGAGGGCGAGAAACAGAGGGGCTGAAACAGAGGGTGAGAAACAGAGGGGCTGAAACAGGGGGCGTGAAACAGAGGGGCTGAAACAGAGGGCGAGAAACAGAGGGGCTGAACCAGAGGGCGAGAAACAGAGGGGCTGAATCAGAGGGGCTGAAACAGAGGGGCTGAAACAGAGGGGCTGAAACAGTGGGCGAGAAACAGAGGGGCTGAAACAGCGGACGAGAAACAGAGGGCGAGAAACAGTGGGGCTGAAACAGAGGGGCTGAAACAGACGGGCTGAAACAGAGAGCCTGAAACAGAGGGTGAGAAACAGAGGGACTGAAACAGAGGGCGAAAAACAGAGGGGCTGAAACACAACGCGAGAAACAGAGGGGGAGAAACAGAGGGCGATAAACAGAGGAGCTGAAACAGAGGGGCTGAAACAGAGGGGCTGAAACAGAGAGCCTGAAACAGAGGGCGAGAAACAGAGGGGCTGAAACAGAGGGCGAAAAACAGAGGGGCTAAAACAGAGGGCGAGAAACAGAGGGGGAGAAACAGAGGGACTGAAACAGAGTGGCTGAAACAGAGGGGCTGAAACAGAGGGGCTGAAACAGAGGGGCTGAATCAGAGCGGCTGAAACAGAGTGGTTGAATCAGAGGGGCTGAAACCGAGGGCGAGAAACAGAGGGGCTGAAACAGAGGGCGAGAAACAGAGGGGCTGAAACAGAGGGGCTGAAACAGAGGGGCTGAAACAGAGGGCGAGAAACAGAGTGGCTGAAACAGAGGGCGAGAAACAGAGGGGCTGAAACAGAGGGCGAGAAACAGAGGGGCTGAAACAGAGGGCGAGAAACAGAGGGGCTGAACCAGAGGGCGAGAAACAGAGGGGCTGAATCGGAGGGGCTGAAACAGAGGGGCTGAAACAGTGGGGCTGAAACATAGGGGCTGAAACAGACGGGCTGAAACAGAGAGCCTGAAACAGAGGGCGAGAAACAGAGGGGCTGAAACAGAGGGCGAAAAACAGAGGGGCTGAAACAGAGGGCGAGAAAAAGAGGGGGAGGAACAGAGGGACTGAAACAGAGGGGCTGAAACAGAGGGGCTGAAACAGAGGGGCTGAAACAGTGGGGCTGAATCAGAGCGGCTGAAACAGAGGGGCTGAATCAGAGGGGCTGAAACATAGGGCGAGAAACAGAGGGGCTGAAACAGAGGGCGAGAAACCGAGGGGCTGAAACAGAGGGGCTGAAACTGAGGGGCTGAAACAGAGGGCGAGAAACAGAGTGGCTGAAACAGAGGTCGAGAAACAGAGGGGCTGAAACAGAGGGCGAGAAACAGAGGGGCTGAAACAGAGGGTGAGAAACAGAGGGGCTGAAACAGAGGGCGAGAAACATAGGGGCTGAAACAGAGGGGCTGAAACAGTGGGTGAGAAACAGAGGGGCTGAAACAGAGGGCGAGAAACAGAGTGGCTGAAACAGAGGTGCTGAAACAGAGGGCGAGAAACAGAGGGGCTGAAACAGAGGGCGAGAAACAGAGGGGCTGAAACAGAGGGCGAGAAACAGAGGGGCTGAAACAGAGGGGCTGAAACTGAGGGGTTGAAACAGAGGGCGAGAAACAGAGGGACTGAAACAGAGGGGCTGAATCAGAGGGGCTGAATCAGAGGGGCTGAAACAGAGGGGCTGAAACAGAGGGGCTGAAACAGAGGGGCTGAAACAGTGGGGCTGAATCAGAGCGGCTGAAACAGAGGGGCTGAATCAGAGGGGCTGAAACATAGGGCGAGAAACAGAGGGGCTGAAACAGAGGGCGAGAAACAGAGGGGCTGAAACAGAGGGGCTGAAACTGAGGGGCTGAAACAGAGGGCGAGAAACAGAGTGGCTGAAACAGAGGGCGAGAAACAGAGGGGCTGAAACAGAGGGCGAGAAACAGAGGGGCTGAAACAGAGGGGCTGAAACAGAGGGTGAGAAACAGAGGGGCTGAAACAGAGGGCGAGAAACATAGGGGCTGAAACAGAGGGGCTGAAACAGTGGGTGAGAAACAGAGGGGCTGAAACAGAGGGCGAGAAACAGAGTGGCTGAAACAGAGGTGCTGAAACAGAGGGCGAGAAACAGAGGGGCTGAAACAGAGGGTGAGAAACAGAAGGGCTGATACAGAGGGCGAGAAACAGAGGGGCTGAAACAGAGGGTGAGAAACAGAGGGGTTGAAACAGAGGGTGAGAAACAGAGGGGCTGAAACAGAGGGGCTGAAACAGAGGGGCTGAAACAGAGAGCGAGAAACAGAGGGGCTGAAACAGAGGGCGAGAAACAGAGGGGCTGAAACAGAGGGGCTGAAACAGACGATGAGAAACAGAGGTGCTGAAACAGAGGGCGAGAAACAGACGGGCTGAAACAGAGGGGCTGAAACAGAGGGGCTGAAACAGAGGGGCTAAAACAGCGGGCGAGAAACAGAGGGGCTGAAACAGAGGGCGTGAAACAGAGGGGCTGAAACAGAGGGCGAGAAACAGAGGGGATGGAACAGAGGGCGAGAAACAGAGGGGCTGAAACAGAGGGGCTGAAACAGTGGGCGAGATACAGAGGGGCTGAAACAGAGGGGCTGAAACAGTGGGCGAGAAACAGAGGGGCTGAAACAGCGGACGAGAAACAGAGGGCGAGAAACAGTGGGGCTGAAACAGAGGGGCTGAAACAGACGGGCTGAAACAGAGAGCCTGAAACAGAGGGTGAGAAACAGAGGGACTGAAACAGAGGGCGAAAAACAGAGGGGCTGAAACACAAGGCGAGAAACAGAGGGGGAGAAACAGAGGGCGATAAACAGAGGGGCTGAAACAGAGGGGCTGAAACAGAGGGGCTGAAACAGAGGGGCTGAGACAGAGGGGCTGAAACAGAGGGCGAGAAACAGAGGGGCTGAAACAGAGGGCGAGAAACAGAGGGGCTGAAACAGACGGCGAGAAACAGAGGGGCTGAAACAGAGGGGCTGAAACAGTGGGCGAGATACAGAGGGGCTGAAACAGAGGGGCTGAAACAGTGGGCGAGAAACAGAGGGGCTGAAACAGCGGGCGAGAAACAGAGGTCGAGAAACAGTGGGGCTGAAACAGAAGGGCTGAAACAGACGGGCTGAAACAGAGAGCCTGAAACAGAGGGTGAGAAACAGAGGGGCTGAAACAGAGGGCGAAAAACAGAGGGGCTGAAACACAGGTCGAGAAACAAAGGGGGAGAAACAGAGGGCGATAAACAGAGGGGCTGAAACAGAGGGGCTGAAACAGAGGGCGAGAAACAGAGGGTCTGAGACAGAGGGGCTGAAACAGAGGGCGAGAAACAGAGGGGCTGAAACAGAGGGCGAGAAACAGAGGGGCTGAAACAGAGGGCGAGAAACAGAGGCGCTGAAACAGAGAGGCTGAAACAGAGGGCGAGAAACAGAGGGGCTGAAACAGAGGGCGAGAAACAGAGGGGCTGAAACAGAGGGTGAGAAACAGTGTGGCTGAATCAGAGGGGCTGAATCAGAGGGGCTGAAACAGAGGGCGAGAAACACAGGGGCTGAAACAGAGGGCGAGAAACAGAGGGTGAGAAACAGAGGGACTGAAACAGAGTGGCTGAAACAGTGGGGCTGAAACAGAGGGGCTGAAACAGAGGGACTGAAACAGAGGGCGAGAAACAGAGGGGCTGAAACAAAGGACGAGAAACAGAGGGGCTGAAACAGCGGACGAGAAACAGAGGGCGAGAAACAGTGGGGCTGAAACAGAGGGGCTGAAACAGACGGGCTGAAACAGAGAGCCTGAAACAGAGGGTGAGAAACAGAGGGACTGAAACAGAGGGCGAAAAACAGAGGGGCTGAAACACAAGGCGAGAAACAGAGGGGGAGAAACAGAGGGCGATAAACAGAGGGGCTGAAACAGAGGGGCTGAAACAGAGGGGCTGAAACAGAGGGGCTGAGACAGAGGGGCTGAAACAGAGGGCGAGAAACAGAGGGGCTGAAACAGAGGGCGAGAAACAGAGGGGCTGAAACAGACGGCGAGAAACAGAGGGGCTGAAACAGAGGGGCTGAAACAGTGGGCGAGATACAGAGGGGCTGAAACAGAGGGGCTGAAACAGTGGGCGAGAAACAGAGGGGCTGAAACAGCGGGCGAGAAACAGAGGTCGAGAAACAGTGGGGCTGAAACAGAAGGGCTGAAACAGACGGGCTGAAACAGAGAGCCTGAAACAGAGGGTGAGAAACAGAGGGGCTGAAACAGAGGGCGAAAAACAGAGGGGCTGAAACACAGGTCGAGAAACAAAGGGGGAGAAACAGAGGGCGATAAACAGAGGGGCTGAAACAGAGGGGCTGAAACAGAGGGCGAGAAACAGAGGGTCTGAGACAGAGGGGCTGAAACAGAGGGCGAGAAACAGAGGGGCTGAAACAGAGGGCGAGAAACAGAGGGGCTGAAACAGAGGGCGAGAAACAGAGGCGCTGAAACAGAGAGGCTGAAACAGAGGGCGAGAAACAGAGGGGCTGAAACAGAGGGCGAGAAACAGAGGGGCTGAAACAGAGGGTGAGAAACAGTGTGGCTGAATCAGAGGGGCTGAATCAGAGGGGCTGAAACAGAGGGCGAGAAACACAGGGGCAGAAACAGAGGGCGAGAAACAGAGGGTGAGAAACAGAGGGACTGAAACAGAGTGGCTGAAACAGTGGGGCTGAAACAGAGGGGCTGAAACAGAGGGACTGAAACAGAGGGCGAGAAACAGAGGGGCTGAAACAAAGGGCGAGAAACAGAGGGGCTGAAACAGAGGGCGAGAAACAGAGGGGCTGAAACAGAGGTTGAGAAACAGTGGGGCTGAAACAGAGGGGCTGAAACAGAGGGGCTGAAACAGAGGGGCTGAAACAGAGGGCGAGATACAGAGGGGCTGAAACAGAGGGCGAGAAACAGAGGGTGAGAAACAGAGGGGCTGAAACAGAGGGTGAGAAACAGAGTGGCTGAAACAGAGGGGCTGAAACAGAGGGCGAGAAACAGAGGGGCTGAAACAGAGGGCAAGAAACAGAGGGGCTGAAACAGAGGGCGAGAAACAGAGGGGCTGAAACAGAGGGCGAGAAACAGAGGGGCTGAAACAGAGTGCGAGAAACAGAGGGGCTGAAACAGAGTGCGAGAAACAGAGGGGCTGAAACAGAGGGCAAGAAACAGAGGGGCTGAAACAGAGGGCGAGAAACAGAGGGGCTGAAACAGAGGGCGAGAAACAGAGGGGCTGAAACAGAGTGCGAGAAACAGAGGGGCTGAAACAGAGGGGCTGAAACAGTGGGCGAGATACAGAGGGGCTGAAACAGAGGGGCTGAAACACAGGGGCTGAAACAGAGGGTGAGAAACAGAGGGGCTGAAACAGAGGGTGAGAAACAGAGGGGCTGAAACAGGGGGTGAGAAACAGAGGGGCTGAAACAGGGGGCGTGAAACAGAGGGGCTGAAACTGAGGGGAGGGAGACAGAGGGGCGGGAAACAGAGGGGCAGAAACAGAGGGGCTGAATCAGAGGGGCTGAATCAGAGGGGCTGAATCAGAGGGGCTGAATCAGAGTGGCTGAAACAGAGGGTGAGAAACAGAGGGGCTGAAACAGAGGGGCTGAAACAGAGGGGCTGAAACAGGGCGAGAAACAGAGGGGCTGAATCAGAGGGGCTGAATCAGAGGGGCCGAATCAGAGGGGCTGAAACAGAGGGCGAGAAACAGAGGGGCTGAAACAGAGGGGCTGAATCAGAGGGACTGAAACAGAGGGGCTGAAACAGAGGGCGAGAAACAGAGGGGCTGAAACAGACGGGCTGAAACAGAGGGGCTGAAACAGAGGGGCTGAAACAGAGGGCGAGAAACAGAAGGACTGAACCAGAGGGCGAGAAACAGAGGGGCTGAATCAGAGGGGCTTAAACAGAGGGGCTGAAACAGTGGGGCTGAAACAGAGGGGCTGAAACAGACGGGCTGAAACAGAGAGCCTGAAACAGAGGGCGAGAAACAGAGGGGCTGAAACAGAGGGCGAAAAACAGAAGGGCTGAAACAGAGGGCGAGAAACAGAGGGGGAGAAACAGAGGGGCTGAAACAGAGGGGCTGAAACAGAGGGCGAGAAACAGAGTGGCTGAAACAGAGGGCGAGAAACAGAGGGGCTGAAACAGAGGGCGAGAAACAGAGGGGCTGAAACAGAGGGGCTGAAACAGAGGGTGAGAAAAAGAGGGGCTGAAACAGAGGGCGAGAAACAGAGGGGCTGAAACTGAGGGGCTGAAACAGAGGGTGAGTAACAGAGGGCGAGAAACAGAGTGGCTGAAACAGAGGGGCTGAAACAGAGGGCGAGAAACAGAGGGGCTGAAACAGAGGGCGAGAAACAGAGGGGCTTAAACAGAGGTGCTGAAACAGAGGGGCTGAATCAGAGGGCGAGAAACAGAGGGGCTGAAACAGAGGGTGAGAAACAGAGGGGCTGAAACAGAGGGGCTGAAACAGTGGGCGAGATACAGAGGGGCTGAAACAGAGGGGCTGAAACAGTGGGCGAGAAACAGAGGGGCTGAAACAGCGGACGAGAAACAGAGGGCGAGAAACAGTGGGGCTGAAACAGAGGGGCTGAAACAGACGGGCTGAAACAGAGAGCCTGAAACAGAGGGTGAGAAACAGAGGGACTGAAACAGAGGGCGAAAAACAGAGGGGCTGAAACACAAGGCGAGAAACAGAGGGGGAGAAACAGAGGGCGATAAACAGAGGGGCTGAAACAGAGGGGCTGAAACAGAGGGGCTGAAACAGAGAGCCTGAAACAGAGGGCGAGAAACAGAGGGGCTGAAACAGAGGGCGAAAAACAGAGGGGCTAAAACAGAGGGCGAGAAACAGAGGGGGAGAAACAGAGGGACTGAAACAGAGGGGCTGAAACGGAGGGGCTGAAACAGAGGGGCTGAAACAGAGGGGCTGAATCAGAGCGGCTGAAACAGAGTGGTTGAATCAGAGGGGCTGAAACCGAGGGCGAGAAACAGAGGGGCTGAAACAGAGGGCGAGAAACAGAGGGGCTGAAACAGAGGGGCTGAAACAGAGGGGCTGAAACAGAGGGCGAGAAACAGAGTGGCTGAAACAGAGGGCGAGAAACAGAGGGGCTGAAACAGAGGGCGAGAAACAGAGGGGCTGAAACAGAGGGGCTGTAACACAGGGGCTGAAACAGAGGGCGAGAAACAGCGGGGCTGAAACAGAGGGTGAGAAACAGAGGGGCTGAAACGGGGGGGGGGGAAACTGAGGGGCTGAAACAGAGGGCGAGAAACAGAGGGGCTGAACCAGAGGGCGAGAAACAGAGGGGCTGAATCAGAGGGGCTGAAACAGAGGGGCTGAAACAGTGGGGCTGAAACAGAGGGGCTGAAACAGACGGGCTGAAACAGAGAGCCTGAAACAGAGGGCGAGAAACAGAGGGGCTGAAACAGAGGGCGAAAAACAGAGGGGCTGAAACAGAGGGCGAGAAAAAGAGGGGGAGAAACAGAGGGACTGAAACAGAGGGCCTGAAACAGAGGGGCTGAAACAGAGGGGCTGAAACAGAGGGGCTGAATCAGAGCGGCTGAAACAGAGGGGCTGAATCAGAGGGGCTGAAACATAGGGCCAGAAACAGAGGGGCTGAAACAGAGGGCGAGAAACCGAGGGGCTGAAACAGAGGGGCTGAAACTGAGGGGCTGAAACAGAGGGCGAGAAACAGAGTGGCTGAAACAGAGGGCGAGAAACAGAGGGGCTGAAACAGAGGGCGAGAAACAGAGGGGTTGAAACAGAGGGGCTGAAACAGAGGGTGAGAAACAGAGGGGCTGAAACAGAGGGCGAGAAACATAGGGGCTGAAACAGAGGGGCTGAAACAGAGGGTGAGAAACAGAGGGGCTGAAACAGAGGGCGAGAAACAGAGTGGCTGAAACAGAGGTGCTGAAACAGAGGGCGAGAAACAGAGGGGCTGAAACAGAGGGCGAGAAACAGAGGGGCTGAAACAGAGGGCGAGAAACAGAGGGGCTGAAACTGAGGGGTTGAAACAGAGGGCGAGAAACAGAGGGGCTGAAACAGAGGGGCTGAATCAGAGGGGCTGTAACACAGGGGCTGAAACAGAGGGCGAGAAACAGAGGGGCTGAAACAGAGGGTGAGAAACAGAGGGGCTGAAACAGGGGGGGGGGGAAACTGAGGGGCTGAAACAGAGGGCGAGAAACAGAGGGGCTGAACCAGAGGGCGAGAAACAGAGGGGCTGAATCAGAGGGGCTGAAACAGAGGGGCTGAAACAGTGGGGCTGAAACAGAGGGGCTGAAACAGACGGGCTGAAACAGAGAGCCTGAAACAGAGGGCGAGAAACAGAGGGGCTGAAACAGAGGGCGAAAAACAGAGGGGCTGAAACAGAGGGCGAGAAAAAGAGGGGGAGAAACAGAGGGACTGAAACAGAGGGGCTGAAACAGAGGGGCTGAAACAGAGGGGCTGAAACAGAGGGGCTGAATCAGAGCGGCTGAAACAGAGAGGCTGAATCAGAGGGGCTGAAACATAGGGCCAGAAACAGAGGGGCTGAAACAGAGGGCGAGAAACCGAGGGGCTGAAACAGAGGGGCTGAAACTGAGGGGCTGAAACAGAGGGCGAGAAACAGAGTGGCTGAAACAGAGGGCGAGAAACAGAAGGACTGAACCAGAGGGCGAGAAACAGAGGGGCTGAATCAGAGGGGCTTAAACAGAGGGGCTGAAACAGTGGGGCTGAAACAGAGGGGCTGAAACAGACGGGCTGAAACAGAGAGCCTGAAACAGAGGGCGAGAAACAGAGGGGCTGAAACAGAGGGCGAAAAACAGAAGGGCTGAAACAGAGGGCGAGAAACAGAGGGGGAGAAACAGAGGGGCTGAAACAGAGGGGCTGAAACAGAGGGCGAGAAACAGAGTGGCTGAAACAGAGGGCGAGAAACAGAGGGGCTGAAACAGAGGGCGAGAAACAGAGGGGCTGAAACAGAGGGGCTGAAACAGAGGGTGAGAAAAAGAGGGGCTGAAACAGAGGGCGAGAAACAGAGGGGCTGAAACTGAGGGGCTGAAACAGAGGGTGAGTAACAGAGGGGCTGAAACAGAGGGCGAGAAACAGAGTGGCTGAAACAGAGGGTCTGAAACAGAGGGCGAGAAACAGAGGGGCTGAAACAGAGGGCGAGAAACAGAGGGGCTTAAACAGAGGTGCTGAAACAGAGGGGCTGAATCAGAGGGCGAGAAACAGAGGGGCTGAAACAGAGGGTGAGAAACAGAGGGGCTGAAACAGAGGGGCTGAAACAGTGGGCGAGATACAGAGGGGCTGAAACAGAGGGGCTGAAACAGTGGGCGAGAAACAGAGGGGCTGAAACAGCGGACGAGAAACAGAGGGCGAGAAACAGTGGGGCTGAAACAGAGGGGCTGAAACAGACGGGCTGAAACAGAGAGCCTGAAACAGAGGGTGAGAAACAGAGGGACTGAAACAGAGGGCGAAAAACAGAGGGGCTGAAACACAAGGCGAGAAACAGAGGGGGAGAAACAGAGGGCGATAAACAGAGGGGCTGAAACAGAGGGGCTGAAACAGAGGGGCTGAAACAGAGAGCCTGAAACAGAGGGCGAGAAACAGAGGGGCTGAAACAGAGGGCGAAAAACAGAGGGGCTAAAACAGAGGGCGAGAAACAGAGGGGGAGAAACAGAGGGACTGAAACAGAGGGGCTGAAACAGAGGGGCTGAAACAGAGGGGCTGAAACAGAGGGGCTGAATCAGAGCGGCTGAAACAGAGTGGTTGAATCAGAGGGGCTGAAACCGAGGGCGAGAAACAGAGGGGCTGAAACAGAGGGCGAGAAACAGAGGGGCTGAAACAGAGGGGCTGAAACAGAGGGGCTAAAACAGAGGGCGAGAAACAGAGTGGCTGAAACAGAGGGCGAGAAACAGAGGGGCTGAAACAGAGGGCGAGAAACAGAGGGGCTGAAACAGAGGGGCTGTAACACAGGGGCTGAAACAGAGGGCGAGAAACAGAGGGGCTGAAACAGAGGGTGAGAAACAGAGGGGCTGAAACAGGGGGGGGGGGAAACTGAGGGGCTGAAACAGAGAGCGAGAAACAGAGGGGCTGAACCAGAGGGCGAGAAACAGAGGGGCTGAATCAGAGGGGCTGAAACAGAGGGGCTGAAACAGTGGGGCTGAAACAGAGGGGCTGAAACAGACGGGCTGAAACAGAGAGCCTGAAACAGAGGGCGAGAAACAGAGGGGCTGAAACAGAGGGCGAAAAACAGAGGGGCTGAAACAGAGGGCGAGAAAAAGAGGGGGAGAAACAGAGGGACTGAAACAGAGGGGCTGAAACAGAGGGGCTGAAACAGAGGGGCTGAAACAGAGGGGCTGAATCAGAGCGGCTGAAACAGAGGGGCTGAATCAGAGGGGCTGAAACATAGGGCCAGAAACAGAGGGGCTGAAACAGAGGGCGAGAAACCGAGGGGCTGAAACAGAGGGGCTGAAACTGAGGGGCTGAAACAGAGGGCGAGAAACAGAGTGGCTGAAACAGAGGGCGAGAAACAGAGGGGCTGAAACAGAGGGCGAGAAACAGAGGGGTTGAAACAGAGGGCCTGAAACAGAGTGTGAGAAACAGAGGGGCTGAAACAGAGGGCGAGAAACATAGGGGCTGAAACAGAGGGGCTGAAACAGAGGGTGAGAAACAGAGGGGCTGAAACAGAGGGCGAGAAACAGAGTGGCTGAAACAGAGGTGCTGAAACAGAGGGCGAGAAACAGAGGGGCTGAAACAGAGGGCGAGAAACAGAGGGGCTGAAACAGAGGGCGAGAAACAGAGGGGCTGAAACTGAGGGGTTGAAACAGAGGGCGAGAAACAGAGGGGCTGAAACAGAGGGGCTGAATCAGAGGGGCTGTAACACAGGGGCTGAAACAGAGGGCGAGAAACAGAGGGGCTGAAACAGAGGGTGAGAAACAGAGGGGCTGAAACAGGGGGGGGGGGAAACTGAGGGGCTGAAACAGAGGGCGAGAAACAGAGGGGCTGAACCAGAGGGCGAGAAACAGAGGGGCTGAATCAGAGGGGCTGAAACAGAGGGGCTGAAACAGTGGGGCTGAAACAGAGGGGCTGAAACAGACGGGCTGAAACAGAGAGCCTGAAACAGAGGGCGAGAAACAGAGGGGCTGAAACAGAGGGCGAAAAACAGAGGGGCTGAAACAGAGGGCGAGAAAAAGAGGGGGAGAAACAGAGGGACTGAAACAGAGGGGCTGAAACAGAGGGGCTGAAACAGAGGGGCTGAAACAGAGGGGCTGAATCAGAGCGGCTGAAACAGAGGGGCTGAATCAGAGGGGCTGAAACATAGGGCCAGAAACAGAGGGGCTGAAACAGAGGGCGAGAAACCGAGGGGCTGAAACAGAGGGGCTGAAACTGAGGGGCTGAAACAGAGGGCGAGAAACAGAGTGGCTGAAACAGAGGGCGAGAAACAGAGGGGCTGAAACAGAGGGCGAGAAACAGAGGGGTTGAAACAGAGGGGCTGAAACAGAGGGTGAGAAACAGAGGGGCTGAAACAGAGGGCGAGAAACATAGGGGCTGAAACAGAGGGGCTGAAACAGAGGGTGAGAAACAGAGGGGCTGAAACAGAGGGCGAGAAACAGAGTGGCTGAAACAGAGGTGCTGAAACAGAGGGCGAGAAACAGAGGGGCTGAAACAGAGGGCGAGAAACAGAGGGGCTGAAACAGAGGGCGAGAAACAGAGGGGCTGAAACTGAGGGGTTGAAACAGAGGGCGAGAAACAGAGGGGCTGAAACAGAGGGGCTGAATCAGAGGGGCTGAATCAGAGGGGCTGAAACAGAGGGCGAGAAACAGAGGGACTGAAACAGAGGGGCTGAAACAGAGGGGCTGAAACAGAGGGGCTGAATCAGAGGGGCTGAAACAGAGGGGCTGAAACAGAGGGGCTGAAACAGAGAGCGAGAAACAGAGGGGCTGATACAGAACGCGAGAAACAGAGGGGCTGAAACAGAGGGTGAAAAACAGAGGGGTTGAAACAGAGGGTGAGAAACAGAGGGGCTGAAACAGAGAGCGAGGAACAGAGGGGCTGAAACAGAGGGCGAGAAACAGAGGGGCTGAAACAGAGGGGCTGAAACAGACGATGAGAAACAGAGGTGCTGAAACAGAGGGCGAGAAACAGAGGGGCTGAAACAGAGGGGCTGAAACAGAGGGGCTGAAACAGAGGGGCTGAAACAGCGGGCGCGAAACAGAGGGGCTGAAACAGAGGGCGAGAAACAGAGGGGATGAAACAGAGGGTGAGAAACAGAGGGGCTGAAACAGAGGGGCTGAAACAGTGGGCGAGATACAGAGGGGCTGAAACAGAGGGGCTGAAACAGTGGGCGAGAAACAGAGGGTCTGAAACAGCGGACGAGAAACAGAGGGCGAGAAACAGTGGGGCTGAAACAGAGGGGCTGAAACAGACGGATTGAAACAGAGAGCCTGAAACAGAGGGTGAGAAACAGAGGGACAGAAACAGAGGGCGAAAAACAGAGGGGCTGAAACACAAGGCGAGAAACAGAGGGGGAGAAACAGAGGGCGATAAACAGAGGGGCTGAAACAGAGGGGCTGAAACAGAGGGGCTGAAACAGAGGGGCTGAGACAGAGGGGCTGAAACAGAGGGCGAGAAACAGAGGGGCTGAAACAGAGGGCGAGAAACAGAGGGGCTGAAACAGAGGGCGAGAAACAGAGGGGCTGAAACAGAGGGGCTGAAACAGTGGGCGAGATACAGAGGGGGAAACAGAGGGGCTGAAACAGTGGGCGAGAAACAGAGGGGCTGAAACAGCGGGCGAGAAACAGAGGTCGAGAAACAGTGGGGCTGAAACAGAAGGGCTGAAACAGACGGGCTGAAACAGAGAGCCTGAAACAGAGGGTGAGAAACAGAGGGGCTGAAACAGAGGGCGAAAAACAGAGGGGCTGAAACACAGGTCGAGAAACAAAGGGGGAGAAACAGAGGGCGATAAACAGAGGGGCTGAAACAGAGGGGCTGAAACAGAGGGCGAGAAACAGCGGGTCTGAGACAGAGGAGCTGAAACAGAGGGCGAGAAACAGAGGGGCTGAAACAGAGGGCGAGAAACAGAGGAGCTGAAACAGAGGGCGAGAAACAGAGGCGCTGAAACAGAGAGGCTGAAACAGAGGGCGAGAAACAGAGGGGCTGAAACAGAGGGCGAGAAACAGAGGGGCTGAAACAGAGGGTGAGAAACAGTGTGGCTGAATCAGAGGGGCTGAATCAGAGGGGCTGAAACAGAGGGCGAGAAACACAGGGGCTGAAACAGAGGGCGAGAAACAGAGGGTGAGAAACAGAGGGACTGAAACAGAGTGGCTGAAACAGAGGGGCTGAAACAGAGGGGCTGAAACAGAGGGACTGAAACAGAGGGCGAGAAACAGAGGGGCTGAAACAAAGGGCGAGAAACAGAGGGGCTGAAACAGAGGGCGAGAAACAAAGGGGCTGAAACAGAGGTTGAGAAACAGTGGGGCTGAAACAGAGGGGCTGAAACAGAGGGGCTGAAACAGAGGGCGAGATACAGAGGGGCTGAAACAGAGGGCGAGAAACAGAGGAGCTGAAACAGAGGGCGAGAAACAGAGGGCCTGAATCAGCGGGGCTGAAACAGAGGGCGAGAAACAGAGGGGCTGAAACAGAGGGTGAGAAACAGAGGGGCTGAAACAGAGGGGCTGAAACAGAGGGTGAGAAACGGAGGGGCTGAAACAGAGGGTGAGAAACAGAGTGGCTGAAACAGAGGGGCTGAAACAGAGGGCGAGAAACAGAGGGGCTGAAACAGAGGGCGAGAAACAGAGGGGCTGAAACAGAGGGCGAGAAACAGAGGGGCTGAAAAAGAGGGCGAGAAACAGAGGGGCTGAAACAGAGTGCGAGAAACAGAGGGGCTGAAACAGAGGGGCTGAAACAGTGGGCGAGATACAGAGGGGCTGAAACAGAGGGGCTGAAACACAGGGGCTGAAACAGAGGGCGAGAAACAGAGGGGCTGAAACAGAGGGTGAGAAACAGAGGGGCTGAAACAGGGGGTGAGAAACAGAGGGGCTGAAACAGGGGGCGTGAAACAGAGGGGTTGAAACTGAGGGGAGGGAGACAGAGGGGCGGGAAACAGAGGGGCGGAAACAGAGGGGCTGAATCAGAGGGGCTGAATCAGAGGGGCTGAATCAGAGGGGCTGAATCAGAGTGGCTGAAACAGAGGGTGAGAAACAGAGGGGCTGAAACAGAGGGGCTGAAACAGAGGGGCTGAAACAGGGCGAGAAACAGAGGGGCTGAATCAGAGGGGCTGAATCAGAGGGGCCGAATCAGAGGGGCTGAAACAGAGGGCGAGAAACAGAGGGGCTGAAACAGAGGGGCTGAATCAGAGGGACTGAAACAGAGGGGCTGAAACAGAGGGCGAGAAACAGAGGGGCTGAAACAGACGGGCTGAAACAGAGGGGCTGAAACAGAGGGGCTGAAACAGAGGGCGAGAAACAGAGGGGCTGAACCAGAGGGCGAGAAACAGAGGGGCTGAATCAGAGGGGCTTAAACAGAGGGGCTGAAACAGTGGGGCTGAAACAGAGGGGCTGAAACAGACGGGCTGAAACAGAGAGCCTGAAACAGAGGACGAGAAAAAGAGGGGCTGAAACAGAGGGCGAAAAACAGAAGGGCTGAAACAGAGGGCGAGAAACAGAGGGGGAGAAACAGAGGGGCTGAAACAGAGGGGCTGAAACAGAGGGCGAGAAACAGAGTGGCTGAAACAGAGGGCGAGAAACAGAGGGGCTGAAACAGAGGGCGAGAAACAGAGGGGCTGAAACAGAGGGGCTGAAACAGAGGGTGAGAAAAAGAAGGGCTGAAACAGAGGGCGAGAAACAGAGGGGCTGAAACTGAGGGGCTGAAACAGAGGGTGAGTAACAGAGGGGCTGAAACAGAGGGCGAGAAACAGAGTGGCTGAAACAGAGGGGCTGAAACAGAGGGGGAGAAACAGAGGGGCTGAAACAGAGGGCGAGAAACAGAGGGGCTGAAACAGAGGGCGAGAAACAGAGGGGCTGAAATAGAGGGCGAGAAACAGAGGGGCTGAAACAGAGGGCGAGAAACAGAGGGGCTGAAACAGAGGGGCTGAAACAGTGGGCGAGATACAGAGGGGCTGAAACAGAGGGGCTGAAACAGAGGGGCTGAATCAGAGGGCGAGAAACAGAGGGGCTGAAACAGAGGGTAAGAAACAGAGGGGCTGAAACAGGGGGCGTGAAACAGAGGTGCTGAAACAGAGGTGAGGGAAACAGAGGGGCGGGAAACAGAGGGGCGGGAAACAGAGGGGCTGAATCAGAGGGGCTGAATCAGAGGGGCTGAATCAGAGGGGCTGAAACAGAGGGTCAGAAACAGAGGGGCTGAAACAGAGGGGCTGAAACAGAGGGATTGAAACAGAGGGCGAGTAACAGAGGGGCTGAATCAGAGGGGCTGAATCAGAGGGGCTGAATCAGAGGGGCTGAAACAGAGGGGCTGAATCAGAGGGGCTGAAACAGAGGGCGAGAAACAGAGGGGCTGAAACAGAGGGCGAGAAACAGAGGGGCTGAAACAGGGGGCGAGAAACAGAGGGGCTGAAACAGTGGGGCTGAATCAGAGGGGCTGAAACAGAGGGGCTGAATCAGAGGGGCTGATTCAGAGGGGCTGAAACAGAGGGGCTGAATCAGCGGGGCTGAAACAGAGGGCGAGAAACAGAGGGGCTGAAACAGAGGGCGAGAAACAGAGGGGCAGAAACAGAGGGCGAGAAACAGCGGGGCTGAATCAGAGGGGCTGAAACAGAGGGCGAGAAACAGAGGGGCTGATACAGAGGGGCTGAAACAGATGGGCTGAAACAGAGGGGCTGAAACAGAGGGCGAGAAACAGAGGGGCTGAAACAGAGGGTGAGAAACAGAGGGGTTGAAACAGAGGGTGAGAAACAGAGGGGCTGAAACAGAGGGGCTGAAACAGAGGGGCTGAAACAGAGAGCGAGAAACAGAGGGGCTGAAACAGAGGGCGAGAAACAGAGGGGCAGAAACAGAGGGCGAGAAACAGCGGGGCTGAATCAGAGGGGCTGAAACAGAGGGCGAGAAACAGAGGGGCTGATACAGAGGGGCTGAAACAGATGGGCTGAAACAGAGGGGCTGAAACAGAGGGTGAGAAACAGAGGGGCTGAAACAGAGGGGCTGAAACAGAGGGGCTGAAACAGAGGATGAGAAACAGAGGTGCTGAAACAGAGGGCGAGAAACAGAGTGGCTGAAACAGAGTGGCTGAAACAGAGGGGCTGAAACAGAGGGGCTGAAACAGCGGGCGAGAAACAGAGGGGCTGAAACAGAGGGCGTGAAACAGAGGGGCTGAAACAGAGGGCGAGAAACAGAGAGGCGGAAACAGAGGGTGAGAAACAGAGGGGCTGAAACAGAGGGGCTGAAACATCGGGCGAGATACAGAGGGGCTGAAACAGAGGGGCTGAAACAGTGGGCGAGAAACAGAGGGGCTGAAACAGCGGGCGGGAAGCAGAGGGCGAGAAACAGTGGGGCTGAAATAGAGGGGCTGAAACAGACGGGCTGAAACAGAGAGCCTGAAACAGAGGGTGAGAAACAGAGGGGCAGAAACAGAGGGCGAAAAACAGAGGGGCTGAAACAGAGGGGCTGAAACAGAGGGGCTGAAACAGAGGGGCTGAATCAGAGCGGCTGAAACAGAGGGGCTGAATCAGAGGGGCTGAAACAGAGGGCGAGAAACAGAGGGGCTGAAACAGAGGGCGAGAAACAGAGGGTCTGAGACAGAGGGGCTGAAACAGAGGGCGAGAAACAGAGGGGCTGAAACAGAGGGCGAGAAACAGAGGGGCTGAAACAGAGGGTGAGAAACAGTGGGGCTGAATCAGAGGGGCTGAATCAGAGGGGCTGAAACAGAGGGCGAGAAACACAGGGGCTGAAACAGAGGGCGAGAAACAGAGGGCGAGAAACAGAGGGACTGAAACAGAGTGGCTGAAACAGAGGGGCTGAAACAGAGGGGCTGAAACAGAGGGGCTGAAACAGAGGGCGAGAAACAGAGGTGCTGAAACAAAGGGCGAGAAACAGAGGGGCTGAAACAGAGGGCGAGAAACAGAGGGGCTGAAACAGAGGTTGAGAAACAGTGGGGCTGAAACAGAGGGGCTGAAACAGAGGGGCTGAAACAGAGGGGCTGAAACAGAGGGCGAGATATAGAGGGGCTGAAACAGAGGGCGAGAAACAGAGGGGCTGAAACAGAGGGCGAGAAACAGAGGGGCTGAATCAGAGGGGCTGAAACAGAGGGCGAGAAACAGAGGGGCTGAAACAGAGGGTGAGAAACAGAGGGGCTGAAACAGAGGGGCTGAAACAGAGGGTCAGAGACAGAGGGGCTGAAACAGAGGTGAGGGAAACAGAGGGGCGGGAAACAGAGGTGCTGAATCAGAGGGGCTGAATCAGAGGGGCTGAATCAGAGGGGCTGAAACAGAGGGTCAGAAACAGAGGGGCTGAAACAGAGTGGCTGAAACAGAGGGATTGAAACAGAGGGCGAGTAACAGAGGGGCTGAATCAGAGGGGCTGAATCAGAGGGGCTGAATCAGAGGGGCTGAAACAGAGGGGCTGAATCAGAGGGGCTGAAACAGAGGGAGAGAAACAGAGGGGCTGAAACAGAGGGCGAGAAACAGAGGGGCTGAAACAGGGGGCGAGAAACAGAGGGGCTGAAACAGTGGGGCTGAATCAGAGGGGCTGAAACAGAGGGGCTGAAACAGAGGGGCTGAATCAGAGGGGCTGATTCAGAGGGGCTGAAACAGAGGGGCTGAATCAGCGGGGCTGAAACAGAGGGCGAGAAACAGAGGGGCTGAAACAGAGGGCGAGAAACAGAGGGGCAGAAACAGAGGGCGAGAAACAGCGGGGCTGAAACAGAGGGGCTGAAACAGAGGGCGAGAAACAGAGGGGCTGATACAGAGGGGCTGAAACAGACGGGCTGAAACAGAGGGGCTGAAACAGGGCGAGAAAACGAGGGGCTGAAACAGAGGGTGAGAAACAGAGGGGTTGAAACAGAGGGTGAGAAACAGAGGGGCTGAAACAGAGGGGCTGAAACAGAGGGGCTGAAACAGAGAGCGAGAAACAGAGGGGCTGAAACAGAGGGGCTGAAACAGAGGATGAGAAACAGAGGTGCTGAAACAGAGGGCGAGAAACAGAGTGGCTGAAACAGAGTGGCTGAAACAGAGGGGCTGAAACAGAGGGGCTGAAACAGCGGGCGAGAAACAGAGGGGCTGAAACAGAGGGCGTGAAACAGAGGGGCTGAAACAGAGGGCGAGAAACAGAGAGGCGGAAACAGAGGGTGAGAAACAGAGGGGCTGAAACAGAGGGGCTGAAACAGTGGGCGAGATACAGAGGGGCTGAAACAGAGGGGCTGAAACAGTGGGCGAGAAACAGAGAGGCTGAAACAGCGGGCGAGAAGCAGAGGGCGAGAAACAGTGGGGCTGAAATAGAGGGGCTGAAACAGACGGGCTGAAACAGAGAGCCTGAAACAGAGGGTGAGAAACAGAGGGGCTGAAACAGAGGGCGAAAAACAGAGGGGCTGAAACAGAGGGGCTGAAACAGAGGGGCTGAAACAGAGGGGCTGAATCAGAGCGGCTGAAACAGAGGGGCTGAATCAGAGGGGCTGAAACAGAGGGCGAGAAACAGAGGGGCTGAAACAGAGGGCGAGAAACAGAGGGTCTGAGACAGAGGGGCTGAAACAGAGGGCGAGAAACAGAGGGGCTGAAACAGAGGGCGAGAAACAGAGGGGCTGAAACAGAGGGTGAGAAACAGTGGGGCTGAATCAGAGGGGCTGAATCAGAGGGGCTGAAACAGAGGGCGAGAAACACAGGGGCTGAAACAGAGGGCGAGAAACAGAGGGCGAGAAACAGAGGGACTGAAACAGAGTGGCTGAAACAGAGGGGCTGAAACAGAGGGGCTGAAACAGAGGGGCTGAAACAGAGGGCGAGAAACAGAGGGGCTGAAACAAAGGGCGAGAAACAGAGGGGCTGAAACAGAGGGCGAGAAACAGAGGGGCTGAAACAGAGGTTGAGAAACAGTGGGGCTGAAACAGAGGGGCTGAAACAGAGGGGCTGAAACAGAGGGGCTGAAACAGAGGGCGAGATATAGAGGGGCTGAAACAGAGGGCGAGAAACAGAGGGACTGAAACAGAGGGCGAGAAACAGAGGGGCTGAATCAGAGGGGCTGAAACAGAGGGCGAGAAACAGAGGGGCTGAAACAGAGGGTGAGAAAAAGAGGGGCTGAAACAGAGGGGCTGAAACAGAGGGTCAGAGACAGAGGGGCTGAAACAGAGGGTGAGAAACAGAGTGGCTGAAACAGAGGGGCTGAAACAGAGGGCGAGAAACAGAGGGCCAGAAACAGAGGGCGAGAAAAAGAGGGGCTGAAACAGAGGGCGAGAAACAGAGGGGCTGAAACAGAGGGCGAGAAACAGAGGGGCTGAAACAGAGTGCGAGAAACAGAGGGGCTGTAACAGAGGGGCTGAAACAGTGGGTGAGATACAGAGGGGCTGAAACAGTGGGGCTGAAACAGAGGGGTTGAAACAGAGGGCGAGAAACAGAGGGGCTGAAACAGAGGGTGAGAAACAGAGGGGCTGAAACAGGGGGCGTGAAACAGAGGGGCTGAAACAGAGGGCGAGAAACAGAGGGGCTGAACCAGAGGGCGAGAAACAGAGGGGCTGAATCAGAGGGGCTGAAACAGAGGGGCTGAAACAGTGGGGCTGAAACAGAGGGGCTGAAACAGACGGGCTGAAACAGAGAGCCTGAAACAGAGGGCGAGAAACAGAGGGGCTGAAACAGAGGGCGAAAAACAGAGGGGCTGAAACAGAGGGGCTGAAACAGAGGGGCTGAAACAGAGGGCGAGAAAAAGAGGGGGAGAAACAGAGGGACTAAAACAGAGGGGCTGAATCAGAGGGGCTGAAACAGAGGGTGAGAAACAGAGGGGCTGAAACAGAGGGGCTGAAACAGAGCAGCTGAAACAGGGCGAGAAACAGAGGGGCTGAATCAGAGGGGCTGAATCAGAGGGGCCGAATCAGAGGTGCTGAAACAGAGGGCGAGAAACAGAGGGGCTGAAACAGAGAGGCTGAATCAGAGGGGCTGAAACAGAGGGGCTGAAACAGAGGGCGAGAAACAGAGGGGCTGAAAAAGAGGGGCTGAAACAGAGGGGCTGAAACAGAGGGGCTGAAACAGAGGGCGAGAAACAGAGGGGCTGAACCAGAGAACGAGAAACAGAGAGGCTGAATCAGAGGGGCTGAAACAGAGGGGCTGAAACAGTGGGGCTGAAACAGAGGGGCTGAAACAGACGGGCTGAAACAGAGAGCCTGAAACAGAGGGCGAGAAACAGAGGGCCTGAAACGAGGGCGAAAAACAGAGGGGCTGAAACAGAGGGTGAGAAACAGAGGGGGAGAAACAGAGGGACTGAAACAGAGGGGCTGAAACAGAGGGGCTGAAACAGAGGGGCTGAAACAGAGGGGCTGAATCAGAGCGGCTGAAACAGAGGGGTTGAATCAGAGGGGCTGAAACAGAGGGCGAGAAACAGAGGGGCTGAAACAGAGGGCGAGAAACAGAGGGGCTGAAACAGAGGGGCTGAAACAGAGGGGCTGAAACAGAGGGCGAGAAACAGAGTGGCTGAAACAGAGGGGCTGAAACAGAGGGCGAGAAACAGAGGGGCTGAACCAGAGGGGCTGAAACAGAGGGTGAGAAACAGAGGGGCTGAAACAGAAGGCGAGAAACAGAGGGGCTGAAACTGAGGGGCTGAAACAGAGCGTAAGTAACAGAGGGGCTGAAACAGAGGGCGAGAATCAGAGTGGCTGAAACAGAGGGCGAGAAACAGAGTGGCTGAAACAGAGGCCGAGAAACAGAGTGGCTGAAACAGAGGGCGAGAAACAGAGGGGCTGAAACAGAGGGGCTGAAACAGAGGGTGAGAAACAGAGGGGCTGAAACAGAAGGCGAGAAACAGAGGGGCTGAAACTGAGGGGCTGAAACAGAGTGTAAGTAACAGAGGGGCTGAAACAGAGGGCGAGAAACAGAGTGGCTGAAACAGAGGGGCTGAAACAGAGGGCGAGAAACAGACGGGCTGAAACAGAGGGCGAGAAACAGAGGGGCTGAAATAGAGGGCGAGAAACAGAGGGGCTGAAACAGAGGGCGAGAAACAGAGGGGCTGAAACAGAGGGCGAGAAACAGAGGGGCTGAAAAAGAGGGGCTGAAACAGTGGGCGAGATACAGAGGGGTTGAAACAGAGGGGCTGAAACAGAGGGGCTGAATCAGCGGGCGAGAAACAGAGGGGCTGAAACAGAAGGTGAGAAACAGAGGGGCTGAAACAAGGGGCGTGAAACAGAGGTGCTGAAACAGAGGTGAGGGAAACAGAGGGGCGGGAAACAGAGGGGCGGGAAATAGAGGGGCTGAATCAGAGGGGCTGAATCAGAGGGGCTGAATCAGAGGGGCTGAAACAGAGGGTCAGAAACAGAGGGGCTGAAACAGAGGGGCTGAAACAGAGGGGTTGAAACAGAGGGCGAGTAACAGAGGGGCTGAATCAGAGGGGCTGAATCAGAGGGTCTGAATCAGAGGGGCTGAAACAGAGGGGCTGAATCAGAGGGGCTGAAACAGAGGGCGAGAAACAGAGGGGCTGAAAAAGAGGCGCTGAAAGAGAGGGGCTGAATCAGAGGTGCTGATTCAGAGGGGCTGAAACAGAGGGGCTGAATCAGCGGGGCTGAAACAGTGGGCGAGAAACAGAGGGGCTGAAACAGAGGGCGAGAAACAGAGGGGCAGAAACAGAGGGCGAGAAACAGATGGGCTGAAACAGAGGGGCTGAAACAGAGGGCGAGAAACAGAGGGGCTGATGCAGAGGGGCTGAAACAGACGGGCTGAAACAGAGGGGCTGAAACAGAGGGCGAGAAACAGAGGGGCTGAAACAGAGGGTGAGAAACAGAGGGGTTGAAACAGAGGGTGAGAAACAGAGGGGCTGAAACAGAGGGGCTGAAACAGAGGGGCTGAAACAGAGAGCGAGAAACAGAGGGGCTGAAACAGAGGGCGAGAAACAGAGGGGCTGAAACAGAGGGGCTGAAACAGAGGATGAGAAACAGAGGTGCTGAAACAGAGGGCGAGAAACAGAGTGGCTGAAACAGAGTGGCTGAAACAGAGGGGCTGAAACAGAGGGGCTGAAACAGCGGGCGAGAAACAGAGGGGCTGAAACAGAGGGCGTGAAACAGAGGGGCTGAAACAGAGGGTGAGAAACAGAGAGGCTGAAACAGAGGGTGAGAAACAGAGGGGCTGAAACAGAGGGTCTGAAACAGTGGGCGAGATACAGAGGGGCTGAAACAGAGGGGCTGAAACAGTGGGCGAGAAACAGAGAAGCTGAAACAGCGGGCGAGAAACAGAGGGCGAGAAACAGTGGGGCTGAAACAGAGGGGCTGAAACAGACGGGCTGAAACAGAGAGCCTGAAACAGATGGTGAGAAACAGAGGGGCTGAAACAGAGGGCGAAAAACAGAGGGGCTGAAACACAGGACGAGAAACAGAGGGGGAGAAACAGAGGGCGATAAACAGAGGGGCTGAAACAGAGGGGCTGAAACAGAGGGGCTGAAACTGAGGGGCTGAATCAGAGCAGCTGAAACAGAGGGGCTAAATCAGAGGGGCTGAAACAGAGGGCGAGAAACAGAGGGGCTGATACAGAGGGTGAGAAACAGAGGGGCTGAAACAGAGGGGCTAAAACAGACGATGAGAAACAGAGGTGCTGAAACAGAGGGCGAGAAACAGAGGGGCTGAAACAGAGGGGCTGAAACAGAGGGGCTGAAACAGAGGGGCTGAAACAGCGGGCGAGAAACAGAGGGGCTGAAACAGAGGGCGTGAAACAGAGGGGCTGAAACAGAGGGCGAGAAACAGAGGGGATGAAACAGAGGGCGAGAAACAGAGGGGCTGAAACAGAGGGGCTGAAACAGTGGGCGAGATACAGAGGGGCTGAAACAGAGGGGCTGAAACAGTGGGCGAGAAACAGAGGGGCTGAAACAGCGGACGAGAAACAGAGGGCGAGAAACAGTGGGGCTGAAACAGAGGGGCTGAAACAGACGGGCTGAAACAGAGAGCCTGAAACAGAGGGTGAGAAACAGAGGGGCTGAAACACAAGGCGAGAAACAGAGGGGGAGAAACAGAGGGCGATAAACAGAGGGGCTGAAACAGAGGGGCTGAAACAGAGGGGCTGAAACAGAGGGGCTGAGACAGAGGGGCTGAAACAGAGGGCGAGAAACAGAGGGGCTGAAACAGAGGTCGAGAAACAGAGGGGCTGAAACAGACGGCGAGAAACAGAGGGGCTGAAACAGAGGGGCTGAAACAGTGGGCGAGATACAGAGGGGCTGAAACAGAGGGGCTGAAACAGTGTTCGAGAAACAGAGGGGCTGAAACAGCGGGCGAGAAACAGAGGTCGAGAAACAGTGGGGCTGAAACAGAAGGGCTGAAACAGACAGGCTGAAACAGAGAGCCTGAAACAGAGGGTGAGAAACAGAGGGGCTGAAACAGAGGGCGAAAAACAGAGGGGCTGAAACACAGGTCGAGAAACAAAGGGGGAGAAACAGAGGGCGATAAACAGAGGGGCTGAAACAGAGGGGCTGAAACAGAGGGCGAGAAACAGAGGGTCTGAGACAGAGGGGCTGAAACAGAGGGCGAGAAACAGAGGGGCTGAAACAGAGGGCGAGAAACAGAGGGGCTGAAACAGAGGGCGAGAAACAGAGGCGCTGAAACAGAGAGGCTGAAACAGAGGGCGAGAAACAGAGGGGCTGAAACAGAGGGCGAGAAACAGAGGGGCTGAAACAGAGGGTGAGAAACAGTGTGGCTGAATCAGAGGGGCTGAATCAGAGGGGCTGAAACAGAGGGCGAGAAACACAGGGGCTGAAACAGAGGGCGAGAAACAGAGGGTGAGAAACAGAGGGACTGAAACAGAGTGGCTGAAACAGAGGGGCTGAAACAGAGGGGCTGAAACAGAGGGACTGAAACAGAGGGCGAGAAACAGAGGGGCTGAAACAAAGGGCGAGAAACAGAGGGGCTGAAACAGAGGGCGAGAAACAGAGGGGCTGAAACAGAGGTTGAGAAACAGTGGGGCTGAAACAGAGGGGCTGAAACAGAGGGGCTGAAACAGAGGGGCTGAAACAGAGGGCGAGATACAGAGGGGCTGAAACAGAGGGCGAGAAACAGAGGAGCTGAAACAGAGGGCGAGAAACAGAGGGGCTGAATCAGAGGGGCTGAAACAGAGGGCGAGAAACAGAGGGGCTGAAACAGAGGGTGGGAAACAGAGTGGCTGAAACAGAGGGGCTGAAACAGAGGGCGAGAAACAGAGGGGCTGAAACAGAGGGTGAGAAACAGAGTGGCTGAAACAGAGGGGCTGAAACAGAGGGCGAGAAACAGAGAGGCTGAAACAGAGGGCGAGAAACAGAGGGGCTGAAACAGAGGGCGAGAAACATAGGGGCTGAAACAGAGTGCGAGAAACAGAGGGGCTGAAACAGAGGGGCTGAAACAGTGGGCGAGATACAGAGGGGCTGAAACAGAGGGGCTGAAACACAGGGGCTGAAACAGAGGGCGAGAAACAGAGGGGCTGAAACAGAGGGTGAGAAACAGAGGGGCTGAAACGGGGGGGGGAAACAGAGGGGCTGAAACAGGTGGCGTGAAACAGAGGGGCTGAAACTGAGGGGAGGGAGACAGAGGGGCGGGAAACAGAGGGGCGGAAACAGAGGGGCTGAATCAGAGGGGCTGAATCAGAGGGGCTGAATCAGAGGGGCTGAATCAGAGTGGCTGAAACAGAGGGTGAGAAACAGAGGGGCTGAAACAGAGGGGCTGAAACAGAGGGGCTGAAACAGGGCGAGAAACAGAGGGGCTGAATCAGAGGGGATGAATCAGAGGGGCCGAATCAGAGGGGCTGAAACAGAGGGCGAGAAACAGAGGGGCTGAAACAGAGGGGCTGAATCAGAGGGACTGAAACAGAGGGGCTGAAACAGAGGGCGAGAAACAGAGGGGCTGAAACAGACGGGCTGAAACAGAGGGGCTGAAACAGAGGGGCTGAAACAGAGGGCGAGAAACAGAGGGGCTGAACCAGAGGGCGAGAAACAGAGGGGCTGAATCAGAGGGGCTTAAACAGAGGGGCTGAAACAGTGGGGCTGAAACACAGGGGCTGAAACAGACGGGCTGAAACAGAGAGCCTGAAACAGAGGGCGAGAAACAGAGGGGCTGAAACAGAGGGCGAAAAACAGAAGGGCTGAAACAGAGGGCGAGAAACAGAGGGGGAGAAACAGAGGGGCTGAAACAGAGGGGCTGAAACAGAGGGCGAGAAACAGAGTGGCTGAAACAGAGGGCGAGAAACAGAGGGGCTGAAACAGAGGGCGAGAAACAGAGGGGCTGAAACAGAGGGGCTGAAACCGAGGGTGAGAAAAAGAGGGGCTGAAACAGAGGGCGAGAAACAGAGGGGCTGAAACTGAGGGGCTGAAACAGAGGGTGAGTAACAGAGGGGCTGAAACTGAGGGCGAGAAACAGAGTGGCTGAAACAGAGGGGCTGAAACAGAGGGCGAGAAACAGAGGGGCTGAAACAGAGGGCGAGAAACAGAGGGGCTGAAACAGAGGGCGAGAAACAGAGGGGCTGAAATAGAGGGCGAGAAACAGAGGGGCTGAAACAGAGGGCGAGAAACAGAGGGGCTGAATCAGAGGGCGAGAAACAGAGGGGCTGAAACAGAGGGTGAGAAACAGAGGGGCTGAAACAGAGGGGCTGAATCAGAGGGCGAGAAACAGAGGGGCTGAAACAGAGGGTGAGAAACAGAGGGGCTGAAACAGGGGGCGTGAAACAGAGGTGCTGAAACAGAGGTGAGGGAAACAGAGGGGCGGGAAACAGAGGGGCGGGAAACAGAGGGGCTGAATCAGAGGGGCTGAATCAGAGGGGCTGAAGCAGAGGGTCAGAAACAGAGGGGCTGAAACAGAGGGGCTGAAACAGAGGGATTGAAACAGAGGGCGAGTAACAGAGGGGCTGAATCAGAGGGGCTGAATCAGAGGGACTGAATCAGAGGGGCTGAAACAGAGGGGCTGAATCAGAGGGGCTGAAACAGAGGGCGAGAAACAGAGGGGCTGAAACAGAGGGCGAGAAACAGAGGGGCTGAAACAGGGGGCGAGAAACAGAGGGGCTGAAACAGTGGTGCTGAATCAGAGGGGCTGAAACAGAGGGGCTGAATCAGAGGGGCTGATTCAGAGGGGCTGAAACAGAGGGGCTGAATCAGCGGGGCTGAAACAGAGGGCGTGAATCAGAGGGGCTGAAACAGAGGGCGAGAAACAGAGGGGCAGAAACAGAGGGCGAGAAACAGCGGGGCTGAAACAGAGGGGCTGAAACAGATGGCGAGAAACAGAGTGGCTGATACAGAGGGGCTGAAACAGACGGGCTGAAACAGAGGGGCTGAAACAGAGGGCGAGAAACAGAGGGGCTGAAACAGAGGGTGAGAAACAGAGGGGTTGAAACAGAGGGTGAGAAACAGAGGGGCTGAAACAGAGGGGCTGAAACAGAGGGGCTGAAACAGAGAGCGAGAAACAGAGGGGCTGAAACAGAGGGGCTGAAACAAAGGATGAGAAACAGAGGTGCTGAAACAGAGGGCGAGAAACAGAGTGGCTGAAACAGAGTGGCTGAAACAGAGGGGCTGAAACAGAGGGGCTGAAACAGCGGGCGAGAAAAAGAGGGGCTGAAACAGAGGGCGTGAAACAGAGGGGCTGAAACAGAGGGCGAGAAACAGAGAGGCGGAAACAGAGGGTGAGAAACAGAGGGGCTGAAACAGAGGGGCTGAAACAGTGGGCGAGATACAGAGGGGCTGAAACAGAGGGGCTGAAACAGTGGGCGAGAAACAGAGGGGCTGAAACAGCGGGCGAGAAACAGAGGGCGAGAAACAGTGGGGCTGAAATAGAGGGGCTGAAACAGACGGGCTGAAACAGAGAGCCTGAAACAGAGGGTGAGAAACAGAGGGGCTGAAACAGAGGGCGAAAAACAGAGGGGCTGAAACAGAGGGGCTGAAACAGAGGGGCTGAAACAGAGGGGCTGAATCAGAGCGGCTGAAACAGAGGGGCTGAATCAGAGGGGCTGAAACAGAGGGCGAGAAACAGAGGGGCTGAAACAGAGGGCGAGAAACAGAGGGTCTGAGACAGAGGGGCTGAAACAGAGGGCGAGAAACAGAGGGGCTGAAACAGAGGGCGAGAAACAGAGGGGCTGAAACAGAGGGTGAGAAACAGTGGGGCTGAATCAGAGGGGCTGAAACAGAGTGGCTGAAACAGAGGGGCTGAAACAGAGGGGCTGAAACAGAGGGGCTGAAACAGAGGGCGAGAAACAGAGGGGCTGAAACAAAGGGCGAGAAACAGAGGGGCTGAAACAGAGGGCGAGAAACAGAGGGGCTGAAACAGAGGTTGAGAAACAGTGGGGCTGAAACAGAGGGGCTGAAACAGAGGGGCTGAAACAGAGGGGCTGAAACAGAGGGCGAGATATAGAGGGGCTGAAACAGAGGGCGAGAAACAGAGGGGCTGAAACAGAGTACGAGAAACAGAGGGGCTGAATCAGAGGGGCTGAAACAGAGGGCGAGAAACAGAGGGGCTGAAACATAGGGTGAGAAACAGAGGGGCTGAAACAGAGGGGCTGAAACAGAGGGTCAGAGACAGAGGGGCTGAAACAGAGGGTGAGAAACAGAGTGGCTGAAACAGAGGGGCTGAAACAGAGGGCGAGAAACAGAGGGCCAGAAACAGAGGGCGAGAAAAAGAGGGGCTGAAACAGAGGGCGAGAAACAGAGGGGCTGAAACAGAGGGCGAGAAACAGAGGGGCTGAAACAGAGGGGCTGAAACAGTGGGCGAGATACAGAGGGGCTGAAACAGAGGGGCTGAAACACAGGGGCTGAAACAGAGGGCGAGAAACAGAGGGGCTGAAACAGAGGGTGAGAAACAGAGGGGCTGAAACGGGGGGGGGAAACAGAGGGGCTGAAACAGGTGGCGTGAAACAGAGGGGCTGAAACTGAGGGGAGGGAGACAGAGGGGCGGGAAACAGAGGGGCGGAAACAGAGGGGCTGAATCAGAGGGGCTGAATCAGAGGGGCTGAATCAGAGGGGCTGAATCAGAGTGGCTGAAACAGAGGGTGAGAAACAGAGGGGCTGAAACAGAGGGGCTGAAACAGAGGGGCTGAAACAGGGCGAGAAACAGAGGGGCTGAATCAGAGGGGCTGAATCAGAGGGGCCGAATCAGAGGGGCTGAAACAGAGGGCGAGAAACAGAGGGGCTGAAACAGAGGGGCTGAATCAGAGGGACTGAAACAGAGGGGCTGAAACAGAGGGCGAGAAACAGAGGGGCTGAAACAGACGGGCTGAAACAGAGGGGCTGAAACAGAGGGGCTGAAACAGAGGGCGAGAAACAGAGGGGCTGAACCAGAGGGCGAGAAACAGAGGGGCTGAATCAGAGGGGCTTAAACAGAGGGGCTGAAACAGTGGGGCTGAAACACAGGGGCTGAAACAGACGGGCTGAAACAGAGAGCCTGAAACAGAGGGCGAGAAACAGAGGGGCTGAAACAGAGGGCGAAAAACAGAAGGGCTGAAACAGAGGGCGAGAAACAGAGGGGGAGAAACAGAGGGGCTGAAACAGAGGGGCTGAAACAGAGGGCGAGAAACAGAGTGGCTGAAACAGAGGGCGAGAAACAGAGGGGCTGAAACAGAGGGCGAGAAACAGAGGGGCTGAAACAGAGGGGCTGAAACCGAGGGTGAGAAAAAGAGGGGCTGAAACAGAGGGCGAGAAACAGAGGGGCTGAAACTGAGGGGCTGAAACAGAGGGTGAGTAACAGAGGGGCTGAAACTGAGGGCGAGAAACAGAGTGGCTGAAAAAGAGGGGCTGAAACAGAGGGCGAGAAACAGAGGGGCTGAAACAGAGGGCGAGAAACAGAGGGGCTGAAACAGAGGGCGAGAAACAGAGGGGCTGAAATAGAGGGCGAGAAACAGAGGGGCTGAAACAGAGGGCGAGAAACAGAGGGGCTGAATCAGAGGGCGAGAAACAGAGGGGCTGAAACAGAGGGTGAGAAACAGAGGGGCTGAAACAGAGGGGCTGAATCAGAGGGCGAGAAACAGAGGGTCTGAAACAGAGGGTGAGAAACAGAGGGGCTGAAACAGGGGGCGTGAAACAGAGGTGCTGAAACAGAGGTGAGGGAAACAGAGGGGCGGGAAACAGAGGGGCGTGAAACAGAGGGGCTGAATCAGAGGGGCTGAATCAGAGGGGCTGAAGCAGAGGGTCAGAAACAGAGGGGCTGAAACAGAGGGGCTGAAACAGAGGGATTGAAACAGAGGGCGAGTAACAGAGGGGCTGAATCAGAGGGGCTGAATCAGAGGGACTGAATCAGAGGGGCTGAAACAGAGGGGCTGAATCAGAGGGGCTGAAACAGAGGGCGAGAAACAGAGGGGCTGAAACAGAGGGCGAGAAACAGAGGGGCTGAAACAGGGGGCGAGAAACAGAGGGGCTGAAACAGTGGTGCTGAATCAGAGGGGCTGAAACAGAGGGGCTGAATCAGAGGGGCTGATTCAGAGGGGCTGAAACAGAGGGGCTGAATCAGCGGGGCTGAAACAGAGGGCGTGAAACAGAGGGGCTGAAACAGAGGGCGAGAAACAGAGGGGCAGAAACAGAGGGCGAGAAACAGCGGGGCTGAAACAGAGGGGCTGAAACAGATGGCGAGAAACAGAGTGGCTGATACAGAGGGGCTGAAACAGACGGGCTGAAACAGAGGGGCTGAAACAGAGGGCGAGAAACAGAGGGGCTGAAACAGAGGGTGAGAAACAGAGGGGTTGAAACAGAGGGTGAGAAACAGAGGGGCTGAAACAGAGGGGCTGAAACAGAGGGGCTGAAACAGAGAGCGAGAAACAGAGGGGCTGAAACAGAGGGGCTGAAACAAAGGATGAGAAACAGAGGTGCTGAAACAGAGGGCGAGAAACAGAGTGGCTGAAACAGAGTGGCTGAAACAGAGGGGCTGAAACAGAGGGGCTGAAACAGCGGGCGAGAAACAGAGGGGCTGAAACAGAGGGCGTGAAACAGAGGGGCTGAAACAGAGGGCGAGAAACAGAGAGGCGGAAACAGAGGGTGAGAAACAGAGGGGCTGAAACAGAGGGGCTGAAACAGTGGGCGAGATACAGAGGGGCTGAAACAGAGGGGCTGAAACAGTGGGCGAGAAACAGAGGGGCTGAAACAGCGGGCGAGAAACAGAGGGCGAGAAACAGTGGGGCTGAAATAGAGGGGCTGAAACAGACGGGCTGAAACAGAGAGCCTGAAACAGAGGGTGAGAAACAGAGGGGCTGAAACAGAGGGCGAAAAACAGAGGGGCTGAAACAGAGGGGCTGAAACAGAGGGGCTGAAACAGAGGGGCTGAATCAGAGCGGCTGAAACAGAGGGGCTGAATCAGAGGGGCTGAAACAGAGGGCGAGAAACAGAGGGGCTGAAACAGAGGGCGAGAAACAGAGGGTCTGAGACAGAGGGGCTGAAACAGAGGGCGAGAAACAGAGGGGCTGAAACAGAGGGCGAGAAACAGAGGGGCTGAAACAGAGGGTGAGAAACAGTGGGGCTGAATCAGAGGGGCTGAAACAGAGTGGCTGAAACAGAGGGGCTGAAACAGAGGGGCTGAAACAGAGGGGCTGAAACAGAGGGCGAGAAACAGAGGGGCTGAAACAAAGGGCGAGAAACAGAGGGACTGAAACAGAGGGCGAGAAACAGAGGGGCTGAAACAGAGGTTGAGAAACAGTGGGGCTGAAACAGAGGGGCTGAAACAGAGGGGCTGAAACAGAGGGGCTGAAACAGAGGGCGAGATATAGAGGGGCTGAAACAGAGGGCGAGAAACAGAGGGGCTGAAACAGAGTGCGAGAAACAGAGGGGCTGAATCAGAGGGGCTGAAACAGAGGGCGAGAAACAGAGGGGCTGAAACATAGGGTGAGAAACAGAGGGGCTGAAACAGAGGGGCTGAAACAGAGGGTCAGAGACAGAGGGGCTGAAACAGAGGGTGAGAAACAGAGTGGCTGAAACAGAGGGGCTGAAACAGAGGGCGAGAAACAGAGGGCCAGAAACAGAGGGCGAGAAAAAGAGGGGCTGAAACAGAGGGCGAGAAACAGAGGGGCTGAAACAGAGGGCGAGAAACAGAGGGGCTGAAACAGAGTGCGAGAAACAGAGGGGCTGAAACAGAGGGGCTGAAACAGTGGGTGAGATACAGAGGGGCTGAAACAGTGGGGCTGAAACAGAGGGGTTGAAACAGAGGGCGAGAAACAGAGGGGCTGAAACAGAGGGTGAGAAACAGAGGGGCTGAAACAGGGGGCGTGGAACAGAGGGGCTGAAACAGAGGGCGAGAAACAGAGGGGCTGAACCAGAGGGCGAGAAACAGAGGGGCTGAATCAGAGGGGCTGAAACAGAGGGGCTGAAACAGTGGGGCTGAAACAGAGGGGCTGAAACAGACGGGCTGAAACAGAGAGCCTGAAACAGAGGGCGAGAAACAGAGGGGCTGAAACAGAGGGCGAAAAACAGAGGGACTGAAACAGAGGGGCTCAAACAGAGGGCGAGAAACAGAGTGGCTGAAACAGAGGGGCTGAAACAGAGGGCGAGAAAAAGAGGGGGAGAAACAGAGCGACTGAAACAGAGGGGCTGAATCAGAGGGGCTGAAACAGTGGGCGAGATACAGAGGGGCTGAAACAGAGGGGCTGAAACAGTGGGCGAGAAACAGAGGGGCTGAAACAGAGGGCGTGAAACAGAGGGGCTGAAACAGAGGGCGAGAAACAGAGAGGCGGAAACAGAGGGTGAGAAACAGAGGGGCTGAAACAGAGGGGCTGAAACAGTGGGCGAGATACAGAGGGGCTGAAACAGAGGGGCTGAAACAGTGGGCGAGAAACAGAGGGGCTGAAACAGCGGGCGAGAAACAGAGGGCGAGAAACAGTGGGGCTCAAATAGAGGGGCTGAAACAGACGGGCTGAAACAGAGAGCCTGAAACAGAGGGTGAGAAACAGAGGGGCTGAAACAGAGGGCGAAAAACAGAGGGGCTGAAACAGAGGGGCTGAAACAGAGGGGCTGAAACAGAGGGGCTGAATCAGAGCGGCTGAAACAGAGGGGCTGAATCAGAGGGGCTGAAACAGAGGGCGAGAAACAGAGGGGCTGAAACAGAGGGCGAGAAACAGAGGGTCTGAGACAGAGGGGCTGAAACAGAGGGCGAGAAACAGAGGGGCTGAAACAGAGGGCGAGAAACAGAGGGGCTGAAACAGAGGGTGAGAAACAGTGGGGCTGAATCAGAGGGGCTGAAACAGAGTGGCTGAAACAGAGGGGCTGAAACAGAGGGGCTGAAACAGAGGGGCTGAAACAGAGGGCGAGAAACAGAGGGGCTGAAACAAAGGGCGAGAAACAGAGGGGCTGAAACAGAGGGCGAGAAACAGAGGGGCTGAAACAGAGGTTGAGAAACAGTGGGGCTGAAACAGAGGGGCTGAAACAGAGGGGCTGAAACAGAGGGGCTGAAACAGAGGGGTTGAAACAGAGGGCGAGAAACAGAGGGGCTGAAACAGAGGGTGAGAAACAGAGGGGCTGAAACAGGGGGCGTGAAACAGAGGGGCTGAAACAGAGGGCGAGAAACAGAGGGGCTGAACCAGAGGGCGAGAAACAGAGGGGCTGAATCAGAGGGGCTGAAACAGAGGGGCTGAAACAGTGGGGCTGAAACAGAGGGGCTGAAACAGACGGGCTGAAACAGAGAGCCTGAAACAGAGGGCGAGAAACAGAGGGGCTGAAACAGAGGGTCTGAATCAGAGGGGCTGATTCAGAGGGGCTCAAACAGAGGGCGAGAAACAGAGTGGCTGAAACAGAGGGGCTGAAACAGAGGGCGAGAAAAAGAGGGGGAGAAACAGAGGGACTGAAACAGAGGGGCTGAATCAGAGGGGCTGAAACAGAGGGTGAGAAACAGAGGGGCTGAAACAGAGGGGCTGAAACAGAGCGGCTGAAACAGGGCGAGAAACAGAGGGGCTGAATCAGAGGGGCTGAATCAGAGGGGCCGAATCAGAGGTGCTGAAACAGAGGGCGAGAAACAGAGGGGCTGAAACAGAGGGGCTGAATCAGAGGGGCTGAAACAGAGGGGCTGAAACAGAGGGCGAGAAACAGAGGGGCTGAAAAAGAGGGGCTGAAACAGAGGGGCTGAAACAGAGGGGCTGAAACAGAGGGCGAGAAACAGAGGGGCTGAACCAGAGAACGAGAAACAGAGAGGCTGAATCAGAGGGGCTGAAACAGAGGGCGAGAAACAGAGGGGCTGAAACAGAGGGGCTGAAAGAGAGGGGCTGAATCAGAGGGGCTGATTCAGAGGGGCTGAAACAGAGGGGCTGAATCAGCGGGGCTGAAACAGAGGGCGAGAAACAGAGGGGCTGAAACAGAGGGCGAGAAACAGAGGGGCAGAAACAGAGGGCGAGAAACAGATGGGCTGAAACAGAGGGCGAGAAACAGAGGGGCTGAAACAGAGGGCGAGAAACAGAGGGGCAGAAACAGAGGGCGAGAAACAGATGGGCTGAAACAGAGGGGCTGAAACAGAGGGCGAGAAACAGAGGGGCTGATGCAGAGGGGCTGAAACAGACGGGCTGAAACAGAGGGGCTGAAACAGAGAGCGAGAAACAGAGGGGCTGAAACAGAGGGTGAGAAACAGAGGGGTTGAAACAGAGGGTGAGAAACAGAGGGGCTGAAACAGAGGGGCTGAAAAAGAGGGGCTGAAACAGAGAGCGAGAAACAGAGGGGCTGAAACAGAGGGCGAGAAACAGAGGGGCTGAAACAGAGGGGCTGAAACAGAGGATGAGAAACAGAGGTGCTGAAACAGAGGGCGAAAAACAGAGTGGCTGAAACAGAGTGGCTGAAACAGAGGGGCTGAAACAGAGGGGCTGAAACAGCGGGCGAGAAACAGAGGGGCTGAAACAGAGGGCGTGAAACAGAGGGGCTGAAACAGAGGGCGAGAAACAGAGAGGCTGAAACAGAGGGTGAGAAACAGAGGGGCCGAAACAGAGGGGCTGAAACAGAGGGGCTGAAACAGTGGGCGAGAAACAGAGAAGCTGAAACAGCGGGCGAGAAACAGAGGGCGAGAAACAGTGGGGCTGAAACAGAGGGGCTGAAACAGACGGGCTGAAACAGAGAGCCTGAAACAGATGGTGAGAAACAGAGGGGCTGAAACAGAGGGCGAAAAACAGAGGGGCTGAAACACAGGACGAGAAACAGAGGGGGAGAAACAGAGGGCGATAAACAGAGGGGCTGAAACAGAGGGGCTGAAACAGAGGGGCTGAATCAGAGCGGCTGAAACAGAGGGGCTAAATCAGAGGGGCTGAAACAGAGGGCGAGAAACAGAGGGGCTGATACAGAGGGCGAGAAACAGAGGGGCTGAAACAGAGGGTGAGAAACAGAGGGGCTGAAACAGAGGGGCTGAAACAGAGGGGCTGAAACAGAGAGCGAGAAACAGATGGGTTGAAACAGAGGGCGAGAAACAGAGGGGCTGAAACAGAGGGGCTAAAACAGACGATGAGAAACAGAGGTGCTGAAACAGAGGGCGAGAAACAGAGGGGCTGAAACAGAGGGGATGAAACAGAGGGGCTGAAACAGAGGGGCTGAAACAGCGGGCGAGAAACAGAGGGGCTGAAACAGAGGGCGTGAAACAGAGGGGCTGATACAGAGGGCGAGAAACAGAGGGGATGAAACAGAGGGTGAGAAACAGAGGGGCTGAAACAGAGGGGCTGAAACAGTGGGCGAGATACAGAGGGGCTGAAACAGAGGGGCTGAAACAGTGGGCGAGAAACAGAGGGGCTGAAACAGCGGACGAGAAACAGAGGGCGAGAAACAGTGGGGCTGAAACAGAGGGGCTGAAACAGACGGGCTGAAACAGAGAGCCTGAAACAGAGGGTGAGAAACAGAGGGGCTGAAACACAAGGCGAGAAACAGAGGGGGAGAAACAGAGGGCGATAAACAGAGGGGCTGAAACAGAGGGGCTGAAACAGAGGGGCTGAAACAGAGGGGCTGAGACAGAGGGGCTGAAACAGAGGGCGAGAAACAGAGGGGCTGAAACAGAGGGCGAGAAACAGAGGGGCTGAAACAGACGGCGAGAAACAGAGGGGCTGAAACAGAGGGGCTGAAACAGTGGGCGAGATACAGAGGGGCTGAAACAGAGGGGCTGAAACAGTGGGCGAGAAACAGAGGGGCTGAAACAGCGGGCGAGAAACAGAGGTCGAGAAACAGTGGGGCTAAAACAGAAGGGCTGAAACAGACGGGCTGAAACAGAGAGCCTGAAACAGAGGGTGAGAAACAGAGGGGCTGAAACAGAGGGCGAAAAACCGAGGGGCTGAAACACAGGTCGAGAAACAAAGGGGGAGAAACAGAGGGCGATAAACAGAGGGGCTGAAACAGAGGGGCTGAAACAGAGGGCGAGAAACAGAGGGTCTGAGACAGAGGGGCTGAAACAGAGGGCGAGAAACAGAGGGGCTGAAATAGAGGGCGAGAAACAGAGGGGCTGAAACAGAGGGCGAGAAACAGAGGGGCTGAAACAGAGGGCGAGAAACAGAGGGGCTGAAACAGAGGGGCTGAAACAGTGGGCGAGATACAGAGGGGTTGAAACAGAGGGGCTGAAACAGAGGGGCTGAATCAGAGGGCGAGAAACAGAGGGGCTGAAACAGAGGGTGAGAAACAGAGGGGCTGAAACCGGGGGCGTGAAACAGAGGTGCTGAAACAGAGGTGAGGGAAACAGAGGGGCGGGAAAAAGAGGGGCGGGAAACAGAGGGGCTGAATCAGAGGGGCTGAATCAGAGGGGCTGAATCAGAGGGGCTGAAACAGAGGGTCAGAAACAGAGGGGCTGAAACAGAGGGGCTGAAACAGAGGGGTTGAAACAGAGGGCGAGTAACAGAGGGGCTGAATCAGAGGGGCTGAATCAGAGGGGCTGAATCAGAGGGGCTGAAACAGAGGGGCTGAATCAGAGGGGCTGAAACAGAGGGCGAGAAACAGAGGGGCTGAAACAGAGGGCGAGAAACAGAGGGGCTGAAACAGAGGGCGAGAAACAGAGGGGCTGAAACAGAGGGGCTGAATCAGAGGGGCTGAAAGAGAGGGGCTGAATCAGAGGGGCTGATTCAGAGGGGCTGAAACAGAGGGGCTGAATCAGCGGGGCTGAAACAGAGGGCGAGATACAGAGGGGCTGAAACAGAGGGCGAGAAACAGAGGGGCAGAAACAGAGGGCGAGAAACAGATGGGCTGAAACAGAGGGGCTGAAACAGAGGGCGAGAAACAGAGGGGCTGATGCAGAGGGGCTGAAACAGACGGGCTGAAACAGAGGGGCTGAAACAGAGGGCGAGAAACAGAGGGGCTGAAACAGAGGGTGAGAAACAGAGGGGTTGAAACAGAGGGTGAGAAACAGAGGGGCTGAAACAGAGGGGCTGAAACAGAGGGGCTGAAACAGAGAGCGAGAAACAGAGGGGCTGAAACAGAGGGCGAGAAACAGAGGGGCTGAAACAGAGGGGCTGAAACAGAGGATGAGAAACAGAGGTGCTGAAACAGAGGGCGAAAAACAGAGTGGCTGAAACAGAGTGGCTGAAACAGAGGGGCTGAAACAGAGGGGCTGAAACAGCGGGCGAGAAACAGAGGGGCTGAAACAGAGGGCGTGAAACAGAGGGGCTGAAACAGAGGGCGAGAAACAGAGAGGCTGAAACAGAGGGTGAGAAACAGAGGGGCTGAAACAGAGGGGCTGAAACAGTGGGCGAGATACAGAGGGGCTGAAACAGACGGGCTGAAACAGTGGGCGAGAAACAGAGAAGCTGAAACAGCGGGCGAGAAACAGAGGGCGAGAAACAGTGGGGCTGAAACAGAGGGGCTGAAACAGACGGGCTGAAACAGAGAGCCTGAAACAGATGGTGAGAAACAGAGGGGCTGAAACAGAGGGTGAAAAACAGAGGGGCTGAAACAGAGGGCGAGAAACAGAGGGGCTGAAATAGAGGGCGAGAAACAGAGGGGCTGAAACAGAGGGCGAGAAACAGAGGGGCTGAATCAGAGGGCGAGAAACAGAGGGGCTGAAACAGAGGGTGAGAAACAGAGGGGCTGAAACAGAGGGGCTGAATCAGAGGGCGAGAAACAGAGGGGCTGAAACAGAGGGTGAGAAACAGAGGGGCTGAAACAGGGGGCGTGAAACAGAGGTGCTGAAACAGAGGTGAGGGAAACAGAGGGGCGGGAAACAGAGGGGCGGGAAACAGAGGGGCTGAATCAGAGGGGCTGAATCAGAGGGGCTGAAGCAGAGGGTCAGAAACAGAGGGGCTGAAACAGAGGGGCTGAAACAGAGGGATTGAAACAGAGGGCGAGTAACAGAGGGGCTGAATCAGAGGGGCTGAATCAGAGGGACTGAATCAGAGGGGCTGAAACAGAGGGGCTGAATCAGAGGGGCTGAAACAGAGGGCGAGAAACAGAGGGGCTGAAACAGAGGGCGAGAAACAGAGGGGCTGAAACAGGGGGCGAGAAACAGAGGGGCTGAAACAGTGGTGCTGAATCAGAGGGGCTGAAACAGAGGGGCTGAATCAGAGGGGCTGATTCAGAGGGGCTGAAACAGAGGGGCTGAATCAGCGGGGCTGAAACAGAGGGCGTGAAACAGAGGGGCTGAAACAGAGGGCGAGAAACAGAGGGGCAGAAACAGAGGGCGAGAAACAGCGGGGCTGAAACAGAGGGGCTGAAACAGATGGCGAGAAACAGAGGGGCTGATACAGAGGGGCTGAAACAGACGGGCTGAAACAGAGGGGCTGAAACAGAGGGCGAGAAACAGAGGGGCTGAAACAGAGGGTGAGAAACAGAGGGGTTGAAACAGAGGGTGAGAAACAGAGGGGCTGAAACAGAGGGGCTGAAACAGAGGGGCTGAAACAGAGAGCGAGAAACAGAGGGGCTGAAACAGAGGGGCTGAAACAAAGGATGAGAAACAGAGGTGCTGAAACAGAGGGCGAGAAACAGAGTGGCTGAAACAGAGTGGCTGAAACAGAGGGGCTGATACAGAGGGGCTGAAACAGCGGGCGAGAAACAGAGGGGCTGAAACAGAGGGCGTGAAACAGAGGGGCTGAAACAGAGGGCGAGAAACAGAGAGGCGGAAACAGAGGGTGAGAAACAGAGGGGCTGAAACAGAGGGGCTGAAACAGTGGGCGAGATACAGAGGGGCTGAAACAGAGGGGCTGAAACAGTGGGCGAGAAACAGAGGGGCTGAAACAGCGGGCGAGAAACAGAGGGCGAGAAACAGTGGGGCTGAAATAGAGGGGCTGAAACAGACGGGCTGAAACAGAGAGCCTGAAACAGAGGGTGAGAAACAGAGGGGCTGAAACAGAGGGCGAAAAACAGAGGGGCTGAAACAGAGGGGCTGAAACAGAGGGGCTGAAACAGAGGGGCTGAATCAGAGCGGCTGAAACAGAGGGGCTGAATCAGAGGGGCTGAAACAGAGGGCGAGAAACAGAGGGGCTGAAACAGAGGGCGAGAAACAGAGGGTCTGAGACAGAGGGGCTGAAACAGAGGGCGAGAAACAGAGGGGCTGAAACAGAGGGCGAGAAACAGAGGGGCTGAAACAGAGGGTGAGAAACAGTGGGGCTGAATCAGAGGGGCTGAAACAGAGTGGCTGAAACAGAGGGGCTGAAACAGAGGGGCTGAAACAGAGGGGCTGAAACAGAGGGCGAGAAACAGAGGGGCTGAAACAAAGGGCGAGAAACAGAGGGGCTGAAACAGAGGGCGAGAAACAGAGGGGCTGAAACAGAGGTTGAGAAACAGTGGGGCTGAAACAGAGGGGCTGAAACAGAGGGGCTGAAACAGAGGGGCTGAAACAGAGGGCGAGATATAGAGGGGCTGAAACAGAGGGCGAGAAACAGAGGGGCTGAAACAGAGTGCGAGAAACAGAGGGGCTGAATCAGAGGGGCTGAAACAGAGGGCGAGAAACAGAGGGGCTGAAACAGAGGGCGAGAAACAGAGGGGCTGAAACAGAGGGCGAGAAACAGAGGGGCTGAAACAGAGGGGCTGAATCAGAGGGGCTGAAAGAGAGGGGCTGAATCAGAGGGGCTGATTCAGAGGGGCTGAAACAGAGGGGCTGAATCTGCGGGGCTGAAACAGAGGGCGAGATACAGAGGGGCTGAAACAGAGGGCGAGAAACAGAGGGGCAGAAACAGAGGGCGAGAAACAGATGGGCTGAAACAGAGGGGCTGAAACAGAGGGCGAGAAACAGAGGGGCTGATGCAGAGGGGCTGAAACAGACGGGCTGAAACAGAGGGGCTGAAACAGAGGGCGAGAAACAGAGGGGCTGAAACAGAGGGTGAGAAACAGAGGGGTTGAAACAGAGGGTGAGAAACAGAGGGGCTGAAACAGAGGGGCTGAAACAGAGGGGCTGAAACAGAGAGCGAGAAACAGAGGGGCTGAAACAGAGGGCGAGAAACAGAGGGGCTGAAACAGAGGGGCTGAAACAGAGGATGAGAAACAGAGGTGCTGAAACAGAGGGCGAAAAACAGAGTGGCTGAAACAGAGTGGCTGAAACAGAGGGGCTGAAACAGAGGGGCTGAAACAGCGGGCGAGAAACAGAGGGGCTGAAACAGAGGGCGTGAAACAGAGGGGCTGAAACAGAGGGCGAGAAACAGAGAGGCTGAAACAGAGGGTGAGAAACAGAGGGGCTGAAACAGAGGGGCTGAAACAGTGGGCGAGATACAGAGGGGCTGAAACAGAGGGGCTGAAACAGTGGGCGAGAAACAGAGAAGCTGAAACAGCGGTCGAGAAACAGAGGGCGAGAAACAGTGGGGCTGAAACAGAGGGGCTGAAACAGACGGGCTGAAACAGAGAGCCTGAAACAGATGGTGAGAAACAGAGGGGCTGAAACAGAGGGTGAAAAACAGAGGGGCTGAAACAGAGGGCGAGAAACAGAGGGGCTGAAATAGAGGGCGAGAAACAGAGGGGCTGAAACAGAGGGCGAGAAACAGAGGGGCTGAATCAGAGGGCGAGAAACAGAGGGGCTGAAACAGAGGGTGAGAAACAGAGGGGCTGAAACAGAGGGGCTGAATCAGAGGGCGAGAAACAGAGGGGCTGAAACAGAGGGTGAGAAACAGAGGGGCTGAAACAGGGGGCGTGAAACAGAGGTGCTGAAACAGAGGTGAGGGAAACAGAGGGGCGGGAAACAGAGGGGCGGGAAACAGAGGGGCTGAATCAGAGGGGCTGAATCAGAGGGGCTGAAGCAGAGGGTCAGAAACAGAGGGGCTGAAACAGAGGGGCTGAAACAGAGGGATTGAAACAGAGGGCGAGTAACAGAGGGGCTGAATCAGAGGGGCTGAATCAGAGGGACTGAATCAGAGGGGCTGAAACAGAGGGGCTGAATCAGAGGGGCTGAAACAGAGGGCGAGAAACAGAGGGGCTGAAACAGAGGGCGAGAAACAGAGGGGCTGAAACAGGGGGCGAGAAACAGAGGGGCTGAAACAGTGGTGCTGAATCAGAGGGGCTGAAACAGAGGGGCTGAATCAGAGGGGCTGATTCAGAGGGGCTGAAACAGAGGGGCTGAATCAGCGGGGCTGAAACAGAGGGCGTGAAACAGAGGGGCTGAAACAGAGGGCGAGAAACAGAGGGGCAGAAACAGAGGGCGAGAAACAGCGGGGCTGAAACAGAGGGGCTGAAACAGATGGCGAGAAACAGAGGGGCTGATACAGAGGGGCTGAAACAGACGGGCTGAAACAGAGGGGCTGAAACAGAGGGCGAGAAACAGAGGGGCTGAAACAGAGGGTGAGAAACAGAGGGGTTGAAACAGAGGGTGAGAAACAGAGGGGCTGAAACAGAGGGGCTGAAACAGAGGGGCTGAAACAGAGAGCGAGAAACAGAGGGGCTGAAACAGAGGGGCTGAAACAAAGGATGAGAAACAGAGGTGCTGAAACAGAGGGCGAGAAACAGAGTGGCTGAAACAGAGTGGCTGAAACAGAGGGGCTGAAACAGAGGGGCTGAAACAGCGGGCGAGAAACAGAGGGGCTGAAACAGAGGGCGTGAAACAGAGGGGCTGAAACAGAGGGCGAGAAACAGAGAGGCGGAAACAGAGGGTGAGAAACAGAGGGGCTGAAACAGAGGGGCTGAAACAGTGGGCGAGATACAGAGGGGCTGAAACAGAGGGGCTGAAACAGTGGGCGAGAAACAGAGGGGCTGAAACAGCGGGCGAGAAACAGAGGGCGAGAAACAGTGGGGCTGAAATAGAGGGGCTGAAACAGACGGGCTGAAACAGAGAGCCTGAAACAGAGGGTGAGAAACAGAGGGGCTGAAACAGAGGGCGAAAAACAGAGGGGCTGAAACAGAGGGGCTGAAACAGAGGGGCTGAAACAGAGGGGCTGAATCAGAGCGGCTGAAACAGAGGGGCTGAATCAGAGGGGCTGAAACAGAGGGCGAGAAACAGAGGGGCTGAAACAGAGGGCGAGAAACAGAGGGTCTGAGACAGAGGGGCTGAAACAGAGGGCGAGAAACAGAGGGGCTGAAACAGAGGGCGAGAAACAGAGGGGCTGAAACAGAGGGTGAGAAACAGTGGGGCTGAATCAGAGGGGCTGAAACAGAGTGGCTGAAACAGAGGGGCTGAAACAGAGGGGCTGAAACAGAGGGGCTGAAACAGAGGGCGAGAAACAGAGGGGCTGAAACAAAGGGCGAGAAACAGAGGGGCTGAAACAGAGGGCGAGAAACAGAGGGGCTGAAACAGAGGTTGAGAAACAGTGGGGCTGAAACAGAGGGGCTGAAACAGAGGGGCTGAAACAGAGGGGCTGAAACAGAGGGCGAGATATAGAGGGGCTGAAACAGAGGGCGAGAAACAGAGGGGCTGAAACAGAGTGCGAGAAACAGAGGGGCTGAATCAGAGGGGCTGAAACAGAGGGCGAGAAACAGAGGGGCTGAAACATAGGGTGAGAAACAGAGGGGCTGAAACAGAGGGGCTGAAACAGAGGGTCAGAGACAGAGGGGCTGAAACAGAGGGTGAGAAACAGAGTGGCTGAAACAGAGGGTGAGAAACAGAGGGGCTGAAACAGAGGGGCTGAATCAGAGGGCGAGAAACAGAGGGGCTGAAACAGAGGGTGAGAAACAGAGGGGCTGAAACAGGGGGCGTGAAACAGAGGTGCTGAAACAGAGGTGAGGGAAACAGAGGGGCGGGAAACAGAGGGGCGGGAAACAGAGGGGCTGAATCAGAGGGGCTGAATCAGAGGGGCTGAAGCAGAGGGTCAGAAACAGAGGGGCTGAAACAGAGGGGCTGAAACAGAGGGATTGAAACAGAGGGCGAGTAACAGAGGGGCTGAATCAGAGGGGCTGAATCAGAGGGACTGAATCAGAGGGGCTGAAACAGAGGGGCTGAATCAGAGGGGCTGAAACAGAGGGCGAGAAACAGAGGGGCTGAAACAGAGGGCGAGAAACAGAGGGGCTGAAACAGGGGGCGAGAAACAGAGGGGCTGAAACAGTGGTGCTGAATCAGAGGGGCTGAAACAGAGGGGCTGAATCAGAGGGGCTGATTCAGAGGGGCTGAAACAGAGGGGCTGAATCAGCGGGGCTGAAACAGAGGGCGTGAAACAGAGGGGCTGAAACAGAGGGCGAGAAACAGAGGGGCAGAAACAGAGGGCGAGAAACAGCGGGGCTGAAACAGAGGGGCTGAAACAGATGGCGAGAAACAGAGGGGCTGATACAGAGGGGCTGAAACAGACGGGCTGAAACAGAGGGGCTGAAACAGAGGGCGAGAAACAGAGGGGCTGAAACAGAGGGTGAGAAACAGAGGGGTTGAAACAGAGGGTGAGAAACAGAGGGGCTGAAACAGAGGGGCTGAAACAGAGGGGCTGAAACAGAGAGCGAGAAACAGAGGGGCTGAAACAGAGGGGCTGAAACAAAGGATGAGAAACAGAGGTGCTGAAACAGAGGGCGAGAAACAGAGTGGCTGAAACAGAGTGGCTGAAACAGAGGGGCTGATACAGAGGGGCTGAAACAGCGGGCGAGAAACAGAGGGGCTGAAACAGAGGGCGTGAAACAGAGGGGCTGAAACAGAGGGCGAGAAACAGAGAGGCGGAAACAGAGGGTGAGAAACAGAGGGGCTGAAACAGAGGGGCTGAAACAGTGGGCGAGATACAGAGGGGCTGAAACAGAGGGGCTGAAACAGTGGGCGAGAAACAGAGGGGCTGAAACAGCGGGCGAGAAACAGAGGGCGAGAAACAGTGGGGCTGAAATAGAGGGGCTGAAACAGACGGGCTGAAACAGAGAGCCTGAAACAGAGGGTGAGAAACAGAGGGGCTGAAACAGAGGGCGAAAAACAGAGGGGCTGAAACAGAGGGGCTGAAACAGAGGGGCTGAAACAGAGGGGCTGAATCAGAGCGGCTGAAACAGAGGGGCTGAATCAGAGGGGCTGAAACAGAGGGCGAGAAACAGAGGGGCTGAAACAGAGGGCGAGAAACAGAGGGTCTGAGACAGAGGGGCTGAAACAGAGGGCGAGAAACAGAGGGGCTGAAACAGAGGGCGAGAAACAGAGGGGCTGAAACAGAGGGTGAGAAACAGTGGGGCTGAATCAGAGGGGCTGAAACAGAGTGGCTGAAACAGAGGGGCTGAAACAGAGGGGCTGAAACAGAGGGGCTGAAACAGAGGGCGAGAAACAGAGGGGCTGAAACAAAGGGCGAGAAACAGAGGGGCTGAAACAGAGGGCGAGAAACAGAGGGGCTGAAACAGAGGTTGAGAAACAGTGGGGCTGAAACAGAGGGGCTGAAACAGAGGGGCTGAAACAGAGGGGCTGAAACAGAGGGCGAGATATAGAGGGGCTGAAACAGAGGGCGAGAAACAGAGGGGCTGAAACAGAGTGCGAGAAACAGAGGGGCTGAATCAGAGGGGCTGAAACAGAGGGCGAGAAACAGAGGGGCTGAAACAGAGGGCGAGAAACAGAGGGGCTGAAACAGAGGGCGAGAAACAGAGGGGCTGAAACAGAGGGGCTGAATCAGAGGGGCTGAAAGAGAGGGGCTGAATCAGAGGGGCTGATTCAGAGGGGCTGAAACAGAGGGGCTGAATCTGCGGGGCTGAAACAGAGGGCGAGATACAGAGGGGCTGAAACAGAGGGCGAGAAACAGAGGGGCAGAAACAGAGGGCGAGAAACAGATGGGCTGAAACAGAGGGGCTGAAACAGAGGGCGAGAAACAGAGGGGCTGATGCAGAGGGGCTGAAACAGACGGGCTGAAACAGAGGGGCTGAAACAGAGGGCGAGAAACAGAGGGGCTGAAACAGAGGGTGAGAAACAGAGGGGTTGAAACAGAGGGTGAGAAACAGAGGGGCTGAAACAGAGGGGCTGAAACAGAGGGGCTGAAACAGAGAGCGAGAAACAGAGGGGCTGAAACAGAGGGCGAGAAACAGAGGGGCTGAAACAGAGGGGCTGAAACAGAGGATGAGAAACAGAGGTGCTGAAACAGAGGGCGAAAAACAGAGTGGCTGAAACAGAGTGGCTGAAACAGAGGGGCTGAAACAGAGGGGCTGAAACAGCGGGCGAGAAACAGAGGGGCTGAAACAGAGGGCGTGAAACAGAGGGGCTGAAACAGAGGGCGAGAAACAGAGAGGCTGAAACAGAGGGTGAGAAACAGAGGGGCTGAAACAGAGGGGCTGAAACAGTGGGCGAGATACAGAGGGGCTGAAACAGAGGGGCTGAAACAGTGGGCGAGAAACAGAGAAGCTGAAACAGCGGGCGAGAAACAGAGGGCGAGAAACAGTGGGGCTGAAACAGAGGGGCTGAAACAGACGGGCTGAAACAGAGAGCCTGAAACAGATGGTGAGAAACAGAGGGGCTGAAACAGAGGGTGAAAAACAGAGGGGCTGAAACAGAGGGCGAGAAACAGAGGGGCTGAAATAGAGGGCGAGAAACAGAGGGGCTGAAACAGAGGGCGAGAAACAGAGGGGCTGAATCAGAGGGCGAGAAACAGAGGGGCTGAAACAGAGGGTGAGAAACAGAGGGGCTGAAACAGAGGGGCTGAATCAGAGGGCGAGAAACAGAGGGGCTGAAACAGAGGGTGAGAAACAGAGGGGCTGAAACAGGGGGCGTGAAACAGAGGTGCTGAAACAGAGGTGAGGGAAACAGAGGGGCGGGAAACAGAGGGGCGGGAAACAGAGGGGCTGAATCAGAGGGGCTGAATCAGAGGGGCTGAAGCAGAGGGTCAGAAACAGAGGGGCTGAAACAGAGGGGCTGAAACAGAGGGATTGAAACAGAGGGCGAGTAACAGAGGGGCTGAATCAGAGGGGCTGAATCAGAGGGACTGAATCAGAGGGGCTGAAACAGAGGGGCTGAATCAGAGGGGCTGAAACAGAGGGCGAGAAACAGAGGGGCTGAAACAGAGGGCGAGAAACAGAGGGGCTGAAACAGGGGGCGAGAAACAGAGGGGCTGAAACAGTGGTGCTGAATCAGAGGGGCTGAAACAGAGGGGCTGAATCAGAGGGGCTGATTCAGAGGGGCTGAAACAGAGGGGCTGAATCAGCGGGGCTGAAACAGAGGGCGTGAAACAGAGGGGCTGAAACAGAGGGCGAGAAACAGAGGGGCAGAAACAGAGGGCGAGAAACAGCGGGGCTGAAACAGAGGGGCTGAAACAGATGGCGAGAAACAGAGGGGCTGATACAGAGGGGCTGAAACAGACGGGCTGAAACAGAGGGGCTGAAACAGAGGGCGAGAAACAGAGGGGCTGAAACAGAGGGTGAGAAACAGAGGGGTTGAAACAGAGGGTGAGAAACAGAGGGGCTGAAACAGAGGGGCTGAAACAGAGGGGCTGAAACAGAGAGCGAGAAACAGAGGGGCTGAAACAGAGGGGCTGAAACAAAGGATGAGAAACAGAGGTGCTGAAACAGAGGGCGAGAAACAGAGTGGCTGAAACAGAGTGGCTGAAACAGAGGGGCTGAAACAGAGGGGCTGAAACAGCGGGCGAGAAACAGAGGGGCTGAAACAGAGGGCGTGAAACAGAGGGGCTGAAACAGAGGGCGAGAAACAGAGAGGCGGAAACAGAGGGTGAGAAACAGAGGGGCTGAAACAGAGGGGCTGAAACAGTGGGCGAGATACAGAGGGGCTGAAACAGAGGGGCTGAAACAGTGGGCGAGAAACAGAGGGGCTGAAACAGCGGGCGAGAAACAGAGGGCGAGAAACAGTGGGGCTGAAATAGAGGGGCTGAAACAGACGGGCTGAAACAGAGAGCCTGAAACAGAGGGTGAGAAACAGAGGGGCTGAAACAGAGGGCGAAAAACAGAGGGGCTGAAACAGAGGGGCTGAAACAGAGGGGCTGAAACAGAGGGGCTGAATCAGAGCGGCTGAAACAGAGGGGCTGAATCAGAGGGGCTGAAACAGAGGGCGAGAAACAGAGGGGCTGAAACAGAGGGCGAGAAACAGAGGGTCTGAGACAGAGGGGCTGAAACAGAGGGCGAGAAACAGAGGGGCTGAAACAGAGGGCGAGAAACAGAGGGGCTGAAACAGAGGGTGAGAAACAGTGGGGCTGAATCAGAGGGGCTGAAACAGAGTGGCTGAAACAGAGGGGCTGAAACAGAGGGGCTGAAACAGAGGGGCTGAAACAGAGGGCGAGAAACAGAGGGGCTGAAACAAAGGGCGAGAAACAGAGGGGCTGAAACAGAGGGCGAGAAACAGAGGGGCTGAAACAGAGGTTGAGAAACAGTGGGGCTGAAACAGAGGGGCTGAAACAGAGGGGCTGAAACAGAGGGGCTGAAACAGAGGGCGAGATATAGAGGGGCTGAAACAGAGGGCGAGAAACAGAGGGGCTGAAACAGAGTGCGAGAAACAGAGGGGCTGAATCAGAGGGGCTGAAACAGAGGGCGAGAAACAGAGGGGCTGAAACATAGGGTGAGAAACAGAGGGGCTGAAACAGAGGGGCTGAAACAGAGGGTCAGAGACAGAGGGGCTGAAACAGAGGGTGAGAAACAGAGTGGCTGAAACAGAGGGGCTGAAACAGAGGGCGAGAAACAGAGGGCCAGAAACAGAGGGCGAGAAAAAGAGGGGCTGAAACAGAGGGCGAGAAACAGAGGGGCTGAAACAGAGGGCGAGAAACAGAGGGGCTGAAACAGAGTGCGAGAAACAGCGGGGCTGAAACAGAGGGGCTGAAACAGTGGGTGAGATACAGAGGGGCTGAAACAGTGGGGCTGAAACAGAGGGGTTGAAACAGAGGGCGAGAAACAGAGGGGCTGAAACAGAGGGTGAGAAACAGAGGGGCTGAAACAGGGGGCGTGAAACAGAGGGGCTGAAACAGAGGGCGAGAAACAGAGGGGCTGAACCAGAGGGCGAGAAACAGAGGGGCTGAATCAGAGGGGCTGAAACAGAGGGGCTGAAACAGTGGGCGAGAAACAGAGGGGCAGAAACAGAGGGCGAGAAACAGATGGGCTGAAACAGAGGGGCTGAAACAGAGGGCGAGAAACAGAGGGGCTGATGCAGAGGGGCTGAAACAGACGGGCTGAAACAGAGGGGCTGAAACAGAGGGCGAGAAACAGAGGGGCTGAAACAGAGGGCGAGAAACAGAGAGGCTGAAACAGAGGGTGAGAAACAGAGGGGCTGAAACAGAGGGGCTGAAACAGTGGGCGAGATACAGAGGGGCTGAAACAGAGGGGCTGAAACAGTGGGCGAGAAACAGAGAAGCTGAAACAGCGGGCGAGAAACAGAGGGCGAGAAACAGTGGGGCTGAAACAGAGGGGCTGAAACAGACGGGCTGAAACAGAGAGCCTGAAACAGATGGTGAGAAACAGAGGGGCTGAAACAGAGGGTGAAAAACAGAGGGGCTGAAACAGAGGGCGAGAAACAGAGGGGCTGAAATAGAGGGCGAGAAACAGAGGGGCTGAAACAGAGGGCGAGAAACAGAGGGGCTGAATCAGAGGGCGAGAAACAGAGGGGCTGAAACAGAGGGTGAGAAACAGAGGGGCTGAAACAGAGGGGCTGAATCAGAGGGCGAGAAACAGAGGGGCTGAAACAGAGGGTGAGAAACAGAGGGGCTGAAACAGGGGGCGTGAAACAGAGGTGCTGAAACAGAGGTGAGGGAAACAGAGGGGCGGGAAACAGAGGGGCGGGAAACAGAGGGGCTGAATCAGAGGGGCTGAATCAGAGGGGCTGAAGCAGAGGGTCAGAAACAGAGGGGCTGAAACAGAGGGGCTGAAACAGAGGGATTGAAACAGAGGGCGAGTAACAGAGGGGCTGAATCAGAGGGGCTGAATCAGAGGGACTGAATCAGAGGGGCTGAAACAGAGGGGCTGAATCAGAGGGGCTGAAACAGAGGGCGAGAAACAGAGGGGCTGAAACAGAGGGCGAGAAACAGAGGGGCTGAAACAGGGGGCGAGAAACAGAGGGGCTGAAACAGTGGTGCTGAATCAGAGGGGCTGAAACAGAGGGGCTGAATCAGAGGGGCTGATTCAGAGGGGCTGAAACAGAGGGGCTGAATCAGCGGGGCTGAAACAGAGGGCGTGAAACAGAGGGGCTGAAACAGAGGGCGAGAAACAGAGGGGCAGAAACAGAGGGCGAGAAACAGCGGGGCTGAAACAGAGGGGCTGAAACAGATGGCGAGAAACAGAGGGGCTGATACAGAGGGGCTGAAACAGACGGGCTGAAACAGAGGGGCTGAAACAGAGGGCGAGAAACAGAGGGGCTGAAACAGAGGGTGAGAAACAGAGGGGTTGAAACAGAGGGTGAGAAACAGAGGGGCTGAAACAGAGGGGCTGAAACAGAGGGGCTGAAACAGAGAGCGAGAAACAGAGGGGCTGAAACAGAGGGGCTGAAACAAAGGATGAGAAACAGAGGTGCTGAAACAGAGGGCGAGAAACAGAGTGGCTGAAACAGAGTGGCTGAAACAGAGGGGCTGAAACAGAGGGGCTGAAACAGCGGGCGAGAAACAGAGGGGCTGAAACAGAGGGCGTGAAACAGAGGGGCTGAAACAGAGGGCGAGAAACAGAGAGGCGGAAACAGAGGGTGAGAAACAGAGGGGCTGAAACAGAGGGGCTGAAACAGTGGGCGAGATACAGAGGGGCTGAAACAGAGGGGCTGAAACAGTGGGCGAGAAACAGAGGGGCTGAAACAGCGGGCGAGAAACAGAGGGCGAGAAACAGTGGGGCTGAAATAGAGGGGCTGAAACAGACGGGCTGAAACAGAGAGCCTGAAACAGAGGGTGAGAAACAGAGGGGCTGAAACAGAGGGCGAAAAACAGAGGGGCTGAAACAGAGGGGCTGAAACAGAGGGGCTGAAACAGAGGGGCTGAATCAGAGCGGCTGAAACAGAGGGGCTGAATCAGAGGGGCTGAAACAGAGGGCGAGAAACAGAGGGGCTGAAACAGAGGGCGAGAAACAGAGGGTCTGAGACAGAGGGGCTGAAACAGAGGGCGAGAAACAGAGGGGCTGAAACAGAGGGCGAGAAACAGAGGGGCTGAAACAGAGGGTGAGAAACAGTGGGGCTGAATCAGAGGGGCTGAAACAGAGTGGCTGAAACAGAGGGGCTGAAACAGAGGGGCTGAAACAGAGGGGCTGAAACAGAGGGCGAGAAACAGAGGGGCTGAAACAAAGGGCGAGAAACAGAGGGGCTGAAACAGAGGGCGAGAAACAGAGGGGCTGAAACAGAGGTTGAGAAACAGTGGGGCTGAAACAGAGGGGCTGAAACAGAGGGGCTGAAACAGAGGGGCTGAAACAGAGGGCGAGATATAGAGGGGCTGAAACAGAGGGCGAGAAACAGAGGGGCTGAAACAGAGTGCGAGAAACAGAGGGGCTGAATCAGAGGGGCTGAAACAGAGGGCGAGAAACAGAGGGGCTGAAACATAGGGTGAGAAACAGAGGGGCTGAAACAGAGGGGCTGAAACAGAGGGTCAGAGACAGAGGGGCTGAAACAGAGGGTGAGAAACAGAGTGGCTGAAACAGAGGGGCTGAAACAGAGGGCGAGAAACAGAGGGCCAGAAACAGAGGGCGAGAAAAAGAGGGGCTGAAACAGAGGGCGAGAAACAGAGGGGCTGAAACAGAGGGCGAGAAACAGAGGGGCTGAAACAGAGTGCGAGAAACAGAGGGGCTGAAACAGAGGGGCTGAAACAGTGGGTGAGATACAGAGGGGCTGAAACAGTGGGGCTGAAACAGAGGGGTTGAAACAGAGGGCGAGAAACAGAGGGGCTGAAACAGAGGGTGAGAAACAGAGGGGCTGAAACAGGGGGCGTGAAACAGAGGGGCTGAAACAGAGGGCGAGAAACAGAGGGGCTGAACCAGAGGGCGAGAAACAGAGGGGCTGAATCAGAGGGGCTGAAACAGAGGGGCTGAAACAGTGGGGCTGAAACAGAGGGGCTGAAACAGACGGGCTGAAACAGAGAGCCTGAAACAGAGGGCGAGAAACAGAGGGGCTGAAACAGAGGGCGAAAAACAGAGGGGCTGAAACAGAGGGGCTCAAACAGAGGGCGAGAAACAGAGTGGCTGAAACAGAGGGGCTGAAACAGAGGGCGAGAAAAAGAGGGGGAGAAACAGAGGGACTGAAACAGAGGGGCTGAATCAGAGGGGCTGAAACAGAGGGTGAGAAACAGAGGGGCTGAAACAGAGGGGCTGAAACAGAGCGGCTGAAACAGGGCGAGAAACAGAGGGGCTGAATCAGAGGGGCTGAATCAGAGGGGCCGAATCAGAGGTGCTGAAACAGAGGGCGAGAAACAGAGGGGCTGAAACAGAGGGGCTGAATCAGAGGGGCTGAAACAGAGGGGCTGAAACAGAGGGCGAGAAACAGAGGGGCTGAAAAAGAGGGGCTGAAACAGAGGGGCTGAAACAGAGGGGCTGAAACAGAGGGCGAGAAACAGAGGGGCTGAACCAGAGAACGAGAAACAGAGAGGCTGAATCAGAGGGGCTGAAACAGAGGGCGAGAAACAGAGGGGCTGAAACAGAGGGGCTGAAAGAGAGGGGCTGAATCAGAGGGGCTGATTCAGAGGGGCTGAAACAGAGGGGCTGAATCAGCGGGGCTGAAACAGAGGGCGAGAAACAGAGGGGCTGAAACAGAGGGCGAGAAACAGAGGGGCAGAAACAGAGGGCGAGAAACAGATGGGCTGAAACAGAGGGGCTGAAACAGAGGGCGAGAAACAGAGGGGCTGATGCAGAGGGGCTGAAACAGACGGGCTGAAACAGAGGGGCTGAAACAGAGGGCGAGAAACAGAGGGGCTGAAACAGAGGGTGAGAAACAGAGGGGTTGAAACAGAGGGTGAGAAACAGAGGGGCTGAAACAGAGGGGCTGAAACAGAGGGGCTGAAACAGAGAGCGAGAAACAGAGGGGCTGAAACAGAGGGCGAGAAACAGAGGGGCTGAAACAGAGGGGCTGAAACAGAGGATGAGAAACAGAGGTGCTGAAACAGAGGGCGAAAAACAGAGTGGCTGAAACAGAGTGGCTGAAACAGAGGGGCTGAAACAGAGGGGCTGAAACAGCGGGCGAGAAACAGAGGGGCTGAAACAGAGGGCGTGAAACAGAGGGGCTGAAACAGAGGGCGAGAAACAGAGAGGCTGAAACAGAGGGTGAGAAACAGAGGGGCCGAAACAGAGGGGCTGAAACAGAGGGGCTGAAACAGTGGGCGAGAAACAGAGAAGCTGAAACAGCGGGCGAGAAACAGAGGGCGAGAAACAGTGGGGCTGAAACAGAGGGGCTGAAACAGACGCGCTGAAACAGAGAGCCTGAAACAGATGGTGAGAAACAGAGGGGCTGAAACAGAGGGCGAAAAACAGAGGGGCTGAAACACAGGACGAGAACCAGAGGGGGAGAAACAGAGGGCGATAAACAGAGGGGCTGAAACAGAGGGGCTGAAACAGAGGGGCTGAATCAGAGCGGCTGAAACAGAGGGGCTAAATCAGAGGGGCTGAAACAGAGGGCGAGAAACAGAGGGGCTGATACAGAGGGCGAGAAAAAGAGGGGCTGAAACAGAGGGTGAGAAACAGAGGGGTTGAAACAGAGGGTGAGAAACAGAGGGGCTGAAACAGAGGGGCTGAAACAGAGGGGCTGAAACAGAGAGCGAGAAACAGATGGGTTGAAACAGAGGGCGAGAAACAGAGGGGCTGAAACAGAGGGGCTAAAACAGACGATGAGAAACAGAGGTGCTGAAACAGAGGGCGAGAAACAGAGGGGCTGAAACAGAGGGGATGAAACAGAGGGGCTGAAACAGAGGGGCTGAAACAGCGGGCGAGAAACAGAGGGGCTGAAACAGAGGGCGTGAAACAGAGGGGCTGATACAGAGGGCGAGAAACAGAGGGGATGAAACAGAGGGTGAGAAACAGAGGGGCTGAAACAGAGGGGCTGAAACAGTGGGCGAGATACAGAGGGGCTGAAACAGAGGGGCTGAAACAGTGGGCGAGAAACAGAGGGGCTGAAACAGCGGACGAGAAACAGAGGGCGAGAAACAGTGGGGCTGAAACAGAGGGGCTGAAACAGACGGGCTGAAACAGAGAGCCTGAAACAGAGGGTGAGAAACAGAGGGGCTGAAACACAAGGCGAGAAACAGAGGGGGAGAAACAGAGGGCGATAAACAGAGGGGCTGAAACAGAGGGGCTGAAACAGAGGGGCTGAAACAGAGGGGCTGAGACAGAGGGGCTGAAACAGAGGGCGAGAAACAGAGGGGCTGAAACAGAGGGCGAGAAACAGAGGGGCTGAAACAGACGGCGAGACACAGAGGGGCTGAAACAGAGGGGCTGAAACAGTGGGCGAGATACAGAGGGGCTGAAACAGAGGGGCTGAAACAGTGGGCGAGAAACAGAGGGGCTGAAACAGCGGGCGAGAAACAGAGGTCGAGAAACAGTGGGGCTAAAACAGAAGGGCTGAAACAGACGGGCTGAAACAGAGAGCCTGAAACAGAGGGTGAGAAACAGAGGGGCTGAAACAGAGGGCGAAAAACCGAGGGGCTGAAACACAGGTCGAGAAACAAAGGGGGAGAAACAGAGGGCGATAAACAGAGGGGCTGAAACAGAGGGGCTGAAACAGAGGGCGAGAAACAGAGGGTCTGAGACAGAGGGGCTGAAACAGAGGGCGAGAAACAGAGGGGCTGAAATAGAGGGCGAGAAACAGAGGGGCTGAAACAGAGGGCGAGAAACAGAGGGGCTGAAACAGAGGGCGAGAAACAGAGGGGCTGAAACAGAGGGGCTGAAACAGTGGGCGAGATACAGAGGGGTTGAAACAGAGGGGCTGAAACAGAGGGGCTGAATCAGAGGGCGAGAAACAGAGGGGCTGAAACAGAGGGTGAGAAACAGAGGGGTTGAAACAGAGGGTGAGAAACAGAGGGGCTGAAACAGAGGGGCTGAAACAGAGGGGCTGAAACAGAGAGCGAGAAACAGAGGGGCTGAAACAGAGGGCGAGAAACAGAGGTGCTGAAACAGAGGGCGAAAAACAGAGTGGCTGAAACAGAGTGGCTGAAACAGAGGGGCTGAAACAGAGGGGCTGAAACAGCGGGCGAGAAACAGAGGGGCTGAAACAGAGGGCGTGAAACAGAGGGGCTGAAACAGAGGGCGAGAAACAGAGAGGCTGAAACAGAGGGTGAGAAACAGAGGGGCCGAAACAGAGGGGCTGAAACAGAGGGGCTGAAACAGTGGGCGAGAAACAGAGAAGCTGAAACAGCGGGCGAGAAACAGAGGGCGAGAAACAGTGGGGCTGAAACAGAGGGGCTGAAACAGACGGGCTGAAACAGAGAGCCTGAAACAGATGGTGAGAAACAGAGGGGCTGAAACAGAGGGCGAAAAACAGAGGGGCTGAAACACAGGACGAGAACCAGAGGGGGAGAAACAGAGGGCGATAAACAGAGGGGCTGAAACAGAGGGGCTGAAACAGAGGGGCTGAATCAGAGCGGCTGAAACAGAGGGGCTAAATCAGAGGGGCTGAAACAGAGGGCGAGAAACAGAGGGGCTGATACAGAGGGCGAGAAAAAGAGGGGCTGAAACAGAGGGTGAGAAACAGAGGGGTTGAAACAGAGGGTGAGAAACAGAGGGGCTGAAACAGAGGGGCTGAAACAGAGGGGCTGAAACAGAGAGCGAGAAACAGATGGGTTGAAACAGAGGGCGAGAAACAGAGGGGCTGAAACAGAGGGGCTAAAACAGACGATGAGAAACAGAGGTGCTGAAACAGAGGGCGAGAAACAGAGGGGCTGAAACAGAGGGGATGAAACAGAGGGGCTGAAACAGAGGGGCTGAAACAGCGGGCGAGAAACAGAGGGGCTGAAACAGAGGGCGTGAAACAGAGGGGCTGATACAGAGGGCGAGAAACAGAGGGGATGAAACAGAGGGTGAGAAACAGAGGGGCTGAAACAGAGGGGCTGAAACAGTGGGCGAGATAAAGAGGGGCTGAAACAGAGGGGCTGAAACAGTGGGCGAGAAACAGAGGGGCTGAAACAGCGGACGAGAAACAGAGGGCGAGAAACAGTGGGGCTGAAACAGAGGGGCTGAAACAGACGGGCTGAAACAGAGAGCCTGAAACAGAGGGTGAGAAACAGAGGGGCTGAAACACAAGGCGAGAAACAGAGGGGGAGAAACAGAGGGCGATAAACAGAGGGGCTGAAACAGAGGGGCTGAAACAGAGGGGCTGAAACAGAGGGGCTGAGACAGAGGGGCTGAAACAGAGGGCGAGAAACAGAGGGGCTGAAACAGAGGGCGAGAAACAGAGGGGCTGAAACAGACGGCGAGACACAGAGGGGCTGAAACAGAGGGGCTGAAACAGTGGGCGAGATACAGAGGGGCTGAAACAGAGGGGCTGAAACAGTGGGCGAGAAACAGAGGGGCTGAAACAGCGGGCGAGAAACAGAGGTCGAGAAACAGTGGGGCTAAAACAGAAGGGCTGAAACAGACGGGCTGAAACAGAGAGCCTGAAACAGAGGGTGAGAAACAGAGGGGCTGAAACAGAGGGCGAAAAACCGAGGGGCTGAAACACAGGTCGAGAAACAAAGGGGGAGAAACAGAGGGCGATAAACAGAGGGGCTGAAACAGAGGGGCTGAAACAGAGGGCGAGAAACAGAGGGTCTGAGACAGAGGGGCTGAAACAGAGGGCGAGAAACAGAGGGGCTGAAATAGAGGGCGAGAAACAGAGGGGCTGAAACAGAGGGCGAGAAACAGAGGGGCTGAAACAGAGGGCGAGAAACAGAGGGGCTGAAACAGAGGGGCTGAAACAGTGGGCGAGATACAGAGGGGTTGAAACAGAGGGGCTGAAACAGAGGGGCTGAATCAGAGGGCGAGAAACAGAGGGGCTGAAACAGAGGGTGAGAAACAGAGGGGCTGAAACCGGGGGCGTGAAACAGAGGTGCTGAAACAGAGGTGAGGGAAACAGAGGGGCGGGAAAAAGAGGGGCGGGAAACAAAGGGGCTGAATCAGAGGGGCTGAATCAGAGGGGCTGAATCAGAGGGGCTGAAACAGAGGGTCAGAAACAGAGGGGCTGAAACAGAGGGGCTGAAACAGAGGGGTTGAAACAGAGGGCGAGTAACAGAGGGGCTGAATCAGAGGGGCTGAATCAGAGGGGCTGAATCAGAGGGGCTGAAACAGAGGGGCTGAATCAGAGGGGCTGAAACAGAGGGCGAGAAACAGAGGGGCTGAAACAGAGGGCGAGAAACAGAGGGGCTGAAACAGAGGGCGAGAAACAGAGGGGCTGAAACAGAGGGGCTGAATCAGAGGGGCTGAAAGAGAGGGGCTGAATCAGAGGGGCTGATTCAGAGGGGCTGAAACAGAGGGGCTGAATCAGCGGGGCTGAAACAGAGGGCGAGATACAGAGGGGCTGAAACAGAGGGCGAGAAACAGAGGGGCAGAAACAGAGGGCGAGAAACAGATGGGCTGAAACAGAGGGGCTGAAACAGAGGGCGAGAAACAGAGGGGCTGATGCAGAGGGGCTGAAACAGACGGGCTGAAACAGAGGGGCTGAAACAGAGGGCGAGAAACAGAGGGGCTGAAACAGAGGGTGAGAAACAGAGGGGTTGAAACAGAGGGTGAGAAACAGAGGGGCTGAAACAGAGGGGCTGAAACAGAGGGGCTGAAACAGAGAGCGAGAAACAGAGGGGCTGAAACAGAGGGCGAGAAACAGAGGGGCTGAAACAGAGGGGCTGAAACAGAGGATGAGAAACAGAGGTGCTGAAACAGAGGGCGAAAAACAGAGTGGCTGAAACAGAGTGGCTGAAACAGAGGGGCTGAAACAGAGGGGCTGAAACAGCGGGCGAGAAACAGAGGGGCTGAAACAGAGGGCGTGAAACAGAGGGGCTGAAACAGAGGGCGAGAAAAAGAGAGGCTGAAACAGAGGGTGAGAAACAGAGGGGCTGAAACAGAGGGGCTGAAACAGTGGGCGAGATACAGAGGGGCTGAAACAGAGGGGCTGAAACAGTGGGCGAGAAACAGAGAAGCTGAAACAGCGGGCGAGAAACAGAGGGCGAGAAACAGTGGGGCTGAAACAGAGGGGCTGAAACAGACGGGCTGAAACAGAGAGCCTGAAACAGATGGTGAGAAACAGAGGGGCTGAAACAGAGGGCGAAAAACAGAGGGGCTGAAACACAGGACGAGAAACAGAGGGGGAGAAACAGAGGGCGATAAACAGAGGGGCTGAAACAGAGGGGCTGAAACAGAGGGGCTGAAACAGAGGGGCTGAATCAGAGCGGCTGAAACAGAGGGGCTAAATCAGAGGGGCTGAAACAGAGGGCGAGAAACAGAGGGGCTGAAACAGAGGGCGAGAAACAGAGGGTCTGAGACAGAGGGGCTGAAACAGAGGGCGAGAAACAGAGGGGCTGAAACAGAGGGCGAGAAACAGAGGCTCTGAAACAGAGAGGCTGAAACAGAGGGCGAGAAACAGAGGGGCTGAAACAGAGGGCGAGAAACAGAGGGGCTGAAACAGAGGGTGAGAAACAGTGGGGCTGAATCAGAGGGGCTGAATCAGAGGGGCTGAAACAGAGGGTCAGAAACACAGGGGCTGAAACAGAGGGCGAGAAACAGAGGGCGAGAAACAGAGGGACTGAAACAGAGTGGCTGAAACAGAGGGACTGAAACAGAGGGGCTGAAACAGAGGGGCTGAAACAGAGGGCGAGATACAGAGGGGCTGAAACAGAGGGCGAGAAACAGAGGGGCTGAAACAGAGGGCGAGAAACAGAGGGGCTGAACCAGAGGGCGAGAAACAGAGGGGCTGAATCAGAGGGGCTGAAACAGAGGGGCTGAAACAGTGGGGCTGAAACAGAGGGGCTGAAACAGATGGGCTGAAACAGAGAGCCTGAAACAGAGGGCGAGAAACAGAGGGGCTGAAACAGAGGGCGAAAAACAGAGGGGCTGAAACAGAGGGCGAGAAAAAGAGGGGGAGAAACAGAGGGACTGAAACAGAGGGGCTGAAACAGAGTTGCTGAAACAGAGGGGCTGAAACAGAGGGGCTGAATCAGAGCGGCTGAAACAGAGGGGCTGAATCAGAGGGGCTGAAACAGAGGGCGAGAAACAGAGGGGCTGAAAAAGAGTGGCTGAAACAGAGGGGCTGAAACAGAGGGCGAGAAACGGAGTGGCTGAAACAGAGGGCGAGAAACAGAGGGGCTGAAACAGGGGGCGAGAAACAGAGGGGCTGAAACAGAGGGGCTGCAACAGAGGGTGAGAAACAGAGGGGCTGAAACAGAGGGCGAGAAACAGAGGGGCTGAAACAGAGGGGCTGAAACAGTGGGGCTGAAACAGAGGGGCTGAAACAGAGGGGCTGAAACAGAGAGCCAGAAACAGAGGGCGAGAAACAGAGGGGCTGAAACAGAGGACGAAAAACAGAGGGGCTGAATCCGAGGGCGAGAAAAAGAGGGGGAGAAACAGAGGGACTGAAACAGAGGTGCTGAAACAGAGGGGCTGAAACAGGGGGGCTGAATTAGAGCGGCTGAAACAGAGGGGCTGAAACAGAGTGGGTGAAACAGAGGGGCTGAATCAGAGGGCGAGAATCAGAGTGGCTGAAACAGAGGGTGAGAAACAGAGGGGCTGAAACAGAGGGCGAAAACAGAGGTGCTGAAACACAGGACGAGAAACAGAGGGGGAGAAACAGAGGGCGATAAACAGAGGGGCTGAAACAGAGGGGCTGAAACAGAGCGGCTGAAACAGAGGGGCTGAATCAGAGGGGCTGAAACAGAGGGCGAGAAACAGAGGGGCTGAAACAGAGGGCGAGAAACAGAGGGTCTGAGACAGAGGGGCTGAAACAGAGGGCGAGAAACAGAGGGGCTGAAACAGAGGGCGAGAAACAGAGGGGCTGAAACAGAGGACGAGAAACAGAGGCTCTGAAACAGAGAGGCTGAAACAGAGGGCGAGAAACAGAGGGGCTGAAACAGAGGGCGAGAAACAGAGGGGCTGAAACAGAGGGTGAGAAACAGTGGGGCTGAATCAGAGGGGCTGAATCAGAGGGTCTGAAACAGAGGGCGAGAAACACAGGGGCTGAAACAGAGGGCGAGAAACAGAGGGCGAGAAACAGAGGGACTGAAACAGAGTGGCTGAATCAGAGGGGCTGAAACAGAGGGGCTGAAACAGAGCGGCTGAAGCAGAGGGCGAGAAACAGAGGGGCTGAAACAAAGGGCGAGAAACAGAGGGGCTGAAACAGAGGGCGAGAAACAGAGGGGCTGAAACAGAGGGCGAGAAACAGATGGGCTGAATCAGAGGGGCTGAAACAGAGGGCGAAAAAACAGAGGGGCTGAAACAGAGGGTGAGAAACAGAGGGGCTGAAACAGCGGGGCTGAAACAGAGGGTCAGAAACAGAGGGGCTGAAACAGAGGGTGAGAAACAGAGTGGCTGAAACAGAGGGGCTGAAACAGAGGGCGAGAAACAGAGGGCCAGAAACAGAGGGCGAGAAACAGAGGGGCTGAAACAGAGGGCGAGAAACAGAGGGGCTGAAACAGAGGGCGAGAAACAGAGGGGCAGAAACAGAGTGCGAGAATCAGAGGGGCTGAAACAGAGGGGCTGAAACAGTGGGTGAGATACAGAGAGGCTGAAACAGTGGGGCTGAAACACAGGTGCTGAAACAGAGGGCGAGAAACAGAGGGGCTGAAACAGAGGGTGAGAAACAGAGGGGCTGAAACAGGGGGCGTGAAACAGAGGGGCTGAAACAGAGGGCGAGAAACAGAGGAGCTGAACTAGAGGGCGAGAAACAGAGGGGCTGAATCAGAGGGGCTGAAACAGAGGGGCTGAAACAGTGGGGCTGAAACAGAGGGGCTGAAACAGACGGGCTGAAACAGAGAGCCTGAAACAGAGGGCGAGAAACAGAGGGGCTGAAACAGAGGGCGAAAAACAGAGGGGCTGAAACAGAGGGCGAGAAAAAGAGGCGGAGATACAGAGGGACTGAAACAGAGGGGCTGAATCAGAGGGGCTGAAACAGAGGGTGAGAAACAGAGGGGCTGAAACAGAGGGGCTGAAACAGAGGGGCTGAAACAAGGCGAGAAACAGAGGGGCTGAATCAGAGGGGCTGAATCAGAGGGGCCGAATCAGAGGGGCTGAAACAGAGGGCGAGAAACAGAGGGGCTGAGACAGAGGGGCTGAATCAGAGGGGCTGAAACAGAGGGGCTGAAACAGAGGGCGAGAAACAGAGGGGCTGAAACAGAGGGGCTGAAACAGAGGGGCTGAAACAGAGGGGCTGAAACAGAGGGGCTGAAACAGAGGGGCTGAACCAGAGGACGAGAAACAGAGGGGCTGAATCAGAGGGGCTGAAACAGAGGGGCTGAAACAGTGGGGCTGAAACAGAGGGGCTGAAACAGACGGGCTGAAACAGAGAGCCTGAAACAGAGGGCGAGAAACAGAGGGGCTGAAACAGAGGGCGAAAAACAGAGGGGCTGAAACAGAGGGCGAGAAACAGAGGGGGAGAAACAGAGGGACTGAAACAGAGGGGCTGAAACAGAGGGGCTGAAACAGAGGGGCTTAAACAGAGGGGCTGAATCACAGCGGCTGAAACAGAGGGGTTGAATCAGAGGGGCTGAAACAGAGGGCGAGAAACAGAGGGGCTGAAACAGAGGGCGAGAAACAGAGGGGCTGAAACAGAGGGGCTGAAACAGAGGGCGAGAAACAGAGTGGCTGAAACAGAGGGCGAGAAACAGAGGGGCTGAAACAGAGGGTGAGAAACAGAGGGGCTGAAACAGAGGGTGAGAAACAGAGGGGCTGAAACAGAGGGCGATAAACAGAGGGGCTGAAACTGAGGGGCTGAAACAGAGGGTGAGTAACAGAGGGGCTGAAACAGAGGGCGAGAAACAGAGTGGCTGAAACAGAGGGGCTGAAACAGAGGGCGAGAAACAGAGGGGCTGAAACAGAGGGCGAGAAACAGAGGGGCTGAAACAGAGGGCGAGAAACAGAGGGGCTGAAATAGAGGGCGAGAAACAGAGGGGCTGAAACAGAGGGCGAGAAACAGAGGGGCTGAAACAGAGGGCGAGAAACAGAGGGGCTGAAACAGAGGGGCTGAAACAGTGGGCGAGATACAGAGGGGCTGAAACAGAGGGGCTGAAACAGAGGGGCTGAATCAGAGGGCGAGAAACAGAGGGGCTGAAACAGAGGGTGAGAAACAGAGGGTCTGAAACAGGGGGCGTGAAACAGAGGTGCTGAAACAGAGGTGAGGGAAACAGAGGGGCGGGAAACAGAGGGGCTGAAACAGAGGGTGAGAAACAGAGGGTCAGAAACAGAGGGGCTGAAACAGAGGGGCTGAAACAGAGGGGTTGAAACAGAGGGCGAGTAACAGAGGGGCTGAATCAGAGGGGCTGAATCAGAGGGGCTGAATCAGAGGGGCTGAAACAGAGGGGCTGAATCAGAGGGGCTGAAACAGAGGGCGAGAAACAGAGGGGCTGAAACAGAGGGCGAGAAACAGAGGGGCTGAAACAGAGGGTGAGAAACAGAGGGGCTGAAACAGAGGGTCTGAATCAGAGGGGCTGAAACAGAGGGGCTGAATCAGAGGGGCTGATTCAGAGGGGCTGAAACAGAGGGGCTGAATCAGCGGGGCTGAAACAGAGGGCGAGAAACAGAGGGGCTGAAACAGATGGCGAGAAACAGAGGGGCAGAAACAGAGGGGCTGAAACAGAGGGGCTGAAACAGAGGGCGAGAAACAGAGGGGCTGATACAGAGGGGCTGAAACAGACGGGCTGAAACAGAGGGGCTGAAACAGAGGGTGAGAAACAGAGGGGCTGAAACAGAGGGGCTGAAACAGTGGGCGAGATACAGAGGGGCTGAAACAGAGGGGCTGAAACAGTGGGCGAGAAACAGAGGGGCTGAAACAGCGGGCGAGAAACAGAGGGCGAGAAACAGTGGGGCTGAAACAGAGGGGCTGAAACAGACGGGCTGAAACAGAGAGCCTGAAACAGAGGGTGAGAAACAGAGGGGCTGAAACAGAGGGCGAAAAACAGAGGGGCTGAAACACAGGACGAGAAACAGAGGGGGAGAAACAGAGGGCGATAAACAGAGGGGCTGAAACAGAGGGGCTGAAACAGAGGGGCTGAAACAGAGGGGCTGAATCAGAGCGGCTGAAACAGAGGGGCTAAATCAGAGGGGCTGAAACAGAGGGCGAGAAACAGAGGGGCTGAAACAGAGGGCGAGAAACAGAGGGTCTGAGACAGAGGGGCTGAAACAGAGGGCGAGAAACAGAGGGGCTGAAACAGAGGGCGAGAAACAGAGGCTCTGAAACAGAGAGGCTGAAACAGAGGGCGAGAAACAGAGGGGCTGAAACAGAGGGCGAGAAACAGAGGGGCTGAAACAGAGGGCGAGAAACAGAGGCTCTGAAACAGAGAGGCTGAAACAGAGGGCGAGAAACAGAGGGGGAGAAACAGAGGGCGAGAAACAGAGGGGCTGAAACAGAGGGCGAGAAACACAGGGGCTGAAACAGAGGGCGAGAAACAGAGGGCGAGAAACAGAGGGACTGAAACAGAGTGGCTGAAACAGAGGGGCTGAAACAGAGGGGCTGAAACAGAGGGGCTGAAACAGAGGGCGAGAAACAGAGGTGCTGAAACAAAGGGCGAGAAACAGAGGGGCTGAAACAGAGGGCGAGAAACAGAGGGGCTGAAACAGAGGTTGAGAAACAGTGGGGCTGAAACAGAGGGGCTGAAACAGAGGGGCTGAAACAGAGGGCGAGATATAGAGGGGCTGAAACAGAGGGTGAGAAACAGAGGGGCTGAAACAGAGGGCGAGAAACAGAGGGGCTGAAACAGAGGAGCTGAAACAGAGGGTCAGAAACAGAGGGGCTGAAACAGAGGGTGAGAAACAGAGTGGCTGAAACAGAGGGGCTGAAACAGAGGGCGAGAAACAGAGGGCCAGAAACAGAGGGCGAGAAACAGAGGGGCTGAAACAGAGGGCGAGAAACAGAGGGGCTGAAACAGAGGGCGAGAAACAGAGGGGCTGAAACAGAGTGCGAGAAACAGAGGGGCTGAAACAGAGGGGCTGAAACAGTGGGTGAGATACAGAGGGGCTGAAACACAGCGGCTGAAACACAGGGGCTGAAACAGAGGGCGAGAAACAGAGGGGCTGAAACAGAGGGTGAGAAACAGAGGGGCTGAAACAGGGGGCGTGAAACAGAGGGGCTGAAACAGAGGGCGAGAAACAGAGGGGCTGAACCAGAGGGGCTGAAACAGAGGGGCTGAATCAGAGCGGCTGAAACAGAGGGGCTGAATCAGAGGGGCTGAAACAGAGGGCGAGAAACAGAGGGGCTGAAACAGAGTGGCTGAAACAGAGGGGCTGAAACAGAGGGCGAGAAACAGAGTGGCTGAAACAGAGGGCGAGAAACAGAGGGGCTGAAACAGAGGGCGAGAAACAGAGGGGCTGAAACAGAGGGGCTGAAACAGAGGGTGAGAAACAGAGGGGCTGAAACAGAGGGCGAGAAACAGAGGGGCTGAAACAGAGGGGCTGAAACAGAGGGTGAGAAACAGAGGGGCTGAAACAGAGGGGCTGAAACAGAGTGGCTGAAACAGAGGGGCTGAAACAGAGGGCGAGAAACAGAAGGGCTGAAACAGAGGGCGAGAAACAGAGGGGCTGAAACAGAGGGCGAGAAACAGAGGGGCTGAAACAGAGGGCGTGAAACAGAGGGGCTGAAACAGAGGGCGAGAATCAGAGGGGCTGAAATAGAGGGGCTGAAACAGTGGGCGAGATACAGAGGGGCTGAAACAGAGGGGCTGAAACAGAGGGGCTGAATCAGAGGGCGAGAAAAAGAGGGGCTGAAACAGAGGGTGAGAAACAGAGGGGCTGAAACAGGGGGCGTGAAACAGAGGTGCTGAAACAGAGGTGAGGGAAACAGAGGGGCGGGAAACAGAGGGTCGGGAAACAGAGGGGCTGAATCAGAGGGGCTGAATCAGAGGGGCTGAATCAGAGGGGCTGAAAGAGAGGGCGAGAAACAGAGGGGCTGAAACAGAGGGCGAGAAACAGAGGGGCTGAAACAGGGGGCGAGAAACAGAGGGGCTGAAACAGAGGGGCTGAATCAGAGGGGCTGAAACAGAGGGGCTGAATCAGAGGGGCTGATTCAGAGGGGCTGAAACAGAGGGGCTGAATCAGCGGGGCTGAAACAGAGGGCGAGAAACAGAGGTGCTGAAACAGAGGGCGAGAAACAGAGGGGCTGATACAGAGGGCGAGAAACAGAGGGCGAGAAACAGAGGGGCTGATACAGAGGGCGAGAAACAGAGGGGCTGAAACAGAGGGTGAGAAACAGAGGGGTTGAAACAGAGGGTGAGAAACAGAGGGGCTGAAACAGAGGGGCTGAAACAGAGGGGCTGAAACAGAGAGCGAGAAACAGAGGGGCTGAAACAGAAGGCGAGAAACTGAGGGGCTGAAAGAGAGGGGCTGAAACAGAGGATGAGAAACAGAGGTGCTGAAACAGAGGGCGAGAAACAGAGTGGCTGAAACAGAGGGGTTGAAACAGAGGGGCTGAAACAGAGGGGCTGAAACAGCGGGCGAGAAACAGAGGGGCTAAAACAGAGGGCGTGAAACAGAGGGGCTGAAACAGAGGGCGAGAAACGGAGGGGATGAAACAGCGGGCGAGAAACAGAGGGCGAGAAACGGTGGGGCTGAAACAGAGGGGCTGAAACAGACGGGCTGAAACAGAGAGCCTGAAACAGAGTGTGAGAAACAGAGGGGCTAAAACAGAGGGCGAAAAACAGAGGGGCTGAAACACAAGGCGAGAAACAGAGGGGGAGAAACAGAGGGCGATAAACAGAGGGGCTGAAACAGAGGGGCTGAAACAGAGGGGCTGAAACAGAGGGGCTGAGACAGAGGGGCTGAAACAGAGGGCGTGAAACAGAGGGGCTGAAACAGAGGGCGAGAAACAGAGGGGCTGAAACAGAGGGCGAGAAACAGAGTTGCTGAAACAGAGGGGCTGAAACAGTGGGCGAGATACAGAGGGGCTGAAACAGAGGGGCTGAAAGAGTGGGCGAGAAACAGAGCGGCTGAAACAGCGGGCGAGAAACAGAGGTCGAGAAACAGTGGGGCTGAAACTGAAGTGCTGAAACAGACGGGCTGAAACAGAGAGCCTGAAACAGAGGGTGAGAAACAGAGGGGCTGAAACAGAGGGCGAGAAACAGAGGGTACTGAAACAGAGGGCGAGAAACAGAGGGGCTGAAACAGAGGGTGAGAAACAGTGGGGCTGAATCAAAGGGGCTGAATCAGAGGGGCTGAAACAGAGGGCGAGAAACACAGGGGCTGAAACAGAGGGCGAGAAACAGAGGGCGAGAAACAGAGGGACTGAAACAGAGTGGCTGAAACAGAGGGGCTGAAACAGAGGGGCTGAAACAGAGGGACTGAAACAGAGGGCGAGAAACAGAGGGGCTGAAACAAAGGGCGAGAAACAGAGGGGCTGAAACAGAGGGCGAGAAACAGAGGGGCTGAAACAGAGGTTGAGAAACAGTGGGGCTGAAACAGAGGGGCTGAAACAGAGAGGATGAAACAGAGGGGCTGAAACAGAGGGTGAGAAACAGAGGGGCTGAAACAGAGGGGCTGAAACAGAGGGTGAGAAACAGAGGGGCTGAAACTGAGGGCGAAAAACAGAGGGGCTGAAACAGAGGGTGAGAAACAGTGGGGCTGAATCAGAGGGGCTGAAACAGAGGGCGAGAAACAGAGGGGCTGATACAGAGGGCGAGAAACAGAGGGGCTGAAACAGAGGGGCTGAAACAGAGGGGTTGAAACAGAGGGTGAGAAACAGAGGGGCTGAAACAGAGGGGCTGAAACAGAGGGGCTGAAACAGAGAGCGAGAAACAGAGGGGGAGAAACAGAGGGCGAGAAACTGAGGGGCTGAAACAGAGGGGCTGAAACAGAGGATGAGAAACAGAGGTGCTGAAACAGAGGGCGAGAAACAGAGTGGCTGAAACAGAGGGGCTGAAACAGAGGGGCTGAAACAGAGGGGCTGAAACAGCGGGCGAGAAACAGAGGGGCTGAAACAGAGGGCGTGAAACAGAGGGGCTGAAACAGAGGGCGAGAAACAGAGGGGATGAAACAGCGGGCGAGAAACAGAGGGCGAGAAACGGTGGGGCTGAAACAGAGGGGCTGAAACAGACGGGCTGAAACAGAGAGCCTGAAACAGAGGGTGAGAAACAGAGGGGCTGAAACAGAGGGCGAAAAATAGAGGGGCTGAAACACAAGGCGAGAAACAGAGGGGGAGAAACAGAGGGCGATAAACAGAGGGGCTGAAACAGAGGGGCTGAAACAGAGGGGCTGAAACAGAGGGGCTGAGACAGAGGGGCTGAAACAGAGGGCGTGAAACAGAGGGGCTGAAACAGAGGGCGAGAAACAGAGGGGCTGAAACAGAGGGTGAGAAACAGAGTGGCTGAAACAGAGGGGCTGAAACAGTGTGCGTGACACAGAGGGGCTGAAACAGTGGGGCTGAAACAGTGGGCGAGAAACAGAGGGGCTGAAACAGCGGGCGAGAAACAGAGGTCGAGAAACAGTGGGGCTGAAACAGAAGTGCTAAAACAGACGGGCTGAAACAGAGAGCCTGAAACAGAGGGTGAGAAACAGAGGGGCTGAAACAGAGGGCGAAAAACAGAGGGGCTGAAACACAGGGCGAGAAACAGAGGGGGAGAAACAGAGGGCGATAAACAGAGGGGCTGAAACAGAGGGGCTGAAACAGAGGGCGAGAAACAGAGGGTCTGAGACAGAGGGGCTGAAACAGAGGGCGAGAAACAGAGGGGCTGAAACAGAGGACGAGAAACAGAGGGGCTGAAACAGAGGGCGAGAAACAGAGGCGCTGAAACAGAGAGGCTGAAACAGAGGGCGAGAAACAGAGGGTACTGAAACAGAGGGCGAGAAACAGAGGGGCTGAAACAGAGGGTGAGAAACAGTGGGGCTGAATCAAAAAGGCTGAATCAGAGGGGCTGAAACAGAGGGCGAGAAACACAGGGGCTGAAACAGAGGGCGAGAAACAGAGGGCGAGAAACAGAGGGACTGAAACAGAGTGGCTGAAACAGAGGGGCTGAAACAGAGGGGCTGAAACAGAGGGACTGAAACAGAGGGCGAGAAACAGAGGGGCTGAAACAAAGGGCGAGAAACAGAGGGGCTGAAACAGAGGGCGAGAAGCAGAGGGGCTAAAACAGAGGTTGAGAAACAGTGGGGCTGAAACAGAGGGGCTGAAACAGAGAGGATGAAACAGAGGGGCTGAAACAGAGTGCGAGATACAGAGGGGCTGAAACAGAGGGCGAGAAACAGAGTGGCTGAAACAGAGGGCGAGAAACAGAGGGGCTGAATCAGAGGGGCTGAAACAGAGGGCGAGAAACAGAGGGGCTGAAACAGAGGGTGAGAAACAGAGGGGCTGAAACAGAGAGGCTGAAACAGAGGGTGAGAAACAGAGGGGCTGAAACAGAGGGTGAGAAACAGAGTGGCTGAAACAGAGGGGCTGAAACAGAGGGCGAGAAACAGAGGGGCTGAAACAGAGGGCGAGAAACAGAGGGGCTGAAACAGAGGGCGAGAAACAGAGGGGCTGAAACAGAGGGCGAGAAACAGAGGGGCTGAAACAGAGTGCGAGAAACAGAGGGGCTGAAACAGAGGATCTGAAACAGTGGGCGAGATACAGAGGGGCTGAAACAGAGGGGCTGAAACACAGGGGCTGAAACAGGGCGAGAAACAGAGGGGCTGAAACAGAGGGTGAGAAACAGAGGGGCTGAAACAGGGGGCGTGAAACAGAGGGGCTGAAACAGAGGGGAGGGAAACAGAGGGGCGGGAAACAGAGGGGCGGGAAACAGAGGGGCTGAATCAGAGGGGCTGAATCAGAGGGACTGAATCAGAGGGGCTGAAACAGAGGGGCTGAATCAGAGGGGATGAAACAGAGGGCGAGAAACAGAGGGGCTGAAACAGAGGGCGAGAAACAGAGGTGCTGAAACAGAAGGGCTGAATCAGAGGGGCTGATTCAGAGGGGCTGAAACAGAGGGGCTGAATCAGCGGGTCTGAAACAGAGGGCGAGAAACAGAGGGGCTGAAACAGAGGGCGAGAAACAGAGGGGCAGAAACAGAGGGCGAGAAACAGAGGGGCTGAAACAGAGGGGCTGAAAGAGAGGGCGAGAAACAGAGGGGCTGACACAGAGGGGCTGAAACAGACGGGCTGAAACAGAGGGGCTGAAACAGAGGTCGAGAAACAGAGGGGCGGAAACAGAGGGCGAGAAACAGAGGGGTTGAAACAGAGGGCGAGAAGCACAGGGGCTGAAACAGAGGGGATGAAACAGAGGGGCTGAAACAGAGAGCGAGAAACAGAGGGGATGAAACAGAGGGCGAGAAACAGAGGGGCTGAAACAGAGGGTGAGAAACAGAGGGGCTGAAGCAGAGGGGCTGAAACAGAGGGGCTGAAAGAGAGGGGCTGAATCAGAGGGGCTGATTCAGAGGGGCTGAAACAGAGGGGCTGAATCAGCGGGGCTGAAACAGAGGGCGAGAAACAGAGGGGCTGAAACAGAGGTCGAGAAACAGAGGGGCTGAAACAGAGGGGCTGAAACAGAGGGGCTGAAACAGAGGGGCTGAAACAGAGTGCGAGAAACAGAGGGGCTGAAACAGAGGGGCTGAATCAGAGGGCGAGAAACAGAGGGGCTGAAACAGAGGGGCTGAAACAGAGGGGCTGAAACAGAGGGGCTGAAACAGAGGGCGAGAAACAGAGGGGCTGAAACAGAGGGGCTGAAACAGAGGGGCTGAAACAGAGGGGCTGAATCAGAGCGGCTGAAACAGAGGGGCTGAATCAGAGGGGCTGAAACAGAGGGCGAGAAACAGAGGGGCTGAAACAGAGGGCGAGAAACAGAGGGGCTGAAACAGAGGCGCTGAAACAGAGGGTCTGAAACAGAGGGGCTGAAACAGAGGGCGAGAAACAGAGGGGCTGAAACAGGGGGCGAGAAACAGAGGGGCTGAAACAGAGGGCGAGAAACAGAGGGGCTGAAAGAGAGGGCGAGAAACAGAGGGGCTGAAACAGAGGGCGAGAAACAGAGGGGCTGAAACAGAGGGCGAGAAACAGAGGGGCTGAAACAGAGGGGCTGAAACAGTGGGCGAGATACAGAGGGGCTGAAACAGAGGGGCTGAAACAGAGGGGCTGAATCAGAGGGCGAGAAACAGAGGGGCTGAAACAGAGGGTGAGAAACAGAGGGTCTGAAACAGGGGGCGTGAAACAAAGGTGCTGAAACAGAGGTGAGGGAAACAGAGGGGCCGGAAACAGAGGGGCGGGAAACAGAGGGGCTGAATCAGTGGGGCTGAATCAGAGGTGCTGAATCAGAGGGGCTGAAACAGAGGGTCAGAAACAGAGGGGCTGAAACAGAGGGGCTGAAACAGAGGGGTTGAAACAGAGGGCGAGTAACAGAGGGGCTGAATCAGAGGGGCTGAATCAGAGGGGCTGAAACAGAGGGGCTGAATCAGAGGGGCTGAAACACAGGGCGAGAAACAGAGGGGCTGAAACAGAGGGCGAGAAACAGAGGGGCTGAAACAGAGGGCGAGAAACAGAGGGGCTGAAACAGAGGGTCTGAATCAGAGGGGCTGAAACAGAGGGGCTGAATCAGAGGGGCTGATTCAGAGGGGCTGAAACAGAGGGGCTGAATCAGCGGGGCTGATTCAGAGGGCGAGAAACAGAGGGGCTGAAACAGATGGCGAGAAACAGAGGGGCAGAAACAGAGGGGCTGAAACAGAGGGGCTGAAACAGAGGGCGAGAAACAGAGGGGCTGATACAGAGGGGCTGAAACAGACGGGCTGAAACAGAGGGGCTGAAACAGAGGGTGAGAAACAGAGGGGCTGAAACAGAGGGGCTGAAACAGTGGGCGAGATACAGAGGGGCTGAAACAGAGGGGCTGAAACAGTGGGCGAGAAACAGAGGGGCTGAAACAGCGGGCGAGAAACAGAGGGCGAGAAACAGTGGGGCTGAAACAGAGGGGCTGAAACAGACGGGCTGAAACAGAGAGCCTGAAACAGAGGGTGAGAAACAGAGGGGCTGAAACAGAGAGCGAAAAACAGAGGGGCTGAAACACAGGACGAGAAACAGAGGGGGAGAAACAGAGGGCGATAAACAGAGGGGCTGAAACAGAGGGGCTGAAACAGAGGGGCTGAAACAGAGGGGCTGAATCAGAGCGGCTGAAACAGAGGGGCTAAATCAGAGGGGCTGAAACAGAGGGCGAGAAACAGAGGGGCTGAAACAGAGGGCGAGAAACAGAGGGTCTGAGACAGAGGGGCTGAAACAGAGGGCGAGAAACAGAGGGGCTGAAACAGAGGGCGAGAAACAGAGGGGCTGAAACAGAGGGCGAGAAACAGAGGCTCTGAAACAGAGAGGCTGAAACAGAGGGCGAGAAACAGAGGGGCTGAAACAGAGGGCGAGAAACAGAGGGGCTGAAACAGAGGGTGAGAAACAGTGGGGCTGAATCAGAGGGGCTGAATCAGAGGGGCTGAAACAGAGGGCGAGAAACACAGGGGCTGAAACAGAGGGCGAGAAACAGAGGGCGAGAAACAGAGGGACTGAAACAGAGTGGCTGAAACAGAGGGGCTGAAACAGAGGGGCTGAAACTGAGGGGCTGAAACAGAGGGCGAGAAACAGAGGTGCTGAAACAAAGGGCGAGAAACAGAGGGGCTGAAACAGAGGGTGAGAAACAGAGGGGCTGAAACAGAGGTTGAGAAACAGTGGGGCTGAAACAGAGGGGCTGAAACAGAGGGGCTGAAACAGAGGGGCTGAAACAGAGGGCGAGATATAGAGGGGCTGAAACAGAGGGTGAGAAACAGAGGGGCTGAAACAGAGGGCGAGAAACAGAGGGGCTGAATCAGAGGGGCTGAAACAGAGGGCGAGAAACAGAGGGGCTGAAACAGAGGGTGAGAAACAGAGGGGCTGAAACAGAGGGGCTGAAACAGAGGGTCAGAAACAGAGGGGCTGAAACAGAGGGTGAGAAACAGAGTGGCGGAAACAGAGGGGCTGAAACAGAGGGCGAGAAACAGAGGGCCAGAAACAGAGGGCGAGAAACAGAGGGGCTGAAACAGAGGGCGAGAAACAGAGGGGCTGAAACAGAGGGCGAGAAACAGAGGGGCTGAAACAGAGTGCGAGAAACAGAGGGGCTGAAACAGAGGGGCTGAAATAGTGGGTGAGATACAGAGGGGCTGAAACACAGGGGCTGAAACACAGGGGCTGAAACAGAGGGCGAGAAACAGAGGGGCTGAAACAGAGGGTGAGAAACAGAGGGGCTGAAACAGGGGGCGTGAAACAGAGGGGCTGAAACAGAGGGCGAGAAACAGAGGGGCTGAACCAGAGGGCGAGAAACAGAGGGGCTGAATCAGAGGGGCTGAAACAGAGGGGCTGAAACAGTGGGGCTGAAACAGAGGGGCTGAAACAGACGGGCTGAAACAGAGAGGCTGAAACAGAGGGCGAGAAACAGAGGGGCTGAAACAGAGGGCGAAAAACAGAGGGGCTGAAACAGAGGGTGAGAAAAAGAGGGGGAGAAACAGAGGGACTGAAACAGAGGGGCTGAAACAGAGGGGCTGAAACAGAGGGGCTGAAACAGAGGGGCTGAATCAGAGCGGCTGAAACAGAGGGGCTGAATCAGAGGGGCTGAAACAGAGGGCGAGAAACAGAGGGGCTGAAACAGTGTGGCTGAAACAGAGGGGCTGAAACAGAGGGCGAGAAACAGAGTGGCTGAAACAGAGGGCGAGAAACAGAGGGGCTGAAACAGAGGGCGAGAAACAGAGGTGCTGAAACAGAGGGGCTGAAACAGAGGGTGAGAAACAGAGGGGCTGAAACAGAGGGCGAGAAACAGAGGGGCTGAAACAGAGGGGCTGAAACAGAGGGTGAGAAACAGAGGGGCTGAAACAGAGGGGCTGAAACAGAGTGGCTGAAACAGAGGGGCTGAAACAGAGGGCGAGAAACAGAAGGGCTGAAACAGAGGGCGAGAAACAGAGGGGCTGAAACAGAGGGCTAGAAACAGAGGGGCTGAAACAGAGGGCGTGAAACAGAGGGGCTGAAACAGAGGGCGAGAAACAGAGGGGCTGAAATAGAGGGGCTGAAACAGTGGGCGAGATACAGAGGGGCTGAAACAGAGGGGCTGAAACAGAGGGGCTGAATCAGAGGGCGAGAAACAGAGGGGCTGAAACAGAGGGTGAGAAACAGAGGGGCTGAAACAGGGGGCGTGAAACAGAGGTGCTGAAACAGAGGTGAGGGAAACAGAGGGGCGGGAAACAGAGGGTCGGGAAACAGAGGGGCTGAATCAGAGGGGCTGAATCAGAGGGGCTGAATCAGAGTGGCTGAATCATAGGGGCTGAAACAGAGGGTGAGAAACAGAGGGACTGAAACAGAGGGGCTGAAACTGAGGGGTTGAAACATAGGGCGAGAAACAGAGGGGCTGAATCAGAGGGGCTGAATCAGAGGGGCTGAAACAGCGGGGCTGAATCAGAGGGGCTGAATCAGAGGGGCTGAATCAGAGGGGCTGAAACAGCGGGGCTGAATCAGAGGGGCTGAAACAGGGGGCGAGAAACAGAGGGGCTGAAACAGAGGGGCTGAATCAGAGGGGCTGAAACAGAGGGGCTGAATCAGAGGGGCTGATTCAGAGGGGCTGAAACAGAGGGGCTGAATCAGCGGGGCTGAAACAGAGGGCGAGAAACAGAGGTGCTGAAACAGAGGGCGAGAAACAGAGTGGAAGCAACAGAGGGCGAGAAACAGAGGGGCTGAAACAGAGGGGCTGAAACAGAGGGCGAGAAACAGAGGGGCTGATACAGAGGGCGAGAAACAGAGGGGCTGAAACAGAGGGTGAGAAACAGAGGGGTTGAAACAGAGGGTGAGAAACAGAGGGGCTGAAACAGAGGGGCTGAAACAGAGGGGCTGAAACAGAGAGCGAGAAACAGAGGGGCTGAAACAGAGGGCGAGAAACTGAGGGGCTGAAAGAGAGGGGCTGAAACAGAGGATGAGAAACAGGTGCTGAAACAGAGGGCGAGAAACAGAGTGGCTGAAACAGAGGGGCTGAAACAGAGGGGCTGAAACAGAGGGGCTGAAACAGCGGGCGAGAAACAGAGGGGCTGAAACAGAGGGCGTGAAACAGAGGGGCTGAAACAGAGGGCGAGAAACAGAGGGGATGAAACAGCGGGCGAGAAACAGAGGGCGAGAAACGGTGGGGCTGAAACAGAGGGGCTGAAACAGACGGGCTGAAACAGAGAGCCTCAAACAGAGTGTGAGAAACAGAGGGGCTAAAACAGAGGGCGAAAAACAGAGGGGCTGAAACACAAGGCGAGAAACAGAGGGGGAGAAACAGAGGGCGATAAACAGAGGGGCTGAAACAGAGGGGCTGAAACAGAGGGGCTGAAACAGAGGGGCTGAGACAGAGGGGCTGAAACAGAGGGCGTGAAACAGAGGGGCTGAAACAGAGGGCGAGAAACAGAGGGGCTGAAACAGAGGGCGAGAAACAGAGGGGCTGAAACAGAGGGCGAGAAACAGAGGGGCTGAAACAGAGTGCGAGAAACAGAGGGGCTGAAACAGAGGGGCTGAAACAGTGGGTGAGATACAGAGGGGCTGAAACACAGGGGCTGAAACACAGGGGCTGAAACAGAGGGCGAGAAACAGAGGGGCTGAAACAGAGGGTGAGAAACAGAGGGGCTGAAACAGGGGGCGTGAAACAGAGGGGCTGAAACAGAGGGCGAGAAACAGAGGGGCTGAACCAGAGGGCGAGAAACAGAGGGGCTGAATCAGAGGGGCTGAAACAGAGGGGCTGAAACAGTGGGGCTGAAACAGAGGGGCTGAAACAGACGGGCTGAAACAGAGAGGCTGAAACAGAGGGCGAGAAACAGAGGGGCTGAAACAGAGGGCGAAAAACAGAGGGGCTGAAACAGAGGGTGAGAAAAAGAGGGGGAGAAACAGAGGGACTGAAACAGAGGGGCTGAAACAGAGGGGCTGAAACAGAGGGGCTGAAACAGAGGGGCTGAATCAGAGCGTCTGAAACAGAGGGGCTGAATCAGAGGGGCTGAAACAGAGGGCGAGAAACAGAGGGGCTGAAACAGTGTGGCTGAAACAGAGGGGCTGAAACAGAGGGCGAGAAACAGAGTGGCTGAAACAGAGGGCGAGAAACAGAGGGGCTGAAACAGAGGGCGAGAAACAGAGGTGCTGAAACAGAGGGGCTGAAACAGAGGGTGAGAAACAGAGGGGCTGAAACAGAGGGCGAGAAACAGAGGGGCTGAAACAGAGGGGCTGAAACAGAGGGTGAGAAACAGAGGGGCTGAAACAGAGGGGCTGAAACAGAGTGGCTGAAACAGAGGGGCTGAAACAGAGGGCGAGAAACAGAAGGGCTGAAACAGAGGGCGAGAAACAGAGGGGCTGAAACAGAGAGCTAGAAACAGAGGGGCTGAAACAGAGGGCGTGAAACAGAGGGGCTGAAACAGAGGGCGAGAAACAGAGGGGCTGAAATAGAGGGGCTGAAACAGTGGGCGAGATACAGAGGGGCTGAAACAGAGGGGCTGAAACAGAGGGGCTGAATCAGAGGGCGAGAAACAGAGGGGCTGAAACAGAGGGTGAGAAACAGAGGGGCTGAAACAGGGGGCGTGAAACAGAGGTGCTGAAACAGAGGTGAGGGAAACAGAGGGGCGGGAAACAGAGGGTCGGGAAACAGAGGGGCTGAATCAGAGGGGCTGAATCAGAGGGGCTGAATCAGAGTGGCTGAATCATAGGGGCTGAAACAGAGGGTGAGAAACAGAGGGACTGAAACAGAGGGGCTGAAACTGAGGGGTTGAAACAGAGGGCGAGAAACAGAGGGGCTGAATCAGAGGGGCTGAATCAGAGGGGCTGAAACAGCGGGGCTGAATCAGAGGGGCTGAAAGAGAGGGCGAGAAACAGAGGGGCTGAAACAGAGGGCGAGAAACAGAGGGGCTGAAACAGAGGCGCTGAAACAGAGGGTCTGAAACAGAGGGGCTGAAACAGAGGGCGAGAAACAGAGGGGCTGAAACAGGGGGCGAGAAACAGAGGGGCTGAAACAGAGGGCGAGAAACAGAGGGGCTGAAAGAGAGGGCGAGAAACAGAGGGGCTGAAACAGAGGGCGAGAAACAGAGGGGCTGAAACAGAGGGCGAGAAACAGAGGGGCTGAAACAGAGGGGCTGAAACAGTGGGCGAGATACAGAGGGGCTGAAACAGAGGGGCTGAAACAGAGGGGCTGAATCAGAGGGCGAGAAACAGAGGGGCTGAAACAGAGGGTGAGAAACAGAGGGTCTGAAACAGGGGGCGTGAAACAAAGGTGCTGAAACAGAGGTGAGGGAAACAGAGGGGCCGGAAACAGAGGGGCGGGAAACAGAGGGGCTGAATCAGTGGGGCTGAATCAGAGGTGCTGAATCAGAGGGGCTGAAACAGAGGGTCAGAAACAGAGGGGCTGAAACAGAGGGGCTGAAACAGAGGGGTTGAAACAGAGGGCGAGTAACAGAGGGGCTGAATCAGAGGGGCTGAATCAGAGGGGCTGAAACAGAGGGGCTGAATCAGAGGGGCTGAAACACAGGGCGAGAAACAGAGGGGCTGAAACAGAGGGCGAGAAACAGAGGGGCTGAAACAGAGGGCGAGAAACAGAGGGGCTGAAACAGAGGGTCTGAATCAGAGGGGCTGAAACAGAGGGGCTGAATCAGAGGGGCTGATTCAGAGGGGCTGAAACAGAGGGGCTGAATCAGCGGGGCTGATTCAGAGGTCGAGAAACAGAGGGGCTGAAACAGATGGCGAGAAACAGAGGGGCAGAAACAGAGGGGCTGAAACAGAGGGGCTGAAACAGAGGGCGAGAAACAGAGGGGCTGATACAGAGGGGCTGAAACAGACGGGCTGAAACAGAGGGGCTGAAACAGAGGGTGAGAAACAGAGGGGCTGAAACAGAGGGGCTGAAACAGTGGGCGAGATACAGAGGGGCTGAAACAGAGGGGCTGAAACAGTGGGCGAGAAACAGAGGGGCTGAAACAGCGGGCGAGAAACAGAGGGCGAGAAACAGTGGGGCTGAAACAGAGGGGCTGAAACAGACGGGCTGAAACAGAGAGCCTGAAACAGAGGGTGAGAAACAGAGGGGCTGAAACAGAGAGCGAAAAACAGAGGGGCTGAAACACAGGACGAGAAACAGAGGGGGAGAAACAGAGGGCGATAAACAGAGGGGCTGAAACAGAGGGGCTGAAACAGAGGGGCTGAAACAGAGGGGCTGAATCAGAGCGGCTGAAACAGAGGGGCTAAATCAGAGGGGCTGAAACAGAGGGCGAGAAACAGAGGGGCTGAAACAGAGGGCGAGAAACAGAGGGTCTGAGACAGAGGGGCTGAAACAGAGGGCGAGAAACAGAGGGGCTGAAACAGAGGGCGAGAAACAGAGGGGCTGAAACAGAGGGCGAGAAACAGAGGCTCTGAAACAGAGAGGCTGAAACAGAGGGCGAGAAACAGAGGGGCTGAAACAGAGGGCGAGAAACAGAGGGGCTGAAACAGAGGGTGAGAAACAGTGGGGCTGAATCAGAGGGGCTGAATCAGAGGGGCTGAAACAGAGGGCGAGAAACACAGGGGCTGAAACAGAGGGCGAGAAACAGAGGGCGAGAAACAGAGGGACTGAAACAGAGTGGCTGAAACAGAGGGGCTGAAACAGAGGGGCTGAAACTGAGGGGCTGAAACAGAGGGCGAGAAACAGAGGTGCTGAAACAAAGGGCGAGAAACAGAGGGGCTGAAACAGAGGGTGAGAAACAGAGGGGCTGAAACAGAGGTTGAGAAACAGTGGGGCTGAAACAGAGGGGCTGAAACAGAGGGGCTGAAACAGAGGGGCTGAAACAGAGGGCGAGATATAGAGGGGCTGAAACAGAGGGTGAGAAACAGAGGGGCTGAAACAGAGGGGCTGAATCAGAGGGGCTGAAACAGAGGGCGAGAAACAGAGGGGCTGAAACAGAGGGTGAGAAACAGAGGGGCTGAAACAGAGGGGCTGAAACAGAGGGTCAGAAACAGAGGGGCTGAAACAGAGGGTGAGAAACAGAGTGGCGGAAACAGAGGGGCTGAAACAGAGTGCGAGAAACAGAGGGCCAGAAACAGAGGGCGAGAAACAGAGGGGCTGAAACAGAGGGCGAGAAACAGAGGGGCTGAAACAGAGGGCGAGAAACAGAGGGGCTGAAACAGAGTGCGAGAAACAGAGGGGCTGAAACAGAGGGGCTGAAATAGTGGGTGAGATACAGAGGGGCTGAAACACAGGGGCTGAAACACAGGGGCTGAAACAGAGGGCGAGAAACAGAGGGGCTGAAACAGAGGGTGAGAAACAGAGGGGCTGAAACAGGGGGCGTGAAACAGAGGGGCTGAAACAGAGGGCGAGAAACAGAGGGGCTGAACCAGAGGGCGAGAAACAGAGGGGCTGAATCAGAGGGGCTGAAACAGAGGGGCTGAAACAGTGGGGCTGAAACAGAGGGGCTGAAACAGACGGGCTGAAACAGAGAGGCTGAAACAGAGGGCGAGAAACAGAGGGGCTGAAACAGAGGGCGAAAAACAGAGGGGCTGAAACAGAGGGTGAGAAAAAGAGGGGGAGAAACAGAGGGACTGAAACAGAGGGGCTGAAACAGAGGGGCTGAAACAGAGGGGCTGAAACAGAGGGGCTGAATCAGAGCGGCTGAAACAGAGGGGCTGAATCAGAGGGGCTGAAACAGAGGGCGAGAAACAGAGGGGCTGAAACAGTGTGGCTGAAACAGAGGGGCTGAAACAGAGGGCGAGAAACAGAGTGGCTGAAACAGAGGGCGAGAAACAGAGGGGCTGAAACAGAGGGCGAGAAACAGAGGTGCTGAAACAGAGGGGCTGAAACAGAGGGTGAGAAACAGAGGGGCTGAAACAGAGGGCGAGAAACAGAGGGGCTGAAACAGAGGGGCTGAAACAGAGGGTGAGAAACAGAGGGGCTGAAACAGAGGGGCTGAAACAGAGTGGCTGAAACAGAGGGGCTGAAACAGAGGGCGAGAAACAGAAGGGCTGAAACAGAGGGCGAGAAACAGAGGGGCTGAAACAGAGAGCTAGAAACAGAGGGGCTGAAACAGAGGGCGTGAAACAGAGGGGCTGAAACAGAGGGCGAGAAACAGAGGGGCTGAAATAGAGGGGCTGAAACAGTGGGCGAGATACAGAGGGGCTGAAACAGAGGGGCTGAAACAGAGGGGCTGAATCAGAGGGCGAGAAACAGAGGGGCTGAAACAGAGGGTGAGAAACAGAGGGGCTGAAACAGGGGGCGTGAAACAGAGGTGCTGAAACAGAGGTGAGGGAAACAGAGGGGCGGGAAACAGAGGGTCGGGAAACAGAGGGGCTGAATCAGAGGGGCTGAATCAGAGGGGCTGAATCAGAGTGGCTGAATCATAGGGGCTGAAACAGAGGGTGAGAAACAGAGGGACTGAAACAGAGGGGCTGAAACTGAGGGGTTGAAACATAGGGCGAGAAACAGAGGGGCTGAATCAGAGGGGCTGAATCAGAGGGGCTGAAACAGCGGGGCTGAATCAGAGGGGCTGAATCAGAGGGGCTGAATCAGAGGGGCTGAAACAGCGGGGCTGAATCAGAGGGGCTGAAACAGGGGGCGAGAAACAGAGGGGCTGAAACAGAGGGGCTGAATCAGAGGGGCTGAAACAGAGGGGCTGAATCAGAGGGGCTGATTCAGAGGGGCTGAAACAGAGGGGCTGAATCAGCGGGGCTGAAACAGAGGGCGAGAAACAGAGGTGCTGAAACAGAGGGCGAGAAACAGAGTGGAAGCAACAGAGGGCGAGAAACAGAGGGGCTGAAACAGAGGGGCTGAAACAGAGGGCGAGAAACAGAGGGGCTGATACAGAGGGCGAGAAACAGAGGGGCTGAAACAGAGGGTGAGAAACAGAGGGGTTGAAACAGAGGGTGAGAAACAGAGGGGCTGAAACAGAGGGGCTGAAACAGAGGGGCTGAAACAGAGAGCGAGAAACAGAGGGGCTGAAACAGAGGGCGAGAAACTGAGGGGCTGAAAGAGAGGGGCTGAAACAGAGGATGAGAAACAGGTGCTGAAACAGAGGGCGAGAAACAGAGGGCGAGAAACGGTGGGGCTGAAACAGAGGGGCTGAAACAGACGGGCTGAAACAGAGAGCCTGAAACAGAGTGTGAGAAACAGAGGGGCTAAAACAGAGGGCGAAAAACAGAGGGGCTGAAACACAAGGCGAGAAACAGAGGGGGAGAAACAGAGGGCGATAAACAGAGGGGCTGAAACAGAGGGGCTGAAACAGAGGGGCTGAAACAGAGGGGCTGAGACAGAGGGGCTGAAACAGAGGGCGTGAAACAGAGGGGCTGAAACAGAGGGCGAGAAACATAGGGGCTGAAACAGAGGGCGAGAAACAGAGGGGCTGAAACAGAGGGCGAGAAACAGAGGGGCTGAAACAGAGTGCGAGAAACAGAGGGGCTGAAACAGAGGGGCTGAAACAGTGGGTGAGATACAGAGGGGCTGAAACACAGGGGCTGAAACACAGGGGCTGAAACAGAGGGCGAGAAACAGAGGGGCTGAAACAGAGGGTGAGAAACAGAGGGGCTGAAACAGGGGGCGTGAAACAGAGGGGCTGAAACAGAGGGCGAGAAACAGAGGGGCTGAACCAGAGGGCGAGAAACAGAGGGGCTGAATCAGAGGGGCTGAAACAGAGGGGCTGAAACAGTGGGGCTGAAACAGAGGGGCTGAAACAGACGGGCTGAAACAGAGAGGCTGAAACAGAGGGCGAGAAACAGAGGGGCTGAAACAGAGGGCGAAAAACAGAGGGGCTGAAACAGAGGGTGAGAAAAAGAGGGGGAGAAACAGAGGGACTGAAACAGAGGGGCTGAAACAGAGGGGCTGAAACAGAGGGGCTGAAACAGAGGGGCTGAATCAGAGCGGCTGAAACAGAGGGGCTGAATCAGAGGGGCTGAAACAGAGGGCGAGAAACAGAGGGGCTGAAACAGTGTGGCTGAAACAGAGGGGCTGAAACAGAGGGCGAGAAACAGAGTGGCTGAAACAGAGGGCGAGAAACAGAGGGGCTGAAACAGAGGGCGAGAAACAGAGGTGCTGAAACAGAGGGGCTGAAACAGAGGGTGAGAAACAGAGGGGCTGAAACAGAGGGCGAGAAACAGAGGGGCTGAAACAGAGGGGCTGAAACAGAGGGTGAGAAACAGAGGGGCTGAAACAGAGGGGCTGAAACAGAGTGGCTGAAACAGAGGGGCTGAAACAGAGGGCGAGAAACAGAAGGGCTGAAACAGAGGGCGAGAAACAGAGGGGCTGAAACAGAGAGCTAGAAACAGAGGGGCTGAAACAGAGGGCGTGAAACAGAGGGGCTGAAACAGAGGGCGAGAAACAGAGGGGCTGAAATAGAGGGGCTGAAACAGTGGGCGAGATACAGAGGGGCTGAAACAGAGGGGCTGAAACAGAGGGGCTGAATCAGAGGGCGAGAAACAGAGGGGCTGAAACAGAGGGTGAGAAACAGAGGGGCTGAAACAGGGGGCGTGAAACAGAGGTGCTGAAACAGAGGTGAGGGAAACAGAGGGGCGGGAAACAGAGGGTCGGGAAACAGAGGGGCTGAATCAGAGGGGCTGAATCAGAGGGGCTGAATCAGAGTGGCTGAATCATAGGGGCTGAAACAGAGGGTGAGAAACAGAGGGACTGAAACAGAGGGGCTGAAACTGAGGGGTTGAAACAGAGGGCGAGAAACAGAGGGGCTGAATCAGAGGGGCTGAATCAGAGGGGCTGAAACAGCGGGGCTGAATCAGAGGGGCTGAAACAGAGGGCGAGAAACAGAGGGGCTGAAACAGAGGGCGAGAAACAGAGGGGCTGAAACAGGGGGCGAGAAACAGAGGGGCTGAAACAGAGGGGCTGAATCAGAGGGGCTGAAACAGAGGGGCTGAATCAGAGGGGCTGATTCAGAGGGGCTGAAACAGAGGGGCTGAATCAGCGGGGCTGAAACAGAGGGCGAGAAACAGAGGTGCTGAAACAGAGGGCGAGAAACAGAGGGGCTGAAACAGGGGGCGAGAAACAGAGGGGCTGAAAGAGAGGGCGAGAAACAGAGGGGCTGAAACAGAGGGCGAGAAACAGAGGGGCTGAAACAGAGGGCGAGAAACAGAGGGGCTGAAACAGAGGGGCTGAAACAGTGGGCGAGATACAGAGGGGCTGAAACAGAGGGGCTGAAACAGAGGGGCTGAATCAGAGGGCGAGAAACAGAGGGGCTGAAACAGAGGGTGAGAAACAGAGGGTCTGAAACAGGAGGCGTGAAACAAAGGTGCTGAAACAGAGGTGAGGGAAACAGAGGGGCCGGAAACAGAGGGGCGGGAAACAGAGGGGCTGAATCAGTGGGGCTGAATCAGAGGTGCTGAATCAGAGGGGCTGAAACAGAGGGTCAGAAACAGAGGGGCTGAAACAGAGGGGCTGAAACAGAGGGGTTGAAACAGAGGGCGAGTAACAGAGGGGCTGAATCAGTGGGGCTGAATCAGAGGGGCTGAATCAGAGGGGCTGAAACAGAGGGGCTGAATCAGAGGGGCTGAAACACAGGGCGAGAAACAGAGGGGCTGAAACAGAGGGCGAGAAACAGAGGGGCTGAAACAGAGGGCGAGAAACAGAGGGGCTGAAACAGAGGGTCTGAATCAGAGGGGCTGAAACAGAGGGGCTGAATCAGAGGGGCTGATTCAGAGGGGCTGAAACAGAGGGGCTGAATCAGCGGGGCTGATTCAGAGGGCGAGAAACAGAGGGGCTGAAACAGATGGCGAGAAACAGAGGGGCAGAAACAGAGGGGCTGAAACAGAGGGGCTGAAACAGAGGGCGAGAAACAGAGGGGCTGATACAGAGGGGCTGAAACAGACGGGCTGAAACAGAGGGGCTGAAACAGAGGGCGAGAAACAGTGGGGCTGAAACAGAGGGGCTGAAACAGACGGGCTGAAACAGAGAGCCTGAAACAGAGGGGCTGAATCAGAGCGGCTGAAACAGAGGGGCTAAATCAGAGGGGCTGAAACAGAGGGCGAGAAACAGAGGGGCTGAAACAGAGGGCGAGAAACAGAGGGTCTGAGACAGAGGGGCTGAAACAGAGGGCGAGAAACAGAGGGGGAGAAACAGAGGGCGATAAACAGAGGGGCTGAAACAGAGGGGCTGAAACAGAGGGGCTGAAACAGAGGGGCTGAATCAGAGCGGCTGAAACAGAGGGGCTAAATCAGAGGGGCTGAAACAGAGGGCGAGAAACAGAGGGGCTGAAACAGAGGGCGAGAAACAGAGGGTCTGAGACAGAGGGGCTGAAACAGAGGGCGAGAAACAGAGGGGCTGAAACAGAGGGCGAGAAACAGAGGGGCTGAAACAGAGGGCGAGAAACAGAGGCTCTGAAACAGAGAGGCTGAAACAGAGGGCGAGAAACAGAGGGGCTGAAACAGAGGGCGAGAAACAGAGGGGCTGAAACAGAGGGTGAGAAACAGTGGGGCTGAATCAGAGGGGCTGAATCAGAGGGGCTGAAACAGAGGGCGAGAAACACAGGGGCTGAAACAGAGGGCGAGAAACAGAGGGCGAGAAACAGAGGGACTGAAACAGAGTGGCTGAAACAGAGGGGCTGAAACAGAGGGGCTGAAACTGAGGGGCTGAAACAGAGGGCGAGAAACAGAGGTGCTGAAACAAAGGGCGAGAAACAGAGGGGCTGAAACAGAGGGTGAGAAACAGAGGGGCTGAAACAGAGGTTGAGAAACAGTGGGGCTGAAACAGAGGGGCTGAAACAGAGGGGCTGAAACAGAGGGCGAGATATAGAGGGGCTGAAACAGAGGGTGAGAAACAGAGGGGCTGAAACAGAGGGCGAGAAACAGAGGGGCTGAATCAGAGGGGCTGAAACAGAGGGCGAGAAACAGAGGGGCTGAAACAGAGGGTGAGAAACAGAGGGGCTGAAACAGAGGGGCTGAAACAGAGGGTCAGAAACAGAGGGGCTGAAACAGAGGGTGAGAAACAGAGTGGCGGAAACAGAGGGGCTGAAACAGAGGGCGAGAAACAGAGGGCCAGAAACAGAGGGCGAGAAACAGAGGGGCTGAAACAGAGGGCGAGAAACAGAGGGGCTGAAACAGAGGGCGAGAAACAGAGGGGCTGAAACAGAGTGCGAGAAACAGAGGGGCTGAAACAGAGGGGCTGAAATAGTGGGTGAGATACAGAGGGGCTGAAACACAGGGGCTGAAACACAGGGGCTGAAACAGAGGGCGAGAAACAGAGGGGCTGAAACAGAGGGTGAGAAACAGTGGGGCTGAAACAGGGGGCGTGAAACAGAGGGGCTGAAACAGAGGGCGAGAAACAGAGGGGCTGAAACAGAGGGCGAGAAACAGAGGGGCTGAATCAGAGGGGCTGAAACAGAGGGGCTGAAACAGTGGGGCTGAAACAGAGGGGCTGAAACAGAGGGGCTGAATCAGAGTGGCTGAATCATAGGGGCTGAAACAGAGGGTGAGAAACAGAGGGACTGAAACAGAGGGGCTGAAACTGAGGGGTTGAAACAGAGGGCGAGAAACAGAGGGGCTGAATCAGAGGGGCTGAATCAGAGGGGCTGAAACAGCGGGGCTGAATCAGAGGGGCTGAATCAGAGGGGCTGAATCAGAGGGGCTGAAACAGCGGGGCTGAATCAGAGGGGCTGAAACAGGGGGCGAGAAACAGAGGGGCTGAAACAGAGGGGCTGAATCAGAGGGGCTGAAACAGAGGGGCTGAATCAGAGGGGCTGATTCAGAGGGGCTGAAACAGAGGGGCTGAATCAGCGGGGATGAAACAGAGGGCGAGAAACAGAGGTGCTGAAACAGAGGGCGAGAAACAGAGTGGAAGCAACAGAGGGCGAGAAACAGAGGGGCTGAAACAGAGGGGCTGAAACAGAGGGCGAGAAACAGAGGGGCTGATACAGAGGGCGAGAAACAGAGGGGCTGAAACAGAGGGTGAGAAACAGAGGGGTTGAAACAGAGGGTGAGAAACAGAGGGGCTGAAACAGAGGGGCTGAAACAGAGGGGCTGAAACAGAGAGCGAGAAACAGAGGGGCTGAAACAGAGGGCGAGAAACTGAGGGGCTGAAAGAGAGGGGCTGAAACAGAGGATGAGAAACAGGTGCTGAAACAGAGGGCGAGAAACAGAGTGGCTGAAACAGAGGGGCTGAAACAGAGGGGCTGAAACAGAGGGGCTGAAACAGCGGGCGAGAAACAGAGGGGCTGAAACAGAGGGCGTGAAACAGAGGGGCTGAAACAGAGGGCGAGAAACAGAGGGGATGAAACAGAGGGTCTGAATCAGAGGGGCTGAAACAGAGGGGCTGAATCAGAGGGGCTGATTCAGAGGGGCTGAAACAGAGGGGCTGAATCAGCGGGGCTGATTCAGAGGGCGAGAAACAGAGGGGCTGAAACAGATGGCGAGAAACAGAGGGGCAGAAACAGAGGGGCTGAAACAGAGGGGCTGAAACAGAGGGGCTGAAACAGAGGGCGAGAAACAGAGGGGCTGATACAGAGGGGCTGAAACAGACGGGCTGAAACAGAGGGGCTGAAACAGAGGGTGAGAAACAGAGGGGCTGAAACAGAGGGGCTGAAACAGTGGGCGAGATACAGAGGGGCTGAAACAGAGGGGCTGAAACAGTGGGCGAGAAACAGAGGGGCTGAAACAGCGGGCGAGAAACAGAGGGCGAGAAACAGTGGGGCTGAAACAGAGGGGCTGAAACAGACGGGCTGAAACAGAGAGCCTGAAACAGAGGGTGAGAAACAGAGGGGCTGAAACAGAGGGCGAAAAACAGAGGGGCTGAAACACAGGACGAGAAACAGAGGGGGAGAAACAGAGGGCGATAAACAGAGGGGCTGAAACAGAGGGGCTGAAACAGAGGGGCTGAAACAGAGGGGCTGAATCAGAGCGGCTGAAACAGAGGGGCTAAATCAGAGGGGCTGAAACAGAGGGCGAGAAACAGAGGGGCTGAAACAGAGGGCGAGAAACAGAGGGTCTGAGACAGAGGGGCTGAAACAGAGGGCGAGAAACAGAGGGGCTGAAACAGAGGGCGAGAAACAGAGGGGCTGAAACAGAGGGCGAGAAACAGAGGCTCTGAAACAGAGAGGCTGAAACAGAGGGCGAGAAACAGAGGGGCTGAAACAGAGGGCGAGAAACAGAGGGGCTGAAACAGAGGGTGAGAAACAGTGGGGCTGAATCAGAGGGGCTGAATCAGAGGGGCTGAAACAGAGGGCGAGAAACACAGGGGCTGAAACAGAGGGCGAGAAACAGAGGGCGAGAAACAGAGGGACTGAAACAGAGTGGCTGAAACAGAGGGGCTGAAACAGAGGGGCTGAAACTGAGGGGCTGAATCAGAGGGCGAGAAACAGAGGTGCTGAAACAAAGGGCGAGAAACAGAGGGGCTGAAACAGAGGGTGAGAAACAGAGGGGCTGAAACAGAGGTTGAGAAACAGTGGGGCTGAAACAGAGGGGCTGAAACAGAGGGGCTGAAACAGAGGGCGAGATATAGAGGGGCTGAAACAGAGGGTGAGAAACAGAGGGGCTGAAACAGAGGGCGAGAAACAGAGGGGCTGAATCAGAGGGGCTGAAACAGAGGGCGAGAAACAGAGGGGCTGAAACAGAGGGTGAGAAACAGAGGGGCTGAAACAGAGGGGCTGAAACAGAGGGTCAGAAACAGAGGGGCTGAAACAGAGGGTGAGAAACAGAGTGGCGGAAACAGAGGGGCTGAAACAGAGGGCGAGAAACAGAGGGCCAGAAACAGAGGGCGAGAAACAGAGGGGCTGAAACAGAGGGCGAGAAACAGAGGGGCTGAAACAGAGGGCGAGAAACAGAGGGGCTGAAACAGAGTGCGAGAAACAGAGGGGCTGAAACAGAGGGGCTGAAATAGTGGGTGAGATACAGAGGGGCTGAAACACAGGGGCTGAAACACAGGGGCTGAAACAGAGGGCGAGAAACAGAGGGGCTCAAACAGAGGGTGAGAAACAGTGGGGCTGAAACAGGGGGCGTGAAACAGAGGGGCTGAAACAGAGGGCGAGAAACAGAGGGGCTGAATCAGAGGGGCTGAAACAGAGGGGCTGAAACAGTGGGGCTGAAACAGAGGGGCTGAAACAGACGGGCTGAAACAGAGAGGCTGAAACAGAGGGCGAGAAACAGAGGGGCTGAAACAGAGGGCGAAAAACAGAGGGGCTGAAACAGAGGGTGAGAAAAAGAGGGGGAGAAACAGAGGGACTGAAACAGAGGGGCTGAAACAGAGGGGCTGAAACAGAGGGGCTGAAACAGAGGGGCTGAATCAGAGCGGCTGAAACAGAGGGGCTGAATCAGAGGGGCTGAAACAGAGGGCGAGAAACAGAGGGGCTGAAACAGTGTGGCTGAAACAGAGGGGCTGAAACAGAGGGCGAGAAACAGAGTGGCTGAAACAGAGGGCGAGAAACAGAGGGGCTGAAACAGAGGGCGAGAAACAGAGGTGCTGAAACAGAGGGGCTGAAACAGAGGGTGAGAAACAGAGGGGCTGAAACAGAGGGCGAGAAACAGAGGGGCTGAAACAGAGGGGCTGAAACAGAGGGTGAGAAACAGAGGGGCTGAAACAGAGGGGCTGAAACAGAGTGGCTGAAACAGAGGGGCTGAAACAGAGGTCGAGAAACAGAAGGGCTGAAACAGAGGGCGAGAAACAGAGGGGCTGAAACAGAGGGCTAGAAACAGAGGGGCTGAAACAGAGGGCGTGAAACAGAGGGGCTGAAACAGAGGGCGAGAAACAGAGGGGCTGAAATAGAGGGGCTGAAACAGTGGGCGAGATACAGAGGGGCTGAAACAGAGGGGCTGAAACAGAGGGGCTGAATCAGAGGGCGAGAAACAGAGGGGCTGAAACAGAGGGTGAGAAACAGAGGGGCTGAAACAGGGGGCGTGAAACAGAGGTGCTGAAACAGAGGTGAGGGAAACAGAGGGGCGGGAAACAGAGGGTCGGGAAACAGAGGGGCTGAATCAGAGGGGCTGAATCAGAGGGGCTGAATCAGAGTGGCTGAATCATAGGGGCTGAAACAGAGGGTGAGAAACAGAGGGACTGAAACAGAGGGGCTGAAACTGAGGGGTTGAAACAGAGGGCGAGAAACAGAGGGGCTGAATCAGAGGGGCTGAATCAGAGGGGCTGAAACAGCGGGGCTGAATCAGAGGGGCTGAATCAGAGGGGCTGAATCAGAGGGGCTGAAACAGCGGGGCTGAATCAGAGGGGCTGAAACAGGGGGCGAGAAACAGAGGGGCTGAAACAGAGGGGCTGAATCAGAGGGGCTGAAACAGAGGGGCTGAATCAGAGGGGCTGATTCAGAGGGGCTGAAACAGAGGGGCTGAATCAGCGGGGCTGAAACAGAGGGCGAGAAACAGAGGTGCTGAAACAGAGGGCGAGAAACAGAGTGGAAGCAACAGAGGGCGAGAAACAGAGGGGCTGAAACAGAGGGGCTGAAACAGAGGGCGAGAAACAGAGGGGCTGATACAGAGGGCGAGAAACAGAGGGGCTGAAACAGAGGGTGAGAAACAGAGGGGTTGAAACAGAGGGTGAGAAACAGAGGGGCTGAAACAGAGGGGCTGAAACAGAGGGGCTGAAACAGAGAGCGAGAAACAGAGGGGCTGAAACAGAGGGCGAGAAACTGAGGGGCTGAAAGAGAGGGGCTGAAACAGAGGATGAGAAACAGGTGCTGAAACAGAGGGCGAGAAACAGAGTGGCTGAAACAGAGGGGCTGAAACAGAGGGGCTGAAACAGAGGGGCTGAAACAGCGGGCGAGAAACAGAGGGGCTGAAACAGAGGGCGTGAAACAGAGGGGCTGAAACAGAGGGCGAGAAACAGAGGGGATGAAACAGCGGGCGAGAAACAGAGGGCGAGAAACGGTGGGGCTGAAACAGAGGGGCTGAAACAGACGGGCGGAAACAGAGAGCCTGAAACAGAGTGTGAGAAACAGAGGGGCTAAAACAGAGGGCGAAAAACAGAGGGGCTGAAACACAAGGCGAGAAACAGAGGGGGAGAAACAGAGGGCGATAAACAGAGGGGCTGAAACAGAGGGGCTGAAACAGAGGGGCTGAAACAGAGGGGCTGAGACAGAGGGGCTGAAAAAGAGGGCGTGAAACAGAGGGGCTGAAACAGAGGGCGAGAAACAGAGGGGCTGAAACAGAGGGCGAGAAACAGAGGGGCTGAAACAGAGGGCGAGAAACAGAGGGGCTGAAACAGAGTGCGAGAAACAGAGGGGCTGAAACAGAGGGGCTGAAACAGTGGGTGAGATACAGAGGGGCTGAAACACAGGGGCTGAAACACAGGGGCTGAAACAGAGGGCGAGAAACAGAGGGGCTGAAACAGAGGGTGAGAAACAGAGGGGCTGAAACAGGGGGCGTGAAACAGAGGGGCTGAAACAGAGGGCGAGAAACAGAGGGGCTGAACCAGAGAGCGAGAAACAGAGGGGCTGAATCAGAGGGGCTGAAACAGAGGGGCTGAAACAGTGGGGCTGAAACAGAGGGGCTGAAACAGACGGGCTGAAACAGAGGCGGAAACAGAGGGCGAGAAACAGAGGGGCTGAAACAGAGGGCGAAAAACAGAGGGGCTGAAACAGAGGGTGAGAAAAAGAGGGGGAGAAACAGAGGGACTGAAACAGAGGGGCTGAAACAGAGGGGCTGAAACAGAGGGGCTGAAACAGAGGGGCTGAATCAGAGCGGCTGAAACAGAGGGGCTGAATCAGAGGGGCTGAAACAGAGGGCGAGAAACAGAGGGGCTGAAACAGTGTGGCTGAAACAGAGGGGCTGAAACAGAGGGCGAGAAACAGAGTGGCTGAAACAGAGGGCGAGAAACAGAGGGGCTTAAACAGAGGGCGAGAAACAGAGGTGCTGAAACAGAGGGGCTGAAACAGAGGGTGAGAAACAGAGGGGCTGAAACAGAGGGCGAGAAACAGAGGGGCTGAAACAGAGGGGCTGAAACAGAGGGTGAGAAACAGAGGGGCTGAAACAGAGGGGCTGAAACAGAGTGGCTGAAACAGAGGGGCTGAAACAGAGGGCGAGAAACAGAAGGGCTGAAACAGAGGGCGAGAAACAGAGGGGCTGAAACAGAGGGCTAGAAACAGAGGGGCTGAAACAGAGGGCGTGAAACAGAGGGGCTGAAACAGAGGGCGAGAAACAGAGGGGCTGAAATAGAGGGGCTGAAACAGTGGGCGAGATACAGAGGGGCTGAAACAGAGGGGCTGAAACAGAGGGGCTGAATCAGAGGGCGAGAAACAGAGGGGCTGAAACAGAGGGTGAGAAACAGAGGGGCTGAAACAGGGGGCGTGAAACAGAGGTGCTGAAACAGAGGTGAGGGAAACAGAGGGGATGGAAACAGAGGGTCGGGAAACAGAGGGGCTGAATCAGAGGGGCTGAATCAGAGGGGCTGAATCAGAGTGGCTGAATCATAGGGGCTGAAACAGAGGGTGAGAAACAGAGGGACTGAAACAGAGGGGCTGAAACTGAGGGGTTGAAACAGAGGGCGAGAAACAGAGGGGCTGAATCAGAGGGGCTGAATCAGAGGGGCTGAAACAGCGGGGCTGAATCAGAGGGGCTGAAAGAGAGGGCGAGAAACAGAGGGGCTGAAACAGAGGGCGAGAAACAGAGGGGCTGAAACAGCGGGCGAGAAACAGAGGGGCTGAAACAGAGGGGCTGAATCAGAGGGGCTGAAACAGAGGGGCTGAATCAGAGGGGCTGATTCAGAGGGGCTGAAACAGAGGGGCTGAATCAGCGGGGCTGAAACAGAGGGCGAGAAACAGAGGTGCTGAAACAGAGGGCGAGAAACAGAGTGGAAGCAACAGAGGGCGAGAAACAGAGGGGCTGAAACAGAGGGGCTGAAACAGAGGGCGAGAAACAGAGGGGCTGATACAGAGGGCGAGAAACAGAGGGGCTGAAACAGAGGGTGAGAAACAGAGGGGTTGAAACAGAGGGTGAGAAACAGAGGGGCTGAAACAGAGGGGCTGAAACAGAGGGGCTGAAACAGAGAGCGAGAAACAGAGGGGCTGAAACAGAGGGCGAGAAACTGAGGGGCTGAAAGAGAGGGGCTGAAACAGAGGGTGAGAAACAGAGGGGCTGAAACAGAGGGCGAGAAACAGAGTGGCTGAAACAGAGGGGCTGAAACAGAGGGGCTGAAACAGAGGGGCTGAAACAGCGGGCGAGAAACAGAGGGGCTGAAACAGAGGGCGTGAAACAGAGGGGCTGAAACAGAGGGCGAGAAACAGAGGGGATGAAACAGCGGGCGAGAAACAGAGGGCGAGAAACGGTGGGGCTGAAACAGACGGGCTGAAACAGAGAGCCTGAAACAGAGGGTGAGAAACAGAGGGACTGAAACAGAGGGCGAAAAACAGAGGGGCTGAAACACAAGGCGAGAAACAGAGGGGGAGAAACAGAGGGCGATAAACAGAGGGGCTGAAACAGAGGGGCTGAAACAGAGGGGCTGAAACAGAGGGGCTGAGACAGAGGGGCTGAAACAGAGGGCGTGAAACAGAGGGGCTGAACCAGAGGGCGAGAAACAGAGGGGCTGAAACAGAGGGCGAGAAACAGAGTGGCTGAAACAGAGGGGCTGAAACAGTGGGCGAGATACAGAGGGGCTGAAACAGAGGGGCTGAAACAGTGGGCGAGAAACAGAGGGGCTGAAACAGCGGGCGAGAAACAGAGGTCGAGAAACAGTGGGGCTGAAACAGAAGTGCTGAAACAGACGGGCTGAAACAGAGAGCCTGAAACAGAGGGTGAGAAACAGAGGGGCTGAAACAGAGGGCGAAAAACAGAGGGGCTGAAACACAGGGCGAGAAACAGAGGGGGAGAAACAGAGGGCGGTAAACAGAGGGGCTGGAACAGAGGGGCTGAAACAGAGGGCGAGAAACAGAGGGTCTGAGACAGAGGGGCTGAAACAGAGGGCGAGAAACAGAGGGGCTGAAACAGAGGGCGAGAAACAGAGGGGCTGAAACAGAGGGCGAGAAACAGAGGCGCTGAAACAGAGAGGCTGAAACAGAGGGCGAGAAACAGAGGGTACTGAAACAGAGGGCGAGAAACAGAGGGGCTGAAACAGAGGGTGAGAAACAGTGGGGCTGAATCAAAGGGGCTGAATCAGAGGGGCTGAAACAGAGGGCGAGAAACACAGGGGCTGAAACAGAGGGCGAGAAACAGAGGGCGAGAAACAGAGGGACTGAAACAGAGTGGCTGAAACAGAGGGGCTGAAACAGAGGGACTGAAACAGAGGGCGAGAAACAGAGGGGCTGAAACAAAGGGCGAGAAACAGAGGGGCTGAAACAGAGGGCGAGAAACAGAGGGGCTGAAACAGAGGTTGAGAAACAGTGGGGCTGAAACAGAGGGGCTGAAACAGAGAGGATGAAACAGAGGGGCTGAAACAGAGGGTGAGAAACAGAGGGGCTGAAACAGAGGGGCTGAAACAGAGGGTGAGAAACAGAGGGGCTGAAACAGAGGGTGAAAAACAGAGGGGCTGAAACAGAGGGTGAGAAACAGTGGGGCTGAATCAGAGGGGCTGAATCAGAGGGGCTGAAACAGAGGGGCTGAATCAGCGGGGCTGAAAGAGAGGGCGAGAAACAGAGGTGCTGAAACAGAGGGCGAGAAACAGAGTGGAAGCAACAGAGGGCGAGAAACAGAGGGGCTGAAACAGAGGGGCTGAAACAGAGGGCGAGAAACAGAGGGGCTGATACAGAGGGCGAGAAACAGAGGGGCTGAAACAGAGGGTGAGAAACAGAGGGGTTGAAACAGAGGGTGAGAAACAGAGGGGCTGAAACAGAGGGGGAGAAACAGAGGGGCTGAAATAGAGGGGCTGAAACAGTGGGCGAGATACAGAGGGGCTGAAACAGAGGGGCTGAAACAGAGGGGCTGAATCAGAGGGCGAGAAACAGAGGGGCTGAAACAGAGGGTGAGAAACAGAGGGGCTGAAACAGGGGGCGTGAAACAGAGGTGCTGAAACAGAGGTGAGGGAAACAGAGGGGCGGGAAACAGAGGGTCGGGAAACAGAGGGGCTGAATCAGAGGGGCTGAATCAGAGGGGCTGAATCAGAGTGGCTGAATCATAGGGGCTGAAACAGAGGGTGAGAAACAGAGGGACTGAAACAGAGGGGCTGAAACTGAGGGGTTGAAACAGAGGGCGAGAAACAGAGGGGCTGAATCAGAGGGGCTGAATCAGAGGGGCTGAAACAGCGGGGCTGAATCAGAGGGGCTGAATCAGAGGGGCTGAATCAGAGGGGCTGAAACAGCGGGGCTGAATCAGAGGGGCTGAAACAGGGGGCGAGAAACAGAGGGGCTGAAACAGAGGGGCTGAATCAGAGGGGCTGAAACAGAGGGGCTGAATCAGAGGGGCTGATTCAGAGGGGCTGAAACAGAGGGGCTGAATCAGCGGGGCTGAAAGAGAGGGCGAGAAACAGAGGTGCTGAAACAGAGGGCGAGAAACAGAGTGGAAGCAACAGAGGGCGAGAAACAGAGGGGCTGAAACAGAGGGGCTGAAACAGAGGGCGAGAAACAGAGGGGCTGATACAGAGGGCGAGAAACAGAGGGGCTGAAACAGAGGGTGAGAAACAGAGGGGTTGAAACAGAGGGTGAGAAACAGAGGGGCTGAAACAGAGGGGCTGAAACAGAGGGGCTGAAACAGAGAGCGAGAAACAGAGGGGCTGAAACAGAGGGCGAGAAACTGAGGGGCTGAAAGAGAGGGGCTGAAACAGAGGATGAGAAACAGGTGCTGAAACAGAGGGCGAGAAACAGAGTGGCTGAAACAGAGGGGCTGAAACAGAGGGGCTGAAACAGCGGGCGAGAAACAGAGGGGCTGAAACAGAGGGCGTGAAACAGAGGGGCTGAAACAGAGGGCGAGAAACAGAGGGGATGAAACAGCGGGCGAGAAACAGAGGGCGAGAAACGGTGGGGCTGAAACAGAGGGGCTGAAACAGACGGGCTGAAACAGAGAGCCTGAAACAGAGTGTGAGAAACAGAGGGGCTAAAACAGAGGGCGAAAAACAGAGGGGCTGAAACACAAGGCGAGAAACAGAGGGGGAGAAACAGAGGGCGATAAACAGAGGGGATGAAACAGAGGGGCTGAAACAGAGGGGCTGAGACAGAGGGGCTGAAACAGAGGGCGTGAAACAGAGGGGCTGAATCAGAGGGCGAGAAACAGAGGGGCTGAAACAGAGGGCGAGAAACAGAGGGGCTGAAACAGAGGGCGAGAAACAGAGGGGCTGAAACAGAGTGCGAGAAACAGAGGGGGTGAAACAGAGTGGCTGAAACAGTGGGTGAGATACAGAGGGGCTGAAACACAGGGGCTGAAACAGAGGGCGAGAAACAGAGGGGCTGAAACAGAGGGTGAGAAACAGAGGGGCTGAAACAGGGGGCGTGAAACAGAGGGGCTGAAACAGAGGGCGAGAAACAGAGGGGCTGAACCAGAGGGCGAGAAACAGAGGGGCTGAATCAGAGGGGCTGAAACAGAGGGGCTGAAACAGTGGGGCTGAAACAGAGGGGCTGAAACAGACGGGCTGAAACAGAGAGGCGGAAACAGAGGGCGAGAAACAGAGGGGCTGAAACAGAGGGCGAAAAACAGAGGGGCTGAAACAGAGGGTGAGAAAAAGAGGGGGAGAAACAGAGGGACTGAAACAGAGGGGCTGAAACAGAGGGGCTGAAACAGAGGGGCTGAATCAGAGCGGCTGAAACAGAGGGGCTGAATCAGAGGGGCTGAAACAGAGGGCGAGAAACAGAGGGGCTGAAACAGTGTGGCTGAAACAGAGGGGCTGAAACAGAGGGCGAGAAACAGAGTGGCTGAAACAGAGGGCGAGAAACAGAGGGGCTGAAACAGAGGGCGAGAAACAGAGGTGCTGAAACAGAGGGGCTGAAACAGAGGGTGAGAAACAGAGGGGCTGAAACAGAGGGCGAGAAACAGAGGGGCTGAAACAGAGGGGCTGAAACAGAGGGTGAGAAACAGAGGGGCTGAAACAGAGGGGCTGAAACAGAGTGGCTGAAACAGAGGGGCTGAAACAGAGGGCGAGAAACAGAAGGGCTGAAACAGAGGGCGAGAAACAGAGGGGCTGAAACAGAGGGCTAGAAACAGAGGGGCTGAAACAGAGGGCGTGAAACAGAGGGGCTGAAACAGAGGGCGAGAAACAGAGGGGCTGAAATAGAGGGGCTGAAACAGTGGGCGAGATACAGAGGGGCTGAAACAGAGGGGCTGAAACAGAGGGGCTGAATCAGAGGGCGAGAAACAGAGGGGCTGAAACAGAGGGTGAGAAACAGAGGGGCTGAAACAGTGGGCGTGAAACAGAGGTGCTGAAACAGAGGTGAGGGAAACAGAGGGGCGGGAAACAGAGGGTCGGGAAACAGAGGGGCTGAATCAGAGGGGCTGAATCAGAGGGGCTGAATCAGAGTGGCTGAATCATAGGGGCTGAAACAGAGGGTGAGAAACAGAGGGACTGAAACAGAGGGGCTGAAACTGAGGGGTTGAAACAGAGGGCGAGAAACAGAGGGGCTGAATCAGAGGGGCTGAATCAGAGGGGCTGAAACAGCGGGGCTGAATCAGAGGGGCTGAAAGAGAGGGCGAGAAACAGAGGGGCTGAAACAGAGGGCGAGAAACAGAGGGGCTGAAACAGGGGGCGAGAAACAGAGGGGCTGAAACAGAGGGGCTGAATCAGAGGGGCTGAAACAGAGGGGCTGAATCAGAGGGGCTGATTCAGAGGGGCTGAAACAGAGGGGCTGAATCAGCGGGGCTGAAACAGAGGGCGAGAAACAGAGGTGCTGAAACAGAGGGCGAGAAACAGAGTGGAAGCAACAGAGGGCGAGAAACAGAGGGGCTGAAACAGAGGGGCTGAAACAGAGGGCGAGAAACAGAGGGGCTGATACAGAGGGCGAGAAACAGAGGGGCTGAAACAGAGGGTGAGAAACAGAGGGGTTGAAACAGAGGGTGAGAAACAGAGGGGCTGAAACAGAGGGGCTGAAACAGAGGGGCTGAAACAGAGAGCGAGAAACAGAGGGGCTGAAACAGAGGGCGAGAAACTGAGGGGCTGAAAGAGAGGGGCTGAAACAGAGGGTGAGAAACAGAGGGGCTGAAACAGAGGGCGAGAAACAGAGTGGCTGAAACAGAGGGGCTGAAACAGAGGGGCTGAAACAGAGGGGCTGAAACAGCGGGCGAGAAACAGAGGGGCTGAAACAGAGGGCGTGAAACAGAGGGGCTGAAACAGAGGGCGAGAAACAGAGGGGATGAAACAGCGGGCGAGAAACAGAGGGCGAGAAACGGTGGGGCTGAAACAGACGGGCTGAAACAGAGAGCCTGAAACAGAGGGTGAGAAACAGAGGGGCTAAAACAGAGGGCGAAAAACAGAGGGGCTGAAACACAAGGCGAGAAACAGAGGGGGAGAAACAGAGGGCGATAAACAGAGGGGCTGAAACAGAGGGGCTGAAACAGAGGGGCTGAAACAGAGGGGCTGAGACAGAGGGGCTGAAACAGAGGGCGTGAAACAGAGGGGCTGAACCAGAGGGCGAGAAACAGAGGGGCTGAAACAGAGGGCGAGAAACAGAGTGGCTGAAACAGAGGGGCTGAAACAGTGGGCGAGATACAGAGGGGCTGAAACAGAGGGGCTGAAACAGTGGGCGAGAAACAGAGGGGCTGAAACAGCGGGCGAGAAACAGAGGTCGAGAAACAGTGGAGCTGAAACAGAAGTGCTGAAACAGACGGGCTGAAACAGAGAGCCTGAAACAGAGGGTGAGAAACAGAGGGGCTGAAACAGAGGGCGAAAAACAGAGGGGCTGAAACACAGGGCGAGAAACAGAGGGGGAGAAACAGAGGGCGATAAACAGAGGGACTGGAACAGAGGGGCTGAAACAGAGGGCGAGAAACAGAGGGTCTGAGACAGAGGGGCTGAAACAGAGGGCGAGAAACAGAGGGGCTGAAACAGAGGGCGAGAAACAGAGGGGCTGAAACAGAGGGCGAGAAACAGAGGCGCTGAAACAGAGAGGCTGAAACAGAGGGCGAGAAACAGAGGGTACTGAAACAGAGGGCGAGAAACAGAGGGGCTGAAACAGAGGGTGAGAAACAGTGGGGCTGAATCAAAGGGGCTGAATCAGAGGGGCTGAAACAGAGGGCGAGAAACACAGGGGCTGAAACAGAGGGCGAGAAACAGAGGGCGAGAAACAGAGGGACTGAAACAGAGTGGCTGAAACAGAGGGGCTGAAACAGAGGGGCTGAAACAGAGGGACTGAAACAGAGGGCGAGAAACAGAGGGGCTGAAACAAAGGGCGAGAAACAGAGGGGCTGAAACAGAGGGCGAGAAACAGAGGGGCTGAAACAGAGGTTGAGAAACAGTGGGGCTGAAACAGAGGGGCTGAAACAGAGAGGATGAAACAGAGGGGCTGAAACAGAGGGTGAGAAACAGAGGGGCTGAAACAGAGGGGCTGAAACAGAGGGTGAGAAACAGAGGGGCTGAAACAGAGGGTGAAAAACAGAGGGGCTGAAACAGAGGGTGAGAAACAGTGGGGCTGAATCAGAGGGGCTGAATCAGAGAGGCTGAAACAGAGGGCGAGAAACACAGGGGCTGAAACAGAGGGCGAGAAACAGAGGGCGAGAAACAGAGGGACTGAAACAGAGTGGCTGAAACAGAGGGGCTGAAACAGAGGGGCTGAAACAGAGGGCGAGAAACAGAGGGACTGAAACAGAGTGGCTGAAACAGAGGGGCTGATTCAGAGGGGCTGAAACAGAGTGGCTGAATCAGCGGGGCTGAAACAGAGGGCGAGAAACAGAGGTGCTGAAACAGATGGCGAGAAACAGAGTGGAAGAAACAGAGGGCGAGAAACAGAGGGGCTGAAACAGAGGGGCTGAAACAGAGGGCGAGAAACAGAGGGGCTGATACAGAGGGCGAGAAACAGAGGGGATGAAACAGAGGGGCTGAAACAGAGGGGTTGAAACAGAGGGTGAGAAACAGAGGGGCTGAAACAGAGGGGCTGAAACAGAGGGGCTGAAACAGAGAGCGAGAAACAGAGGGGCTGAAACAGAGGGCGAGAAACTGAGGGGCTGAAACAGAGGGGCTGAAACAGAGGATGAGAAACAGAGGTGCTGAAACAGAGGGCGAGAAACAGAGTGGCTGAACCAGAGGGGCTGAAACAGAGGGGCTGAAACAGAGGGGCTGAAACAGCGGGCGAGAAACAGAGGGGCTGAAACAGAGGGCGTGAAACAGAGGGGCTGAAACAGAGGGCGAGAAACAGAGGGGATGAAACAGCGGGCGAGAAACAGAGGGCGAGAAACAGTGGGGCTGAAACAGAGGGGCTGAAACAGACGGGCTGAAACAGAGAGCCTGAAACAGAGGGTGAGAAACAGAGGGGCTGAAACAGAGGGCGAAAAACAGAGGGGCTGAAACACAAGGCGAGAATCAGAGGGGGAGAAACAGAGGGCGATAAACAGAGGGGCTGAAACAGAGGGGCTGAAACAGAGGGGCTGAAACAGAGGGGCTGAGACAGAGGGGCTGAAACAGAGGGCGTGAAACAGAGGGGCTGAAACAGAGGGCGAGAAACAGAGGGGCTGAAACAGAGGGCGAGAAACAGAGTGGCTGAAACAGAGGGGCTGAAACAGAGGGGCTGAAACAGAGGGGCTGAGACAGAGGGGCTGAAACAGAGGGCGTGAAACAGAGGGGCTGAAACAGAGGGCGAGAAACAGAGGGGCTGAAACAGAGGGCGAGAAACAGAGTGGCTGAAACAGAGGGGCTGAAACTGTGGGCGAGATACAGAGGGGCTGAAACAGAGGGGCTGAAACAGTGGGCGAGAAACAGAGGGGCTGAAACAGCGGGCGAGAAACAGAGGTCGAGAAACAGTGGGGCTGAAACAGAAGTGCTGAAACAGACGGGCTGAAACAGAGAGCCTGAAACAGAGGGTGAGAAACAGAGGGGCTGAGACAGAGGGCGAAAAACAGAGGGGCTGAAACACGGGGCGAGAAACAGAGGGGGAGAAACAGAGGGCGATAAACAGAGGGTCTGAGACAGAGGGGCTGAAACAGAGGGCGAGAAACAGAGGGGCTGAAACAGAGGGCGAGAAACAGAGGGGCTGAAACAGAGGGCGAGAAACAGAGGCGCTGAAACAGAGAGGCTGAAACAGAGGGCGAGAAACAGAGGGTACTGAAACAGAGGGCGAGAAACAGAGGGGCTGAAACAGAGGGTGAGAAACAGTGGGGCTGAATCAAAGGGGCTGAATCAGAGGGGCTGAAACAGAGGGCGAGAAACACAGGGGCTGAAACAGAGGGCGAGAAACAGAGGGCGAGAAACAGAGGGACTGAAACAGAGTGGCTGAAACAGAGGGGCTGAAACAGAGGGACTGAAACAGAGGGCGAGAAACAGAGGGGCTGAAACAAAGGGCGAGAAACAGAGGGGCTGAAACAGAGGGCGAGAAGCAGAGGGGCTGAAACAGAGGTTGAGAAACAGTGGGGCTGAAACAGAGGGGCTGAAACAGAGAGGATGAAATAGAGGGGCTGAAACAGAGGGCGAGATACAGAGGGGCTGAAACAGAGGGCGAGAAACAGAGGGGCTGAAACAGAGGGCGAGAAACAGAGGGGCTGAATCAGAGGGGCTGAAACAGAGGGCGAGAAACAGAGGGGCTGAAACAGAGGGTGAGAAACAGAGGGGCTGAAACAGAGGGGCTGAAACAGAGGGTGAGAAACAGAGGGGCTGAAACAGAGGGTGAGAAACAGAGGGGCTGAAACAGAGGGTGAAAAACAGAGGGGCTGAAACAGAGGGTGAGAAACAGTGGGGCTGAATCAGAGGGGCTGAATCAGAGGGGCTGAAACAGAGGGCGAGAAACACAGGGGCTGAAACAGAGGGCGAGAAACAGAGGGCGAGAAACAGAGGGACTGAAACAGAGTGGCTGAAACAGAGGGGCTGAAACAGAGGGGCTGAAACAGAGGGCGAGAAACAGAGGGACTGAAACAGAGTGGCTGAAACAGAGGGGCTGATTCAGAGGGGCTGAAACAGAGGGGCTGAATCAGCGGGGCTGAAACAGAGGGCGAGAAACAGAGGTGCTGAAACAGATGGCGAGAAACAGAGTGGAAGAAACAGAGGGCGAGAAACAGAGGGGCTGAAACAGAGGGGCTGAAACAGAGGGCGAGAAACAGAGGGGCTGATACAGAGGGCGAGAAACAGAGGGGATGAAACAGAGGGGCTGAAACAGAGGGGTTGAAACAGAGGGTGAGAAACAGAGGGGCTGAAACAGAGGGGCTGAAACAGAGGGGCTGAAACAGAGAGCGAGAAACAGAGGGGCTGAAACAGAGGGCGAGAAACTGAGGGGCTGAAACAGAGGGGCTGAAACAGAGGATGAGAAACAGAGGTGCTGAAACAGAGGGCGAGAAACAGAGTGGCTGAACCAGAGGGGCTGAAACAGAGGGGCTGAAACAGAGGGGCTGAAACAGCGGGCGAGAAACAGAGGGGCTGAAACAGAGGGCGTGAAACAGAGGGGCTGAAACAGAGGGCGAGAAACAGAGGGGATGAAACAGCGGGCGAGAAACAGAGGGCGAGAAACAGTGGGGCTGAAACAGAGGGGCTGAAACAGACGGGCTGAAACAGAGAGCCTGAAACAGAGGGTGAGAAACAGAGGGGCTGAAACAGAGGGCGAAAAACAGAGGGGCTGAAACACAAGGCGAGAATCAGAGGGGGAGAAACAGAGGGCGATAAACAGAGGGGCTGAAACAGAGGGGCTGAAACAGAGGGGCTGAAACAGAGGGGCTGAGACAGAGGGGCTGAAACAGAGGGCGTGAAACAGAGGGGCTGAAACAGAGGGCGAGAAACAGAGGGGCTGAAACAGAGGGCGAGAAACAGAGTGGCTGAAACAGAGGGGCTGAAACAGAGGGGCTGAAACAGAGGGGCTGAGACAGAGGGGCTGAAACAGAGGGCGTGAAACAGAGGGGCTGAAACAGAGGGCGAGAAACAGAGGGGCTGAAACAGAGGGCGAGAAACAGAGTGGCTGAAACAGAGGGGCTGAAACTGTGGGCGAGATACAGAGGGGCTGAAACAGAGGGGCTGAAACAGTGGGCGAGAAACAGAGGGGCTGAAACAGCGGGCGAGAAACAGAGGTCGAGAAACAGTGGGGCTGAAACAGAAGTGCTGAAACAGACGGGCTGAAACAGAGAGCCTGAAACAGAGGGTGAGAAACAGAGGGGCTGAGACAGAGGGCGAAAAACAGAGGGGCTGAAACACGGGGCGAGAAACAGAGGGGGAGAAACAGAGGGCGATAAACAGAGGGTCTGAGACAGAGGGGCTGAAACAGAGGGCGAGAAACAGAGGGGCTGAAACAGAGGGCGAGAAACAGAGGGGCTGAAACAGAGGGCGAGAAACAGAGGCGCTGAAACAGAGAGGCTGAAACAGAGGGCGAGAAACAGAGGGTACTGAAACAGAGGGCGAGAAACAGAGGGGCTGAAACAGAGGGTGAGAAACAGTGGGGCTGAATCAAAGGGGCTGAATCAGAGGGGCTGAAACAGAGGGCGAGAAACACAGGGGCTGAAACAGAGGGCGAGAAACAGAGGGCGAGAAACAGAGGGACTGAAACAGAGTGGCTGAAACAGAGGGGCTGAAACAGAGGGACTGAAACAGAGGGCGAGAAACAGAGGGGCTGAAACAAAGGGCGAGAAACAGAGGGGCTGAAACAGAGGGCGAGAAGCAGAGGGGCTGAAACAGAGGTTGAGAAACAGTGGGGCTGAAACAGAGGGGCTGAAACAGAGAGGATGAAATAGAGGGGCTGAAACAGAGGGCGAGATACAGAGGGGCTGAAACAGAGGGCGAGAAACAGAGGGGCTGAAACAGAGGGCGAGAAACAGAGGGGCTGAATCAGAGGGGCTGAAACAGAGGGCGAGAAACAGAGGGGCTGAAACAGAGGGTGAGAAACAGAGGGGCTGAAACAGAGGGGCTGAAACAGAGGGTGAGAAACAGAGGGGCTGAAACAGAGGGTGACAAACAGAGTGGCTGAAACAGAGGGGCTGAAACAGAGGGTGAGAAACAGAGGGGCTGAAACAGAGGGCGAGAAACAGAGGGGCTGAAACAGAGGGCGAGAAACAGAGGGGCTGAAACAGAGGGCGAGAAACAGAGGGGCTGAAACAGAGTGCGAGAAACAGAGGGGCTGAAACAGACGGGCTGAAACAGTGGGCGAGATACAGAGGGGCTGAAACAGAGGGGCTGAAACACAGGGGCTGAAACAGGGCGAGAAACAGAGGGGCTGAAACAGAGGGTGAGAAACAGAGGGGCTGAAACAGGGGGCATGAAACAGAGGGGCTGAAACAGAGGGGAGGGCAACAGAGGGGCGGGAAACAGAGGGGCGGGAAACAGAGGGGCTGAATCAGAGGGGCTGAATCAGAGCGGCTGAATCAGAGGGGCTGAAACAGAGGGGCTGAATCAGAGGGGATGAAACAGAGGGCGAGAAACAGAGGGGCTGAAACAGAGGGCGAGAAACAGAGGTGCTGAAACAGAAGGGCTGAATCAGAGGGTCTGATTCAGAGGGGCTGAAACAGAGGGGCTGAATCAGCGGGTCTGAAACAGAGGGCGAGAAACAGAGGGGCTGAAACAGAGGGCGAGAAACAGAGGGGCAGAAACAGAGGGCGAGAAACAGAGGGGCTGAAACAGAGGGGCTGAAAGAGAGGGCCAGAAACAGAGGGGCTGACACAGAGGGGCTGAAACAGACGGGCTGAAACAGAGGGGCTGAAACAGAGGTCGAGAAACAGAGGGGCTGAAACAGAGGGCGAGAAACAGAGGGGTTGAAACAGAGGGCGAGAAGTACAGGGGCTGAAACAGAGGGGATGAAACAGAGGGGCTGAAACAGAGAGCGAGAAACAGAGGGGATGAAACAGAGGGCGAGAAACAGAGGGGCTGAAACAGAGGGCGAGAAACAGTGGGGCTGAAGCAGAGGGGCTGAAACAGAGGGGCTGAAACAGAGGGGCTGAATCAGAGGGGCTGATTCAGAGGGGCTGAAACAGAGGGGCTGAATCAGCGGTGCTGAAACAGAGGGCGAGAAACAGAGGGGCTGAAACAGAGGTCGAGAAACAGAGGGGCTGAAACAGAGGGGCTGAAACAGAGGGGCTGAAACAGAGGGCGAGAAACAGAGGGGCTGAAACAGAGGGGCTGAATCAGAGGGGCTGAAACAGAAGGGCTGAAACAGAGGGCGAGAAACAGAGGGGCTGAAACAGAGGGGCTGAAACAGAGGGGCTGAAACAGAGGGGCTGAAACAGAGGGCGAGAAACAGAGGGGCTGAACTAGAGGGCGAGAAACAGAGGGCCTGAAACAGAGAGCGAGAAACAGAGGGGCTGAAACAGAGGGCGAAAAACAGAGGGGCTGAAACAGAGGGCGAGAAACAAAGGGGGAGAAACAGAGGGACTGAAACAGAGGGGCTGAAACAGAGGGGCTGAAACAGAGGGGCTGAAACAGAGGGGCTGAAGCAGAGCGGCTGAAACAGAGGGGCTGAATCAGAGGGGCTGAAACAGAGGGCGAGAAACAGAGGGGCTGAAACAGAGGGCGAGAAACAAAGGGGGAGAAACAGAGGGACTGAAACAGAGGGGCTGAAACAGAGGGGCTGAAACAGAGGGGCTGAAACAGAGGGGCTGAAGCAGAGCGGCTGAAACAGAGGGGCTGAATCAGAGGGGCTGAAACAGAGGGCGAGAAACAGAGGGGCTGAAACAGAGGGCGAGAAACAGAGGGGCTGAAACAGAGGGGCTGAAACAGAGGGCGAGAAACAGTGGGGCTGAAACAGAGGGCGAGAAACAGAGGTGCTGAAACAGAGGGGCTGAATCAGAGGGGCTGAAACAGAGGGGCTGAATCAGAGGGGCTGAAACAGAGGGGCTGAAACAGTGGGCGAGAAACAGAGGGGCTGAAACAGCGGGCGAGAAACAGAGGTCGAGAAACAGTGGGGCTGAAACTGAAGTGCTGAAACAGACGGGCTGAAACAGAGAGCCTGAAACAGAGGGTGAGAAACAGAGGGGCTGAAACAGAGGGCGAAAAACAGAGGGGCTGAAACACAGGGCGAGAAACAGAGGGGGAGGAACAGAGGGCGATAAACAGAGGGGCTGAAACAGAGGGGCTGAAACAGAGGGCGAGAAACAGAGGGTCTGAGACAGAGGGGCTGAAACAGAGGGCGAGAAACAGAGGGGCTGAAACAGAGGGCGAGAAACAGAGGGGCTGAAACAGAGGGCGAGAAACAGAGGCGCTGAAACAGAGAGGCTGAAACAGAGGGCGAGAAACAGAGGGTACTGAAACAGAGGGCGAGAAACAGAGGGGCTGAAACAGAGGGCGAGAAACACAGGGGCTGAAACAGAGGGCGAGAAACAGAGGGCGAGAAACAGAGGGACTGAAACAGAGTGGCTGAAACAGAGGGGCTGAAACAGAGGGGCTGAAACAGGGGGACTGAAACAGAGGGCGAGAAACAGAGGGGCTGAAACAAAGGGCGAGAAACAGAGGGGCTGAAACAGAGGGCGAGAAACAGACGGGCTGAAACAGAGGTTGAGAAACAGTGGGGCTGAAACAGAGGGGCTGAAACAGAGAGGATGAATCAGAGGGGCTGAACCAGAGGGCGAGATACAGAGGGGCTGAAACAGAGGGCGAGAAACAGAGGGGCTGAAACAGAGGGCGAGAAACAGAGGGGCTGAATCAGAGGGGCTGAAACAGAGGGCGAGAAACAGAGGGGCTGAAACAGAGGGTGAGAAAAAGAGGGGCTGAAACAGAGGCGCTGAAACAGAGGGTGAGAAACAGAGGGGCTGAAACAGAGGGTGAGAAACAGAGTGGCTGAAACAGAGGGGCTGAAACAGAGGGCGAGAAGCAGAGGGGCTGAAACAGAGGGCGAGAAACAGAGGGGTGAAACAGAGGGCGAGAAACAGAGGGGCTGAAACAGAGGGCGAGAAACAGAGGGGCTGAAACAGAGTGCGAGAAACAGAGGGGCTGAAACAGAGGGGCTGAAACAGTGATCGAGATACAGAGGGGCTGAAACAGAGGGGCTGAAACACAGGGGCTGAAACAGGGCGAGAAACAGAGGGGCTGAAACAGAGGGTGAGAAACAGAGGGGCTGAAACAGGGGGCGTGAAACAGAGGGGCTGAAACAGAGGGGAGGGAAACAGAGGGGCGGGAAACAGAGGGGCGGGAAACAGAGGGGCTGAATCAGAGGGGCTGACTCAGAGGGGCTGAATCAGAGGGGCTGAATCAGAGGGGCTGAAACAGAGGGTGAGAAACAGAGGGGCTGAAACAGAGGGGCTGAAACAGGGCGAGAAACATAGGGGCTGAATCAGAGGTGCTGAATCAGAGGGGCCGAATCGGAGGGGCTGAAACAGAGGGGCTGAATCAGAGGGGCTGAAACAGAGGGCGAGAAACAGAGGGGCTGAAACAGAGGGCGGGGAACAGAGGGGCTGAAACAGAGGGGCTGAAACAGAGGGGCTGAAACAGAGGGGCTGAATCAGAGCGGCTGAAACAGAGGGGCTGAATCAGAGGGGCTGAAACAGAGGGCGAGAAACAGAGGGGCTGAAACAGAGGGCGAGAAACGGAGGGGCTGAAACAGAGGCGCTGAAACAGAGGGTCTGAAACAGAGGGGCTGAAACAGAGGGCGAGAAACAGAGGGGCTGAAACAGGGGGCGAGAAACAGAGGGGCTGAAACAGAGGGCGAGAAACAGAGGGGCTGAAAGAGAGGGCGAGAAACAGAGGGGCTGAAACAGAGGGGCTGAAACAGAGGGCGAGAAACAGAGGGGCTGAAACACAGGGGCTGAAACATAGGGGCTGAAACAGATGGGCTGAAACAGAGGGCGAGAAACAGAGGGGCTGAAACAGAGGGCGAGAAACAGAGGTGCTGAAACAGAGGGGCTGAATCAGAGGGGCTGAAACAGAGGGGCTGAATCAGAGGGGATGAAACAGAGGGCGAGAAACAGAGGGGCTGAAACAGAGGGCGAGAAACAGAGGTGCTGAAACAGAAGGGCTGAATCAGAGGGGCTTATTCAGAGGGGCTGAAACAGAGGGGCTGAATCAGCGGGGCTGAAACAGAGGGCGAGAAACAGAGGGGCTGAAACAGAGGGCGAGAAACAGAGGGGCTGAAACAGAGGGCGAGAAACAGAGGGGCAGAAACAGAGGGCGAGAAACAGAGGGGCTGAAACAGAGGGGCTGAAAGAGAGGGCGAGAAACAGAGGGGCTGACACAGAGGGGCTGAAACAGACGGGCTGAAACAGAGGGGCTGAAACAGAGGTCGAGAAACAGAGGGGCTGAAACAGAGGGCGAGAAACAGAGGGGTTGAAACAGAGGGCGAGAAGCACAGGGGCTGAAACAGAGGGGATGAAACAGAGGGGCTGAAACAGAGAGAGATAAACAGAGGGGCTGAAACAGAGGGCGAGAAACAGAGGGGCTGAAACAGAGGGCGAGAAACAGAGGGGCTGAAGCAGAGGGGCTGAAACAGAGGGGCTGAAACAGAGGGGCTGAATCAGAGGGGCTGATTCAGAGGGGCTGAAACAGAGGGGCTGAATCAGCGGGGTTGAAACAGAGGGTGAGAAACAGAGGGGCTGAAACAGAGGTCGAGAAACAGAGGGGCTGAAACAGAGGGGCTGAAACAGAGGGGCTGAAACAGAGAGAGATAAACAGAGGGGCTGAAACAGAGGGCCAGAAACAGAGGGGCTGAAACAGAGGGCGAGAAACAGAGGGGCTGAAGCAGAGGGGCTGAAACAGAGGGGCTGAAACAGAGGGGCTGAATCAGAGGGGCTGATTCAGAGGGGCTGAAACAGAGGGGCTGAATCAGCGGGGCTGAAACAGAGGGTGAGAAACAGAGGGGCTGAAACAGAGGTCGAGAAACAGAGGGGCTGAAACAGAGGGGCTGAAACAGAGGGGCTGAAACAGAGGGGCTGAAACAGAGGGCGAGAAACAGAGGGGCTGAAACAGAGGGGCTGAATCAGAGGGGCTGAAACAGAAGTGCTGAAACAGAGGGCGAGAAACAGAGGGGCTGAAACAGAGGGGCTGAAACAGAGGGGCTGAAACAGAGGGGCTGAAACAGAGGGCGAGAAACAGAGGGGCTGAATCAGAGGGGCTGAAACAGAGGGGCTGAAACAGAGGGGCTGGAACAGAGGGGCTGAAACAGACGGGCTGAAACAGAGAGCCTGAAACAGAGGGCGAGAAACAGAGGGGCTGAAACAGAGGGCGAAAAACAGAGGGGCTGAAACAGAGGGCGAGAAACAAAGGGCGAGAAACAAAGGGACTGAAACAGAGGGGCTGAAACAGAGGGGCTGAAACAGAGGGGCTGAAACAGAGGGGCTGAATCAGAGCGGCTGAAACAGAGGGGCTGAATCAGAGGGGCTGAAACAGAGGGCGAGAAACAGAGGGGCTGAAACAGAGGGCGAGAAACAGAGGGGCTGAAACAGAGGGGCTGAAACAGAGGGCGAGAAACAGAGGGGCTGAAACAGAGGGCGAGAAACAGCGGTGCTGAAACAGAGGGGCTGAATCAGAGTGGCTGAAACAGAGGGGCTGAATCAGAGGGGATGAAACAGGGGGCGAGAAACAGAGGGGCTGAAACAGAGGGCGAGAAACAGAGGTGCTGAAACAGAGTGGCTGAATCAGAGGGGTTGATTCAGAGGGGCTGAAACAGAGGGGCTGAATCAGCGGGGCTGAAACAGAGGGCGAGAAACAGAGGGGCTGAAACAGAGGGCGAGAAACAGAGGGGCCAAAACAGAGGGCGAGAAACAGAGGGGTTGAAACAGAGGGCGAGAAACAGAGGGGCTGAAACAGAGGGGCTGAAACAGATGGGCTGAAACAGAGAGCGAGAAACAGAGGGGCTGAAACAGAGGGCGAGAAACAGAGGGGCTGAAACAGAGGGCGAGAAACAGAGGGGCTGAAGCAGAGGGGCTGAAACAGAGGGGCTGAAACAGAGGGGCTGAATCAGAGGGGCTGATTCAGAGGGGCTGAAACAGAGGGGCTGAATCAGCGGGGCTGAAACAGAGGGCGAGAAACAGAGGGGCTGAAACAGGGCGAGAAACAGAGGGGCAGAAACAGAGGGCGAGAAACAGAGGGGCTGAAACAGAGGGGCTGAAACAGAGGGGCTGAAACAGAGGGGCTGAATCAGAGCGGCTGAAACAGAGGGGCTGAATCAGAGGGGCTGAAACAGAGGGCGAGAAACAGAGGGGCTGAAACAGAGGGCGAGAAACGGAGGGGCTGAAACAGAGGCGCTGAAACAGAGGGTCTGAAACAGAGGGGCTGAAACAGAGGGCGAGAAACAGAGGGGCTGAAACAGGGGGCGAGAAACAGAGGGGCTGAAACAGAGGGCGAGAAACAGAGGGGCTGAAAGAGAGGGCGAGAAACAGAGGGGCTGAAACAGAGGGGCTGAAACAGAGGGCGAGAAACAGAGGGGCTGAAACACAGGGGCTGAAACAGAGGGGCTGAAACACATGGGCTGAAACAGAGGGCGAGAAACAGAGGGGCTGAAACAGAGGGCGAGAAACAGAGGTGCTGAAACAGAGGGGCTGAATCAGAGGGGCTGAAACAGAGGGGCTGAATCAGAGGGGATGAAACAGAGGGCGAGAAACAGAGGGGCTGAAACAGAGGGCGAGAAACAGAGGTGCTGAAACAGAAGGGCTGAATCAGAGGGGCTTATTCAGAGGGGCTGAAACAGAGGGGCTGAATCAGCGGGGCTGAAACAGAGGGCGAGAAACAGAGGGGCTGAAACAGAGGGCGAGAAACAGAGGGGCTGAAACAGAGGGCGAGAAACAGAGGGGCAGAAACAGAGGGCGAGAAACAGAGGGGCTGAAACAGAGGGGCTGAAAGAGAGGGCGAGAAACAGAGGGGCTGACACAGAGGGGCTGAAACAGACGGGCTGAAACAGAGGGGCTGAAACAGAGGTCGAGAAACAGAGGGGCTGAAACAGAGGGCGAGAAACAGAGGGGTTGAAACAGAGGGCGAGAAGCACAGGGGCTGAAACAGAGGGGATGAAACAGAGGGGCTGAAACAGAGAGAGATAAACAGAGGGGCTGAAACAGAGGGCGAGAAACAGAGGGGCTGAAACAGAGGGCGAGAAACAGAGGGGCTGAAGCAGAGGGGCTGAAACAGAGGGGCTGAAACAGAGGGGCTGAATCAGAGGGGCTGATTCAGAGGGGCTGAAACAGAGGGGCTGAATCAGCGGGGTTGAAACAGAGGGTGAGAAACAGAGGGGCTGAAACAGAGGTCGAGAAACAGAGGGGCTGAAACAGAGGGGCTGAAACAGAGGGGCTGAAACAGAGAGAGATAAACAGAGGGGCTGAAACAGAGGGCCAGAAACAGAGGGGCTGAAACAGAGGGCGAGAAACAGAGGGGCTGAAGCAGAGGGGCTGAAACAGAGGGGCTGAAACAGAGGGGCTGAATCAGAGGGGCTGATTCAGAGGGGCTGAAACAGAGGGGCTGAATCAGCTGGGCTGAAACAGAGGGTGAGAAACAGAGGGGCTGAAACAGAGGTCGAGAAACAGAGGGGCTGAAACAGAGGGGCTGAAACAGAGGGGCTGAAACAGAGGGGCTGAAACAGAGGGCGAGAAACAGAGGGGCTGAAACAGAGGGGCTGAATCAGAGGGGCTGAAACAGAAGTGCTGAAACAGAGGGCGAGAAACAGAGGGGCTGAAACAGAGGGGCTGAAACAGAGGGGCTGAAACAGAGGGTCTGAAACAGAGGGCGAGAAACAGAGGGGCTGAACTAGAGGGCGAGAAACAGAGGGGCTGAATCAGAGGGGCTGAAACAGAGGGGCTGAAACAGTGGGGCTGGAACAGAGGGGCTGAAACAGACGGGCTGAAACAGAGAGCCTGAAACAGAGGGCGAGAAACAGAGGGGCTGAAACAGAGGGCGAAAAAAAGAGGGGCTGAAACAGAGGGCGAGAAACAAAGGGCGAGAAACAGAGGGACTGAAACAGAGGGGCTGAAACAGAGGGGCTGAAACAGAGGGGCTGAAACAGAGGGGCTGAATCAGAGCGGCTGAAACAGAGGGGCTGAATCAGAGGGGCTGAAACAGAGGGCGAGAAACAGAGGGGCTGAAACAGAGGGGCTAAAACAGAGGGGCTGAAACAGAGGGGCTGAAACAGAGGGCGAGAAACAGAGGGGCTGAAACAGAGGGCGAGAAACAGCGGTGCTGAAACAGAGGGGCTGAATCAGAGTGGCTGAAACAGAGGGGCTGAATCAGAGGGGATGAAACAGGGGGCGAGAAACAGAGGGGCTGAAACAGAGGGCGAGAAACAGAGGTGCTGAAACAGAGTGGCTGAATCAGAGGGGTTGATTCAGAGGGGCTGAAACAGAGGGGCTGAATCAGCGGGGCTGAAACAGAGGGCGAGAAACAGAGGGGCTGAAACAGAGGGCGAGAAACAGAGGGGCCAAAACAGAGGGCGAGAAACAGAGGGGTTGAAACAGAGGGCGAGAAACAGAGGGGCTGAAACAGAGGGGCTGAAACAGAGTGGCTGAAACAGAAGGCGAGAAACAGAGGGGCTGAAACAGAGGGCGAGAAACAGAGGGGCTGAAACAGAGGGCGAGAAAGAGAGGGGCTGAAACAGAGGGGCTGAAACAGAGGGGTTGAAACAGAGGGGCTGAAACAGAGGGCGAGAAACAGAGGGGCTGAAACAGCAGGCGAGAAACAGAGGGCGAGAAACAGAGGGGCTGAAACAGCAGGCGAGAAACAGAGGGCGAGAAACAGAGGGGCTGAAACAGAGGGGCTGAAACAGACGGGCTGAAACAGAGAGCCTGAAACAGAGGGCGAGAAACAGAGGGGCTGAAACAGAGGGGCTGAAACAGTGGGCGAGAAACAGAGGGGCTGAAACAGCAGGCGAGAAACAGAGTGCGAGAAACAGAGGGGCTGAAACAGAGGGGCTGAAACAGACGGGCTGAAACAGAGAGCCTGAAACAGAGGGCGAGAAACAGAGGGGCTGAAACAGAGGGGCTGAAACAGACGGGCAGAAACAGAGAGCCTGAAACAGAGGGTGAGAAACAGAGGGCAAGAAACAGAGGGGCTGAAACAGAGGGGCTGAAACAGAGGGGCTGAAACAGAGGGGCTGAATCAGAGGGGCTGAAACAGAGGGCGAGAAACAGAGGGGCTGAAACAGAGGGCGAGAAACAGAGGGGCTGAAACAGAGGGGCTGAAACAGAGGGGCTGAAACAGAGGGCGAGACACAGAGGGGCTGAAACAGATCGCGAGAAACAGAGGGGCTGAAACAGAGGGCGAGAAACAGAGGGGCTGAAACAGAGAGCGAGAAACAGAGGGGCTGAAACAGAGGGCGAGAAACAGAGGGGCTGAAACAGAGGGCGAGAAACAGAGGGACTGAAACAGAGGGGCTAAAACAGAGGGGCTGAAAGAGAGGGCGAGAAACAGAGGGGCTGAAACAGAGGGTCAGAAACAGAGGGGCTGAAACACGGGGCGTGAAACAGAGGGGCTGAAACAGAGGGGCGGGAAACAGAGGGGCGGGAAACAGAGGGGCCGGAAACAGAGGGGCTGAATGAGAGGGGCTGAATGAGAGTGGCTGAATCAGAGGAGCTGAATCAGAGGGGCTGAAACAGAGGGTGAGTAACAGAGGGGCTGAAACAGAGGGGCTGAAACAGAGGGGCTGAAACAGAGGGCGAGAAACAGAGGGGCTGAATCAGAGGGGCTGAATCAGAGGGGCTGAATCAGAGGGGCTGAAACAGAGGGGCTGAATCAGAGGGGCTGAAACAGAGGGCGAGAAACAGCGTGGCTGAAACAGAGGGCGGGAAACAGAAGGGCTGAAACAGAGGGACTGAAACAGAGGGGCTGAAACAGAGGGGCTGAATCAGAGGGGCTGATTCAGAGGGGCTGAATCAGAGGGGCTGAATCAGCGGGGCTGAAACAGAGGGCGAGAAACAGAGGGGCTGAAACAGAGGGGCTGAAACAGAGGGCGAGAAACAGAGGGGCTGACACAGAGGGGCTGAAACAGAGGGGCTGAAACAGAGGGGTTGAAACAGAGGGCGAGAAACAGAGGGGCTGAAATAGAGGGCGAGAAACAGGGAGGCTGAAACAGAGGGGAAGAAACAGAGGGGATGAAACAGAGGGGCTGATATAGAGGGGCTGAAATAGAGGGGCTGAAACAGAGGGCGAGAAACAGCGGGGCTGAAACAGAGGGCGAGAAACAGAGGGGCTGAAACAGAGGGCGAGAAACAGGGGGCTGAAACAGTGGGGCTGAAACAGAGGGGCTGAATCAGAGGGGCTGATTCAGAGGTGCTGAATCAGAGGGGCTGAATCAGCGGGGCTGAAACAGAGGGCGAGAAACAGCGGGGCTGAAACAGAGGGGCTGAAACAGACGGGCTGAAACAGACAGCCTGAAACAGAGTGCGAGAAACAGAGGGGCTGAAACAGAGGGGCTGAAACAGACGGGCTGAAACAGAGAGCCTGAAACAGAGGGTGAGAAACAGAGGGCAAGAAACAGAGGGGCTGAAACAGAGGGGCTGAAACAGAGGGGCTGAAACAGAGGGGCTGAATCAGAGGGGCTGAAACAGAGTGGTTGAAACAGAGGGGCTGAAACAGAGGGGCTGAATCAGAGGGGCTGAAACAGAGGGCGAGAAACAGAGGGGCTGAAACAGAGGGCGAGAAACAGAGGGGCTGAAACAGAGGGGCTGAAACAGAGGGGCTGAAACAGAGGGCGAGACACAGAGGGGCTGAAACAGATGGCGAGAAACAGAGGTGCTGAAACAGAGGGCGAGAAACAGAGGGGCTGAAACAGAGGGGCTGAAAGAGAGGGCGAGAAACAGAGGGGCTGACACAGAGGGGCTGAAACAGACGGGCTGAAACAGAGGGGCTGAAACAGAGGTCGAGAAACAGAGGGGCTGAAACAGAGGGCGAGAAACAGAGGGGTTGAAACAGAGGGCGAGAAGCACAGGGGCTGAAACAGAGGGGATGAAACAGAGGGGCTGAAACAGAGAGCGAGAAACAGAGCGGCTGAAACAGAGGGCGAGAAACAGAGGGGCTGAAACAGAGGGCGAGAAACAGAGGGGCTGAAGCAGAGGGGCTGAAACAGAGGGGCTGAAACAGAGGGGCTGAATCAGAGGGGCTGATTCAGAGGGGCTGAAACAGAGGGGCTGAATCAGCGGGGCTGAAACAGAGGGCGAGAAACAGAGGGGCTGAAACAGAGGTCGAGAAACAGAGGGGCTGAAACAGAGGGGCTGAAACAGAGGGGCTGAAACAGAGGGTCTGAAACAGAGGGCGAGAAACAGAGGGGCTGAAACAGAGGGGCTGAATCAGAGGGGCTGAAACAGAAGGGCTGAAACAGAGGGCGAGAAACAGAGGGGCTGAAACAGAGGGGCTGAAACAGAGGGGCTGAAACAGAGCGGCTGAAACAGAGGGCGAGAAACAGAGGGGCTGAACTAGAGGGCGAGAAACAGAGGGGCTGAATCAGAGGGGCTGAAACAGAGGGGCTGAAACAGTGGGGCTGGAACAGAGGGGCTGAAACAGACGGGCTGAAACAGAGAGCCTGAAACAGAGGGCGAGAAACAGAGGGGCTGAAACAGAGGGCGAAAAACAGAGGGGCTGAAACAGAGGGCGAGAAACAAAGGGGGAGAAACAGAGGGACTGAAACAGAGGGGCTGAAACAGAGGGGCTGAAACAGAGGGGCTGAAACAGAGGGGCTGAATCAGAGCGGCTGAAACAGAGGGGCTGAATCAGAGGGGCTGAAACAGAGGGCGAGAAACAGAGGGGCTGAAACAGAGGGCGAGAAACAGAGGGGCTGAAACAGAGGGGCTGAAACAGAGGGCGAGAAACAGAGGGGCTGAAACAGAGGGCGAGAAACAGAGGTGCTGAAACAGAGGGGCTGAATCAGAGGGGCTGAAACAGAGGGGCTGAATCAGAGGGGATGAAACAGGGGGCGAGAAACAGAGGGGCTGAAACAGAGGGCGAGAAACAGAGGTGCTGAAACAGAGTGGCTGAATCAGAGGGGCTGATTCAGAGGGGCTGAAACAGAGGGGCTGAATCAGCGGGGCTGAAACAGAGGGCGAGAAACAGAGGGGTTGAAACAGAGGGCGAGAAACAGAGGGGCTGAAACAGAGGGGCTGAAACAGATGGGCTGAAACAGAGAGCGAGAAACAGAGGGGCTGAAACAGAGGGCGAGAAACTGAGGGGCTGAAACAGAGGGCGAGAAACAGAGGGGCTGAAGCAGAGGGGCTGAAACAGAGGGGCTGAAACAGAGGGGCTGAATCAGAGGGGCTGATTCAGAGGGGCTGAAACAGAGGGGCTGATTCAGCGGGGCTGAAACAGAGGGCGAGAAACAGAGGGGCTGAAACAGGGCGAGAAACAGAGGGGCAGAAACAGAGGGCGAGAAACAGAGGGGCTGAAACAGATGGGCTGAAACAGAGGGCGAGAAACAGAGGGGCTGAAACAGAGGGGCTGAAACAGAGTGGCTGAAACAGAAGGCGAGAAACAGAGGGGCTGAAACAGAGGGCGAGAAACAGAGGGGCTGAAACAGAGGTCGAGAAAGAGAGGGGCTGGAACAGAGGGGCTGAAACAGAGGGGTTGAAACAGAGGGGCTGAAACAGAGGGCGAGAAACAGAGGGGCTGAATCAGAGGGGCTGAAACAGAAGGGCTGAAACAGAGGGCGAGAAACAGAGGGGCTGAAACAGAGGGGCTGAAACAGAGGGGCTGAAACAGAGCGGCTGAAACAGAGGGCGAGAAACAGAGGGGCTGAACTAGAGGGCGAGAAACAGAGGGGCTGAATCAGAGGGGCTGAAACAGAGGGGCTGAAACAGTGGGGCTGGAACAGAGGGGCTGAAACAGACGGGCTGAAACAGAGAGCCTGAAACAGAGGGCGAGAAACAGAGGGGCTGAAACAGAGGGCGAAAAACAGAGGGGCTGAAACAGAGGGCGAGAAACAAAGGGGGAGAAACAGAGGGACTGAAACAGAGGGGCTGAAACAGAGGGGCTAAAACAGAGGGGCTGAAACAGAGGGGCTGAATCAGAGCGGCTGAAACAGAGGGGCTGAATCAGAGGGGCTGAAACAGAGGGCGAGAAACAGAGGGGCTGAAACAGAGGGGCTGAAACAGAGGGCGAGAAACAGAGGGGCTGAAACAGAGGGCGAGAAACAGAGGTGCTGAAACAGAGGGGCTGAATCAGAGGGGCTGAAACAGAGGGGCTGAATCAGAGGGGATGAAACAGGGGGCGAGAAACAGAGGGGCTGAAACAGAGGGCGAGAAACAGAGGTGCTGAAACAGAGTGGCTGAATCAGAGGGGCTGATTCAGAGGGGCTGAAACAGAGGGGCTGAATCAGCGGGGCTGAAACAGAGGGCGAGAAACAGAGGGGTTGAAACAGAGGGCGAGAAACAGAGGGGCTGAAACAGAGGGGCTGAAACAGATGGGCTGAAACAGAGAGCGAGAAACAGAGGGGCTGTAACAGAGGGCGAGAAACTGAGGGGCTGAAACAGAGGGCGAGAAACAGAGGGGCTGAAGCAGAGGGGCTGAAACAGAGGGGCTGAAACAGAGGGGCTGAATCAGAGGGGCTGATTCAGAGGGGCTGAAACAGAGGGGCTGATTCAGCGGGGCTGAAACAGAGGGCGAGAAACAGAGGGGCTGAAACAGGGCGAGAAACAGAGGGGCAGAAACAAAGGGCGAGAAACAGAGGGGCTGAAACAGATGGGCTGAAACAGAGGGCGAGAAACAGAGGGGCTGAAACAGAGGGGCTGAAACAGAGTGGCTGAAACAGAAGGCGAGAAACAGAGGGGCTGAAACAGAGGGCGAGAAACAGAGGGGCTGAAACAGAGGTCGAGAAAGAGAGGGGCTGGAACAGAGGGGCTGAAACAGAGGGGTTGAAACAGAGGGGCTGAAACAGAGGGCGAGAAACAGAGGGGCTGAATCAGAGGGGCTGAATCAGAGGGGCTGAAACAGAGGGGCTGAAACAGTGGGCGAGAAACAGAGGGGCTGAAACAGCAGGCGAGAAACAGAGGGCGAGAAACAGAGGGGCTGAAACAGAGGGGCTGAAACAGACGGGCTGAAACAGAGAGCCTGAAACAGAGGGCGAGAAAGAGAGGGGCTGAAACAGAGGGGCTGAAACAGACGGGCTGAAACAGAGAGCCTGAAACAGAGGGTGAGAAACAGAGGGCAACAAACAGAGGGGCTGAAACAGAGGGGCTGAAACAGAGATTCTGAATCAGAGGGGCTGAAACAGAGTGGTTGAAACAGAGGGGCTGAAACAGAGGGGCTGAATCAGAGGGGCTGAAACAGAGGGCGAGAAACAGAGGGGCTGAAACAGAGGGCGAGAAACAGAGGGGCTGAAACAGAGGGGCTGAAACAGAGGGGCTGAAACAGAGGGCGAGACACAGAGGGGCTGAAACAGATCGCGAGAAACAGAGGGGCTGAAACAGAGGGCGAGAAACAGAGGGGCTGAAACAGAGAGCGAGAAACAGAGGGGCTGAAACAGAGGGCGAGAAACAGAGGGGCTGAAACAGAGGGCGAGAAACAGAGGGACTGAAACAGAGGGGCTAAAACAGAGGGGCTGAAACAGAGGGCGAGAAACAGAGGGGCTGAAACAGAGGGTCAGAAACAGAGGGGCTGAAACACGGGGCGTGAAACAGAGGGGCTGAAACAAAGGGGCGGGAAACAGAGGGGCGGGAAACAGAGGGGCGGGAAACAGAGGGGCTGAATGAGAGGGGCTGAATGAGAGTGGCTGAATCAGAGGAGCTGAATCAGAGGGGCTGAAACAGAGGGTGAGTAACAAAGGGGCTGAAACAGAGGGGCTGAAACAGAGGGGCTGAAACAGAGGGCGAGAAACAGAGGGGCTGAATCAGAGGGGCTGAATCAGAGGGGCTGAATCAGAGGGGCTGAAACAGAGGGGCTGAATCAGAGGGGCTGAAACAGAGGGCGAGAAACAGCGTGGCTGAAACAGAGGGCGGGAAACAGAAGGGCTGAAACAGAGGGGTGAAACAGTGGGGCTGAAACAGAGGGGCTGAATCAGAGGGGCTGATTCAGAGTGGCTGAATCAGAGGGGCTGAATCAGCGGGGCTAAAACAGAGGGCGAGAAACAGAGGGGCTGAAACAGAGGGGCTGAAACAGAGGGCGAGAAACAGAGGGGCTGACACAGAGGGGCTGAAACAGAGGGGCTGAAACAGAGGGGTTGAAACAGAGGGGCTGAACTAGAGGGCGAGAAACAGAGGGGCTGAATCAGAGGGGCTGAAACAGAGGGGCTGAAACAGTGGGGCTGGAATAGAGGGGCTGAAACAGACGGGCTGAAACAGAGAGCCTGAAACAGAGGGCGAGAAACAAAGGGGCTGAAACAGAGGGCGAAAAACAGAGGGGCTGAAACAGAGGGCGAGAAACAAAGGGGGAGAAACAGAGGGACTGAAACAGAGGGGCTGAAACAGAGGGGCTGAAACAGAGGGGCTGAAACAGAGGGGCTGAATCAGAGCGGCTGAAACAGAGGGGCTGAATCAGAGGGGCTGAAACAGCGGGCGAGAAACAGAGGGGCTGAAACAGAGGGCGAGAAACAGAGGGGCTGAAACAGAGGGGCTGAAACAGAGGGCGAGAAACAGAGGGGCTGAAACAGAGGGCGAGAAACAGAGGTGCTGAAACAGAGGGGCTGAATCAGAGGGGCTGAAACAGAGGGGCTGAATCAGAGGGGATGAAACAGGGGGCGAGAAACAGAGGGGCTGAAACAGATGGCGAGAAACAGAGGTGCTGAAACAGAGTGGCTGAATCAGAGGGGCTGATTCAGAGGGGCTGAAACAGAGGGGCTGAATCAGCGGTGCTGAAACAGAGGGCGAGAAACAGAGGGGCTGAAACAGAGGGCGAGAAACAGAGGGTTTGAAACAGAGGGCGAGAAACAGAGGGGCTGAAACAGAGGGGCTGAAACAGATGGGCTGAAACAGAGAGCGAGAAACAGAGGGGCTGAAACAGAGGGCGAGAAACAGAGGGGCTGAAACAGAGGGCGAGAAACAGAGGGGCTGAAGCAGAGGGGCTGAAACAGAGGGGCTGAAACAGAGGGGCTGAATCAGAGGGGCTGATTCAGAGGGGCTGAAAAAGAGGGGCTGAATCAGCGGGGCTGAAACAGAGGGCGAGAAACAGAGGGGCTGAAACAGGGCGAGAAACAGAGGGGCAGAAACAGAGGGCGAGAAATAGAGGGGCTGTAACAGATGGGCTGAAACAGAGGGCGAGAAACAGTGGGGCTGAAACAGAGTGGCTGAAACAGAAGGCGAGAAACAGAGGGGCTGAAACAGAGGGCGAGAAACAGAGGGGCTGAAACAGAGGTCGAGAAAGAGAGGGGCTGAAACAGAGGGGCTGAAACAGAGGGGTTGAAATAGAGGGGCTGAAACAGAGGGCGAGAAACAGAGGGGCTGAATCAGAGGGGCTGAATCAGAGGGGCTGAAACAGAGGGGCTGAATCAGTGGGCGAGAAACAGAGGGGCTGAAACAGCAGGCGAGAAACAGAGGGCGAGAAACAGAGGGGCTGAAACAGAGGGGCTGAAACAGACGGGCTGAAACAGAGAGCCTGAAACAGAGGGCGAGAAACAGAGGGGCTGAAACAGAGGGGCTGAAACAGACGGGCTGAAACAGAGAGCCTGAAACAGAGGGTGAGAAACAGAGGGCAAGAAACAGAGGGGCTGAAACAGAGGGGCTGAAACAGAGGGGCTGAAACAGAGGGGCTGAATCAGAGGGGCTGAAACAGAGGGCGAGAAACAGCGTGGCTGAAACAGAGGGCGGGAAACAGAAGGGCTGAAACAGAGGGGCTGAAACAGAGGGGCTGAAACAGAGAGCCTGAAACAGAGGGCGAGAAACAGAGGGGCTGAAACAGAGGGGCTGAAACAGACGGGCTGAAACAGAGAGCCTGAAACAGAGGGTGAGAAACAGAGGGCAAGAAACAGAGGGGCTGAAACAGAGGGGCTGAATCAGAGGGGCTGAAACAGAGGGGCTGAATCAGAGGGGCTGAAACAGAGGGCGAGAAACAGCGTGGCTGAAACAGAGGGCGGGAAACAGAAGGGCTGAAACAGAGGGGCTGAAACAGAGGGGCTGAAACAGAGGGGCTGAATCAGAGGGGCTGATTCAGAGGGGCTGAATCAGAGGGGCTGAATCAGCGGGGCTGAAACAGAGGGCGAGAAACAGAGGGGCTGAAACAGAGGGGCTGAAACAGAGGGCGAGAAACAGAGGGGCTGACACAGAGGGGCTGAAACAGTGGGGCTGAAACAGAGGGGTTGAAACAGAGGGCGAGAAACAGAGGGGCTGAAACAGAGGGCGAGAAACAGGGAGGCTGAAACAGAGGGGAAGAAACAGAGGGGCTGAAACAGAGGGGCTGAAATAGAGGGGCTGAAATAGAGGGGCTGAAACAGAGGGCGAGAAACAGCGGGGATGAAACAGAGGGCGAGAAACAGAGGGGCTGATACAGAGGGCGAGAAACAGGGGGCTGAAACAGTGGGGCTGAAACAGAGGGGCTGAATCAGAGGGGCTGATTCAGAGGTGCTGAATCAGAGGGGCTGAATCAGCGGGGCTGAAACAGAGGGCGAGAAACAGAGGGGCTGAAACAGAGGGGCTGAAACAGAGGGGCTGAATCAGAGGGGCTGAAACAGAGGGGCTGAAACAGACGGGCTGAAACAGAGAGCCTGAAACAGAGGGTGAGAAACAGAGGGCAAGAAACAGAGGGGCTGAAACAGAGGGGCTGAAACAGAGGGGCTGAAACAGAGTGGTTGAAACAGAGGGGCTGAAACAGAGGGTCTGAATCAGAGGGGCTGAAACAGAGGGCGAGAAACAGAGGGGCTGAAACAGAGGGTGAGAAACTGAGGGGCTGAAACAGAGGGGCTGAAACAGTGGGGCTGAAACAGAGGGCGAGACACAGAGGGGCTGAAACAGATGGCGAGAAACAGAGGGGCTGAAACAGAGGGCGAGAAACAGAGGGGCAGAAACAGAGGGGCTGAAAGAGAGGGCGAGAAACAGAGGGGCTGACACAGAGGGGCTGAAACAGACGGGCTGAAACAGAGGGGCTGAAACAGAGGTCGAGAAACAGAGGGGCTGAAACAGAGGGCGAAAAACAGAGGGGTTGAAACAGAGGGCGAGAAGCACAGGGGCTGAAACAGAGGGGCTGAAACAGAGAGCGAGAAACAGAGGGGCTGAAACAGAGGGCGAGAAACAGAGGGGCTGAAACAGAGGGCGAGAAACAGAGGGGCTGAAGCAGAGGGGCTGAAACAGAGGGGCTGAAACAGAGGGGCTGAATCAGAGGGGCTGATTCAGAGGGGCTGAAACAGAGGGGCTGAATCAGCGGGGCTGAAACAGAGGGCGAGAAACAGAGGGGCTGAAACAGAGGTCGAGAAACAGAGGGGCTGAAACAGAGGGGCTGAAACAGAGGGGCTGAAACAGAGGGTCTGAAACAGAGGGCGAGAAACAGAGGGGCTGAAACAGAGGGGCTGAATCAGAGGGGCTGAAACAGAAGGGCTGAAACAGAGGGCGAGAAACAGAGGGGCTGAAACAGAGGGCGAGAAACAGAGGGGCTGAACTAGAGGGCGAGAAACAGAAGGGCTGAATCAGAGGGGCTGAAACAGAGGGGCTGAAACAGTGGGGCTGGAACAGAGGGGCTGAAACAGACGGGCTGAAACAGAGAGCCTGAAACAGAGGGCGAGAAACAGAGGGGCTGAAACAGAGGGCGAAAAACAGAGGGGCTGAAACAGAGGGCGAGAAACAAAGGGGGAGAAACAGAGGGACTGAAACAGAGGGGCTGAAACAGAGGGGCTGAATCAGAGGGGCTGAAACAGAGGGCGAGAAACAGAGGGGCTGAAACAGAGGGCGAGAAACAGAGGGGCTGAAACAGAGGGGCTGAAACAGAGGGCGAGAAACAGAGGGGTTGAAACAGAGGGCGAGAAACAGAGGGGCTGAAACAGAGGGGCTGAATCAGAGGGGCTGAAACAGAGGGGCTGAATCAGAGGGGATGAAACAGGGGGCGAGAAACAGAGGGGCTGAAACAGAGGGCGAGAAACAGAGGTGCTGAAACAGAGTGGCTGAATCAGAGGGGCTGATTCAGAGGGGCTGAAACAGAGGGGCTGAATCAGCGGGGCTGAAACAGAGGGCGAGAAACAGAGGGGTTGAAACAGAGGGCGAGAAACAGAGGGGCTGAAACAGAGCGGCTGAAACAGATGGGCTGAAACAGAGAGCGAGAAACAGAGGGGTGAAACAGAGGGCGAGAAACAGAGGGGCTGAAACAGAGGGCGAGAAACAGAGGGGCTGAAGCAGAGGGGCTGAAACAGAGGGGCTGAAACAGAGGGGCTGAATCAGAGGGGCTGATTCAGAGGGGCTGAAACAGAGGGGCTGATTCAGCGGGGCTGAAACAGAGGGCGAGAAACAGAGGGGCTGAAACAGGGCGAGAAACAGAGGGGCAGAAACAGAGGACGAGAAACAGAGGGGCTGAAACAGATGGGCTGAAACAGAGGGCGAGAAACAGAGGGGCTGAAACAGAGGGTCTGAAACAGAGTGGCTGAAACAGAAGGCGAGAAACAGAGTGGCTGAAACAGAGGGCGAGAAACAGAGGGGCTGAAACAGAGGTCGAGAAAGAGAGGGGCTGAAACAGAGGGGCTGAAACAGAGGGGTTGAAACAGAGGGGCTGAAACAGAGGGCGAGAAACAGAGGGGCTGAATCAGAGGGGCTGAATCAGAGGGGCTGAAACAGAGGGGCTGAAACAGTGGGCGAGAAACAGAGGGGCTGAAACAGCAGGCGAGAAACAGAGGGCGAGAAACAGAGGGGCTGAAACAGAGGGGCTGAAACAGACGGGCTGAAACAGAGAGCCTGAAACAGAGGGCGAGAAACAGAGGGGCTGAAACAGAGGGGCTGAAACAGACGGGCTGAAGCAGAGAGCCTGAAACAGAGGGTGAGAAACAGAGGGCAACAAACAGAGGGGATGAAACAGAGGGGCTGAAACAGAGGGGCTGAAACAGAGGGGCTGAATCAGAGGGGCTGAAACAGAGTGGTTGAAACAGAGGGGCTGAAACAGAGGGGCTGAATCAGAGGGGCTGAAACAGAGGGCGAGAAACAGAGGGGCTGAAACAGAGGGCGAGAAACAGAGGGGCTGAAACAGAGGGGCTGAAACAGAGGGGCTGAAACAGAGGGCGAGACACAGAGGGGCTGAAACAGATCGCGAGAAACAGCGGGGCTGAAACAGAGGGCGAGAAACAGAGGGGCTGAAACAGAGAGCGAGAAACAGAGGGGCTGAAACAGAGGGCGAGAAACAGAGGGGCTGAAACAGAGGGCGAGAAACAGAGGGGCTGAAACAGAGGGGCTAAAACAGAGGGGCTGAAACAGAGGACGAGAAACAGAGGGGCAGAAACAGAGGGTCAGAAACAGAGGGGCTGAAACACGGGGCGTGAAACAGAGGGGCTGAAACAGAGGGGCGGGAAACAGAGGGGCGGGAAACAGAGGGGCGGGAAACAGAGGGGCTGAATGAGAGGGGCTGAATGAGAGTGGCTGAATCAGAGGAGCTGAATCAGAGGGGCTGAAACAGAGGGTGAGTAACAAAGTGGCTGAAACAGAGGGGCTGAAACAGAGGGGCTGAAACAGAGGGCGAGAAACTGAGGGGCTGTATCAGAGGGGCTGAATCAGAGGGGCTGAATCAGAGGGGCTGAAACAGAGGGGCTGAATCAGAGGGGCTGAAATAGAGGGCGAGAAACAGCGTGGCTGAAACAGAGGGCGGGAAACAGAAGGGCTGAAACAGAGGGGTGAAACAGAGGGGCTGAAACAGAGGGGCTGAATCAGAGGGGCTGATTCAGAGGGGCTGAATCAGAGGGGCTGAATCAGCGGGGCTGAAACAGAGGGCGAGAACCAGAGGGGCTGAAACAGAGGGGCTGAAACAGAGGGCGAGAAACAGAGGGGCTGACACAGAGGGGCTGAAACAGAGGGGCTGAAACAGAGGGGTTGAAACAGAGGGGCTGAATCAGAGGGGATGAAACAGGGGGCGAGAAACAGAGGGGCTGAAACAGAGGGCGAGAAACAGAGGTGCTGAAACAGAGTGGCTGAATCAGAGGGGCTGATTCAGAGGGGCTGAAACAGAGGGGCTGAATCAGCGGGGCTGAAACAGAGGGCGAGAAACAGAGGGGCTGAAACAGAGGGCGAGAAACAGAGGGGCAGAAACAGAGGGCGAGAAACAGAGGGGTTGAAACAGAGGGCGAGAAACAGAGGGGCTGAAACAGAGGGGCTGAAACAGAGGGGCTGAAACAGAGAGCGAGAAACAGAGGGGCTGAAACAGAGGGCGAGAAACAGAGGGGCTGAAACAGAGGGCGAGAAACAGAGGGGCTGAAGCAGAGGGGCTGAAACAGAGGGGCTGAAACAGAGGGGCTGAATCAGAGGGGCTGATTCAGAGGGGCTGAAAAAGAGGGGCTGAATCAGCGGGGCTGAATCAGAGGGCGAGAAACAGAGGGGCAGAAACAGGGTGAGAAACAGAGGGGCAGAAACAGAGGGCGAGAAACAGAGGGGCTGAAACAGATGGGCTGAAACAGAGGGCGAGAAACAGAGGGGCTGAAACAGAGTGGCGGAAACAGAAGGCGATAAACAGAGGGGCTGAAACAGAGGGCGAGAAACAGAGGGGCTGAAACAGAGGTCGAGAAAGAGAGGGGCTGAAACAGAGGGGCTGAAACAGAGGGGTTGAAACAGAGGGGCTGAAACAGAGGGCGAGAAACAGAGGGGCTGAATCAGAGGGGCTGAATCAGAGGGGCTGAAACAGAGGGGCTGAATCAGTGGGCGAGAAACAGAGGGGCTGAAACAGCAGGCGAGAAACAGAGGGCGAGAAACAGAGGGGCTGAAACAGAGGGGCTGAAACAGACGGGCTGAAACAGAGAGCCTGAAACAGAGGGCGAGAAACAGAGGGGCTGAAACAGAGGGGCTGAAACAGACGGGCTGAAACAGAGAGCCTGAAACAGAGGGTGAGAAACAGAGGGCAAGAAACATAGGGGCTGAAACAGAGGGGCAGAAACAGAGGGGCTGAAACAGAGGGGCTGAATCAGAGGGGCTGAAACAGAGTGGTTGAAACAGAGGAGCTGAAACAGAGGGGCTGAATCAGAGGGGCTGAAACAGAGGGCGAGAAACAGAGGGGCTGAAACAGAGGGCGAGAAACAGAGGGGCTGAAACAGAGGGGCTGAAACAGAGGGGCTGAAACAGAGGGCGAGACACAGAGGGGCTGAAACAGATCGCGAGAAGCAGAGGGGCTGAAACAGAGGGCGAGAAACAGAGGGGCTGAAACAGAGAGCGAGAAACAGAGGGGCTGAAACAGAGGGCGAGAAAAAGAGGGGCTGAAACAGAGGGCGAGAAACAGAGTGACTGAAACAGAGGGGCTAAAACAGAGGGGCTGAAACAGAGGGCGAGAAACAGAGGGGCTGAAACAGAGGGTCAGAAACAGAGGGGCTGAAACACGGGGCGTGAAACAGAGGGGCTGAAACAGAGGGGCGGGAATCAGAGGGCGGGAAACAGTGGGGCGGGAAACAGAGGGGCTGAATGAGAGGGGCTGAATGAGAGTGGCTGAATCAGAGGAGCTGAATCAGAGGGGCTGAAACAGAGGGTGAGTAACAGAGGGGCTGAAACAGAGGGGCTGAAACAGAGGGGCTGAAACAGAGGGCGAGAAACAGAGGGGCTGAATCAGAGGGGCTGAATCAGAGGGGCTGAATCAGAGGGGCTGAAACAGAGGGGCTGAATCAGAGGGGCTGAAACAGAGGGCGAGAAACAGCGTGGCTGAAACAGAGGTCGGGAAACAGAAGGGCTGAAACAGAGGGGCTGAAACAGAGGGGCTGAAACAGAGGGGCTGAATCAGAGGGGCTGATTCAGAGGGGCTGAATCAGAGGGGCTGAATCAGCGGGGCTGAAACAGAGGGCGAGAAACAGAGGGGCTGAAACAGAGGGGCTGAAACAGAGGGCGAGAAACAGAGGGGCTGACACAGAGGGCGAGAAACAGAGGGGCTGAAACAGAGGGGTTGAAACAGAGGGCGAGAAACAGAGGGGCTGAAACAGAGGGCGAGAAACAGAGGGGCTGAATCACAGGGGCTGAATCAGAGGGGCTGAATCAGAGGGGCTGAAACAGAGGGGCTGAATCAGAGGGGCTGAAACAGAGGGCGAGAAACAGCGTGGCTGAAACAGAGGGCGGGAAACAGAAGGGCTGAAACAGAGGGGCTGAAACAGAGGGGCTGAAACAGAGGGGCTGAATCAGAGGGGCTGATTCAGAGGGGCTGAATCAGAGGGGCTGAATCAGCGGGGCTGAAACAGAGGGCGAGAAACAGAGGGGCTGAAACAGAGGGGCTGAAACAGAGGGCGAGAAACAGAGGGGCTGACACAGAGGGCGAGAAACAGAGGGGCTGAAACAGAGGGGTTGAAACAGAGGGCGAGAAACAGTGGGGCTGAAACAGAGGGCGAGAAACAGGGAGGCTGAAACAGAGGGGAAGAAACAGAGGGGCTGAAATAGAGGGGCTGAAATAGAGGGGCTGAAACAGAGGGCGAGAAACAGCGGGGCTGAAACAGAGGGCGAGAAACAGAGGGGCTGAAACAGAGGGCGAGAAACAGGGGGCTGAAACAGTGGGGCTGAAACAGAGGGGCTGAATCAGAGGGGCTGATTCAGAGGTGCTGAATCAGAGGGGCTGAATCAGCCGGGCTGAAACAGAGGGCGAGAAACAGAGAGGCTGAAACAGAGGGCGAGAAACAGAGGGGCTGAAACAGAGGGGCTGAAACAGACGGGCTGAAACAGAGAGCCTGAAACAGAGGGCGAGAAACAGAGGGGCTGAAACAGAGGGGCTGAAACAGAGAGCCTGAAACAGAGGGTGAGAAACAGAGGGCAAGAAACAGAGGGGCTGAAACAGAGGGGCTGAAACAGAGGGGCTGAAACAGAGGGGCTGAATCAGAGGGGCTGAAACAGAGGGCCTGAAACAGAGGGCGAGAAACAGAGGGGCTGAAACAGAGGGCGAGAAACAGAGGGGCTGAAACAGAGGGGCTGAAACAGAGGGGCTGAAACAGAGGGCGAGACACAGAGGGGCTGAAACAGATGGCGAGAAACAGAGGGGCTGAAACAGAGGGCGAGAAACAGAGGGGCTGAAACAGAGAGCGAGAAACAGAGGGGCTGAAACTGAGGGCGAGAAACAGAGGGGCTGAAACAGAGGGCGAGAAACAGAGGGACTGAAACAGAGGGGCTAAAACAGAGGGGCTGAATCAGAGGGGCTGAAACAGAGGGCGAGAAACAGAGGGGCTGAAACAGAGGACGAGAAACAGAGGGGCTGAAACAGAGGGGCTGAAACAGAGGGGCTGAAACAGAGAGCGAGAAACAGAGGGGCTGAAACAGAGGGCGAGAAACAGAGGGGCTGAAACAGAGGGCGAGAAACAGAGGGGCTGAAGCAGAGGGGCTGAAACAGAGGGGCTGAAACAGAGGGGCTGAATCAGAGGGGCTGATTCAGAGGGGCTGAAAAAGAGGGGCTGAATCAGCGGGGCTGAATCAGAGGGCGAGAAACAGAGGGGCAGAAACAGAGGGCGAGAAACAGAGGGGTTGAAACAGAGGGTGAGAAACAGAGGGGCTGAAACAGAGGGGCTGAAACAGATGGGCTGAAACAGAGAGCGAGAAACAGAGGGGCTGAAACAGAGGGCGAGAAACAGAGGGGCTGAAACAGAGGGCGAGAAACAGAGGGGCTGAAGCAGAGGGGCTGAAACAGAGGGGCTGAAACAGAGGGGCTGAATCAGAGGGGCTGATTCAGAGGGGCTGAAAAAGAGGGGCTGAATCAGCGGGGCTGAATCAGAGGGCGAGAAACAGAGGGGCTGAAACAGGGTGAGAAACAGAGGGGCAGAAACAGAGGGCGAGAAACAGAGGGGCTGAAACAGATGGGCTGAAACAGAGGGCGAGAAACAGAGGGGCTGAAACAGAGTGGCGGAAACAGAAGGCGATAAACAGAGGGGCTGAAACAGAGGGCGAGAAACAGATGGGCTGAAACAGAGGTCGAGAAAGAGAGGGACTGAAACAGAGGGGCTGAAACAGAGGGGTTGAAACAGAGGGGCTGAAACAGAGGGCGAGAAACAGAGGGGCTGAATCAGAGGGGCTGAATCAGAGGGGCTGAAACAGAGGGGCTGAATCAGTGGGCGAGAAACAGAGGGGCTGAAACAGCAGGCGAGAAACAGAGGGCGAGAAACAGAGGGGCTGAAACAGAGGGGCTGAAACAGACGGGCTGAAACAGAGAGCCTGAAACAGAGGGCGAGAAACAGAGGGGCTGAAACAGAGGGGCTGAAACAGACGGGCTGAAACAGAGAGCCTGAAACAGAGGGTGAGAAACAGAGGGCAAGAAACAGAGGGGCTGAAACAGAGGGGCTGAAACAGAGGGGCTGAAACAGAGGGGCTGAATCAGAGGGGCTGAAACAGAGTGGTTGAAACAGAGGGGCTGAAACAGAGGGGCTGAATCAGAGGGGCTGAAACAGAGGGCGAGAAACAGAGGGGCTGAAACAGAGGGCGAGAAACAGAGGGGCTGAAACAGAGGGGCTGAAACAGAGGGGCTGAAACAGAGGGCGAGACACAGAGGGGCTGAAACAGATCGCGAGAAACAGAGGGGCTGAAACAGAGGGCGAGAAACAGAGGGGCTGAAACAGAGAGCGAGAAACAGAGGGGCTGAAACAGAGGGCGAGAAAAAGAGGGGCTGAAACAGAGGGCGAGAAACAGAGGGACTGAAACAGAGGGGCTAAAACAGAGGGGCTGAAACAGAGGGCGAGAAACAGAGGGGCTGAAACAGAGGGTCAGAAACAGAGGGGCTGAAACACGGGGCGTGAAACAGAGGGGCTGAAACAGAGGGGCGGGAATCAGAGGGCGGGAAACAGTGGGGCGGGAAACAGAGGGGCTGAATGAGAGGGGCTGAATGAGAGTGGCTGAATCAGAGGAGCTGAATCAGAGGGGCTGAAACAGAGGGTGAGTAACAGAGGGGCTGAAACAGAGGGGCTGAAACAGAGGGGCTGAAACAGAGGGCGAGAAACAGAGGGGCTGAATCAGAGGGGCTGAATCAGAGGGGCTGAATCAGAGGGGCTGAAACAGAGGGGCTGAATCAGAGGGGCTGAAACAGAGGGCGAGAAACAGCGTGGCTGAAACAGAGGGCGGGAAACAGAAGGGCTGAAACAGAGGGGCTGAAACAGAGGGGCTGAAACAGAGGGGCTGAATCAGAGGGGCTGATTCAGAGGGGCTGAATCAGAGGGGCTGAATCAGCGGGGCTGAAACAGAGGGCGAGAAACAGAGGGGCTGAAACAGAGGGGCTGAAACAGAGGGCGAGAAACAGAGGGGCTGACACAGAGGGCGAGAAACAGAGGGGCTGAAACAGAGGGGTTGAAACAGAGGGCGAGAAACAGAGGGGCTGAAACAGAGGGCGAGAAACAGAGGGGCTGAATCACAGGGGCTGAATCAGAGGGGCTGAATCAGAGGGGCTGAAACAGAGGGGCTGAATCAGAGGGGCTGAAACAGAGGGCGAGAAACAGCGTGGCTGAAACAGAGGGCGGGAAACAGAAGGGCTGAAACAGAGGGGCTGAAACAGAGGGGCTGAAACAGAGGGGCTGAATCAGAGGGGCTGATTCAGAGGGGCTGAATCAGAGGGGCTGAATCAGCGGGGCTGAAACAGAGGGCGAGAAACAGAGGGGCTGAAACAGAGGGGCTGAAACAGAGGGCGAGAAACAGAGGGGCTGACACAGAGGGCGAGAAACAGAGGGGCTGAAACAGAGGGGTTGAAACAGAGGGCGAGAAACAGTGGGGCTGAAACAGAGGGCGAGAAACAGGGAGGGTGAAACAGAGGGGAAGAAACAGAGGGGCTGAAATAGAGGGGCTGAAATAGAGGGGCTGAAACAGAGGGCGAGAAACAGCGGGGCTGAAACAGAGGGCGAGAAACAGAGGGGCTGAAACAGAGGGCGAGAAACAGGGGGCTGAAACAGTGGGGCTGAAACAGAGGGGCTGAATCAGAGGGGCTGATTCAGAGGTGCTGAATCAGAGGGGCTGAATCAGCCGGGCTGAAACAGAGGGCGAGAAACAGAGAGGCTGAAACAGAGGGCGAGAAACAGAGGGGCTGAAACAGAGGGGCTGAAACAGACGGGCTGAAACAGAGAGCCTGAAACAGAGGGCGAGAAACAGAGGGGCTGAAACAGAGGGGCTGAAACAGACGGGCTGAAACAGAGAGCCTGAAACAGAGGGTGAGAAACAGAGGGCAAGAAACAGAGGGGCTGAAACAGAGGGGCTGAAACAGAGGGGCTGAAACAGAGGGGCTGAATCAGAGGGGCTGAAACAGAGTGGTTGAAACAGAGGGGCTGAAACAGAGGGGCTGAATCAGAGGGCCTGAAACAGAGGGCGAGAAACAGAGGGGCTGAAACAGAGGGCGAGAAACAGAGGGGCTGAAACAGAGGGGCTGAAACAGAGGGGCTGAAACAGAGGGCGAGACACAGAGGGGCTGAAACAGATGGCGAGAAACAGAGGGGCTGAAACAGAGGGCGAGAAACAGAGGGGCTGAAACAGAGAGCGAGAAACAGAGGGGCTGAAACTGAGGGCGAGAAACAGAGGGGCTGAAACAGAGGGCGAGAAACAGAGGGACTGAAACAGAGGGGCTAAAACAGAGGGGCTGAAACAGAGGGCGAGAAACAGAGGGGCTGAAACAGAGGGTCAGAAACAGAGGGGCTGAAACACGGGGCGTGAAACAGAGGGGCTGAAACAGAGGGGCGGGAAACAGAGGGGCGGGAAACAGAGGGGCGGGAAACAGAGGGGCTGAATTAGAGGGGCTGAATGAGAGTGGCTGAATCAGAGGAGCTGAATCAGAGGGGCTGAAACAGAGGGTGAATAACAGAGGGGCTGAAACAGAGGGGCTGAAACAGAGGGCGAGAAACAGAGGGCGAGAAACAGAGGGGCTGAATCACAGGGGCTGAATCAGAGGGGCTGAATCAGAGGGGCTGAAACAGAGGGGCTGAATCAGAGGGGCTGAAACAGAGGGCGAGAAACAGCGTGGCTGAAACAGAGGTCGGGAAACAGAAGGGCTGAAACAGAGGGGCTGAAACAGAGGGGCTGAAACAGAGGGGCTGAATCAGAGGGGCTGATTCAGAGGGGCTGAATCAGAGGGGCTGAATCAGCGGGGCTGAAACAGAGGGCGAGAAACAGAGGGGCTGAAACAGAGGGGCTGAAACAGAGTGCGAGAAACAGAGGGGCTGACACAGAGGGGCTGAAACAGAGGGGCTGAAACAGAGGGGTTGAAACAGAGGGCGAGAAACAGAGGGGCTGAAACAGAGGGCGAGAAACAGGGAGGCTGAAACAGAGGGGAAGAAACAGAGGGGCTGAAACAGAGGGGCTGAAATAGAGGGGCTGAAATAGAGGGGCTGAAACAGAGGGCGAGAAACAGCGGGGCTGAAACAGAGGGCGAGAAACAGAGGGGCTGAAACAGAGGGCGAGAAACAGGGGGTCTGAAACAGTGGGGCTGAAACAGAGGGGCTGAATCAGAGGGGCTGATTCAGAGGTGCTGAATCAGAGGGGCTGAATCAGCGGGGCTGAAACAGAGGGCGAGAAACAGAGGGGCAGAAACAGAGGGCGAGAAACAGAGGGGCTGAAACAGACGGGCTGAAACAGAGAGCCTGAAACAGAGGGTGAGAAACAGAGGGCAAGAAACAGAGGGGCTGAAACAGAGGGGCTGAAACAGAGGGGCTGAAACAGAGGGGCTGAATCAGAGGGGCTGAAACAGAGTGGTTGAAACAGAGGGGCTGAAACAGAGGGGCTGAATCAGAGGGGCTGAATTAGAGGGCGAGAAACAGAGGGGCTGAAACAGAGGGCGAGAAACAGAGGGGCTGAAACAGAGGGGCTGAAACAGAGGGGCTGAAACAGATCGCGAGAAACAGAGGGGCTGAAACAGAGGGCGAGAAACAGAGGGGCTGAAACAGAGAGCGAGAAACAGAGGGGCTGAAACAGAGGGCGAGAAACAGAGGGGCTGAAACAGAGGGCGAGAAACAGAGGGACTGAAACAGAGGGGCTAAAACAGAGGGGCTGAAACAGAGGGCGAGAAACAGAGGGGCTGAAACAGAGGGTCAGAAACAGAGGGGCTGAAACACGGGGCGTGAAACAGAGGGGCTGAAACAGAGGGGCGGGAAACAGAGGGCGGGAAACAGTGGGGCGGGAAACAGAGGGGCTGAATGAGAGGGGCTGAATGAGAGTGGCTGAATTGAGGAGCTGAATCAGAGGGGCTGAAACAGAGGGTGAGTAACAGAGGGGCTGAAACAGAGGGGCTGAAACAGAGGGGCTGAAACAGAGTGCGAGAAACAGAGGGGCTGAATCAGAGGGGCTGAATCAGAGGGGCTGAATCAGAGGGGCTGAAACAGAGGGGCTGAATCAGAGGGGCTGAAACAGAGGGCGAGAAACAGCATGGCTGAAACAGAGGGCGGGAAACAGAAGGGCTGAAACAGAGGGGCTGAAACAGAGGGGCTGAAACAGAGGGGCTGAATCAGAGGGGCTGATTCAGAGGGGCTGAATCAGAGGGGCTGAATCAGCGGGGCTGAAACAGAGGGCGAGAAACAGAGGGGCTGAAACAGAGGGGCTGAAACAGAGGGCGAGAAACAGAGGGGCTGACACAGAGGGCGAGAAACAGAGGGGCTGAAACAGAGGGGTTGAAACAGAGGGCGAGAAACAGAGGGGCTGAAACAGAGGGCGAGAAACAGAGGGGCTGAATCAGAGGGGCTGAATCAGAGGGGCTGAATCAGAGGGGCTGAAACAGAGGGGCTGAATCAGAGGGGCTGAAACAGAGGGCGAGAAACAGCGTGGCTGAAACAGAGGGCGGGAAACAGAAGGGCTGAAACAGAGGGGCTGAAACAGAGGGGCTGAAACAGAGGGGCTGAATCAGAGGGGCTGATTCAGAGGGGCTGAATCAGAGGGGCTGAATCAGCGGGGTTGAAACAGAGGGCGAGAAACAGAGGGGCTGACACAGAGGGCGAGAAACAGAGGGGCTGAAACAGAGGGGTTGAAACAGAGGGCGAGAAACAGAGGGGCTGAAACAGAGGGCGAGAAACAGGGAGGCTAAAACAGAGGGGAAGAAACAGAGGGGCTGAAACAGAGGGGCTGAAATAGAGGGGCTGAAATAGAGGGGCTGAAACAGAGGGCGAGAAACAGCGGGGCTGAAACAGAGGGCGAGAAACAGAGGGGCTGAAACAGAGGGCGAGAAACAGGGGGCTGAAACAGTGGGGCTGAAACAGAGGGGCTGAATCAGAGGGGCTGATTCAGAGGTGCTGAATCAGAGGGGCTGAATCAGCCGGGCTGAAACAGAGGGCGAGAAACAGAGAGGCTGAAACAGAGGGCGAGAAACAGAGGGGCTGAAACAGAGGGGCTGAAACAGACGGGCTGAAACAGAGAGCCTGAAACAGAGGGCGAGAAACAGAGGGGCTGAAACAGAGGGGCTGAAACAGACGGGCTGAAACAGAGAGCCTGAAACAGAGGGTGAGAAACAGAGGGCAAGAAACAGAGGGGCTGAAACAGAGGGGCTGATTCAGAGGGGCTGAATCAGAGGGGCTGAATCAGCGGGGCTGAAACAGAGGGCGGGAAACAGAAGGGCTGAAACAGAGGGGTGAAACAGAGGGGCTGAAACAGAGGGGCTGAATCAGAGGGGCTGATTCAGAGGGGCTGAATCAGAGGGGCTGAATCAGCGGGGCTGAAACAGAGGGCGAGAAACAGAGGGGCTGAAACAGAGGGGCTGAAACAGAGGGCGAGAAACAGAGGGGCTGACACAGAGGGGCTGAAACAGAGGGGCTGAAACAGAGGGGTTGAAACAGAGGGGCTGAACTAGAGGGCGAGAAACAGAGGGGCTGAATCAGAGGGGCTGAAACAGAGGGGCTGAAACAGTGGGGCTGGAACAGAGGGGCTGAAACAGACGGGCTGAAACAGAGAGCCTGAAACAGAGGGCGAGAAACAGAGGGGCAGAAACAGAGGGCGAAAAACAGAGGGGCTGAAACAGAGGGCGAGAAACAAAGGGGGAGAAACAGAGGGACTGAAACAGAGGGGCTGAAACAGAGGGGCTGAAACAGAGGGGCTGAAACAGAGGGGCTGAATCAGAGCGGCTGAAACAGAGGGGCTGAATCAGAGGGGCTGAAACAGAGGGCGAGAAACAGAGGGGCTGAAACAGAGGGCGAGAAACAGAGGGGCTGAAACAGAGGGGCTGAAACAGAGGGCGAGAAACAGAGGGGCTGAAACAGAGGGCGAGAAACAGAGGTGCTGAAACAGAGGGGCTGAATCAGAGGGGCTGAAACAGAGGGGCTGAATCAGAGGGGATGAAACAGGGGGCGAGAAACAGAGGGGCTGAAACAGAGGGCGAGAAACAGAGGTGCTGAAACAGAGTGGCTGAATCAGAGGGGCTGATTCAGAGGGGCTGAAACAGAGGGGCTGAATCAGCGGGGCTGAAACAGAGGGCGAGAAACAGAGGGGCTGAAACAGAGGGCGAGAAACAGAGGGGTTGAAACAGAGGGCGAGAAACAGAGGGGCTGAAACAGAGGGGCTGAAACAGAGGGCGAGAAACAGAGGGGCTGACACAGAGGTCGAGAAACAGAGGGGCTGAAACAGAGGGGTTGAAACAGAGGGCGAGAAACAGAGGGGCTGAAACAGAGGGCGAGAAACAGAGGGGCTGAATCACAGGGGCTGAATCAGAGGGGCTGAATCAGAGGGGCTGAAACAGAGGGGCTGAATCAGAGGGGCTGAAACAGAGGGCGAGAAACAGCGTGGCTGAAACAGAGGGCGGGTAACAGAAGGGCTGAAACAGAGGGGCTGAAACAGAGGGGCTGAAACAGAGGGGCTGAATCAGAGGGGCTGATTCAGAGGGGCTGAATCAGAGGGGCTGAATCAGCGGGGCTGAAACAGAGGGCGAGAAACAGAGGGGCTGAAACAGAGGGGCTGAAACAGAGGGCGAGAAACAGAGGGGCTGACACAGAGGGCGAGAAACAGAGGGGCTGAAACAGAGGGGTTGAAACAGAGGGCGAGAAACAGTGGGGCTGAAACAGAGGGCGAGAAACAGGGAGGGTGAAACAGAGGGGAAGAAACAGAGGGGCTGAAATAGAGGGGCTGAAATAGAGGGGCTGAAACAGAGGGCGAGAAACAGCGGGGCTGAAACAGAGGGCGAGAAACAGAGGGGCTGAAACAGAGGGCGAGAAACAGGGGGCTGAAACAGTGGGGCTGAAACAGAGGGGCTGAATCAGAGGGGCTGATTCAGAGGTGCTGAATCAGAGGGGCTGAATCAGCCGGGCTGAAACAGAGGGCGAGAAACAGAGAGGCTGAAACAGAGGGCGAGAAACAGAGGGGCTGAAACAGAGGGGCTGAAACAGACGGGCTGAAACAGAGAGCCTGAAACAGAGGGCGAGAAACAGAGGGGCTGAAACAGAGGGGCTGAAACAGACGGGCTGAAACAGAGAGCCTGAAACAGAGGGTGAGAAACAGAGGGCAAGAAACAGAGGGGCTGAAACAGAGGGGCTGAAACAGAGGGGCTGAAACAGAGGGGCTGAATCAGAGGGGCTGAAACAGAGTGGTTGAAACAGAGGGGCTGAAACAGAGGGGCTGAATCAGAGGGCCTGAAACAGAGGGCGAGAAACAGAGGGGCTGAAACAGAGGGCGAGAAACAGAGGGGCTGAAACAGAGGGGCTGAAACAGAGGGGCTGAAACAGAGGGCGAGACACAGAGGGGCTGAAACAGATGGCGAGAAACAGAGGGGCTGAAACAGAGGGCGAGAAACAGAGGGGCTGAAACAGAGAGCGAGAAACAGAGGGGCTGAAACTGAGGGCGAGAAACAGAGGGGCTGAAACAGAGGGCGAGAAACAGAGGGACTGAAACAGAGGGGCTAAAACAGAGGGGCTGAAACAGAGGGCGAGAAACAGAGGGGCTGAAACAGAGGGTCAGAAACAGAGGGGCTGAAACACGGGGCGTGAAACAGAGGGGCTGAAACAGAGGGGCGGGAAACAGAGGGGCGGGAAACAGAGGGGCGGGAAACAGAGGGGCTGAATTAGAGGGGCTGAATGAGAGTGGCTGAATCAGAGGAGCTGAATCAGAGGGGCTGAAACAGAGGGTGAATAACAGAGGGGCTGAAACAGAGGGGCTGAAACAGAGGGCGAGAAACAGAGGGCGAGAAACAGAGGGGCTGAATCAGAGGGGCTGAATCAGAGGGGCTGAATCAGAGGGGCTGAAACAGAGGGGCTGAATCAGAGGGGCTGAAACAGAGGGCGAGAAACAGCGTGGCTGAAACAGAGGTCGGGAAACAGAAGGGCTGAAACAGAGGGGCTGAAACAGAGGGGCTGAAACAGAGGGGCTGAATCAGAGGGGCTGATTCAGAGGGGCTGAATCAGAGGGGCTGAATCAGCGGGGCTGAAACAGAGGGCGAGAAACAGAGGGGCTGAAACAGAGGGGCTGAAACAGAGTGCGAGAAACAGAGGGGCTGACACAGAGGGGCTGAAACAGAGGGGCTGAAACAGAGGGGTTGAAACAGAGGGCGAGAAACAGAGGTGCTGAAACAGAAGGCGAGAAACAGGGAGGCTGAAACAGAGGGGAAGAAACAGAGGGGCTGAAACAGAGGGGCTGAAATAGAGGGGCTGAAATAGAGGGGCTGAAACAGAGGGCGAGAAACAGCGGGGCTGAAACAGAGGGCGAGAAACAGAGGGGCTGAAACAGAGGGCGAGAAACAGAGGGGCAGAAACAGAGGGCGAAAAACAGAGGGGCTGAAACAGAGGGCGAGAAACAAAGGGGGAGAAACAGAGGGACTGAAACAGAGGGGCTGAAACAGAGGGGCTGAAACAGAGGGGCTGAAACAGAGGGGCTGAATCAGAGCGGCTGAAACAGAGGGGCTGAATCAGAGGGGCTGAAACAGAGGGCGAGAAACAGAGGGGCTGAAACAGAGGGCGAGAAACAGAGGGGCTGAAACAGAGGGGCTGAAACAGAGGGCGAGAAACAGAGGGGCTGAAACAGAGGGCGAGAAACAGAGGTGCTGAAACAGAGGGGCTGAATCAGAGGGGCTGAAACAGAGGGGCTGAATCAGAGGGGATGAAACAGGGGGCGAGAAACAGAGGGGCTGAAACAGAGGGCGAGAAACAGAGGTGCTGAAACAGAGTGGCTGAATCAGAGGGGCTGATTCAGAGGGGCTGAAACAGAGGGGCTGAATCAGCGGGGCTGAAACAGAGGGCGAGAAACAGAGGGGCTGAAACAGAGGGCGAGAAACAGAGGGGTTGAAACAGAGGGCGAGAAACAGAGGGGCTGAAACAGAGGGGCTGAAACAGAGGGCGAGAAACAGAGGGGCTGACACAGAGGTCGAGAAACAGAGGGGCTGAAACAGAGGGGTTGAAACAGAGGGCGAGAAACAGAGGGGCTGAAACAGAGGGCGAGAAACAGAGGGGCTGAATCACAGGGGCTGAATCAGAGGGGCTGAATCAGAGGGGCTGAAACAGAGGGGCTGAATCAGAGGGGCTGAAACAGAGGGCGAGAAACAGCGTGGCTGAAACAGAGGGCGGGTAACAGAAGGGCTGAAACAGAGGGGCTGAAACAGAGGGGCTGAAACAGAGGGGCTGAATCAGAGGGGCTGATTCAGAGGGGCTGAATCAGAGGGGCTGAATCAGCGGGGCTGAAACAGAGGGCGAGAAACAGAGGGGCTGAAACAGAGGGGCTGAAACAGAGGGCGAGAAACAGAGGGGCTGACACAGAGGGCGAGAAACAGAGGGGCTGAAACAGAGGGGTTGAAACAGAGGGCGAGAAACAGTGGGGCTGAAACAGAGGGCGAGAAACAGGGAGGGTGAAACAGAGGGGAAGAAACAGAGGGGCTGAAATAGAGGGGCTGAAATAGAGGGGCTGAAACAGAGGGCGAGAAACAGCGGGGCTGAAACAGAGGGCGAGAAACAGAGGGGCTGAAACAGAGGGCGAGAAACAGGGGGCTGAAACAGTGGGGCTGAAACAGAGGGGCTGAATCAGAGGGGCTGATTCAGAGGTGCTGAATCAGAGGGGCTGAATCAGCCGGGCTGAAACAGAGGGCGAGAAACAGAGAGGCTGAAACAGAGGGCGAGAAACAGAGGGGCTGAAACAGAGGGGCTGAAACAGACGGGCTGAAACAGAGAGCCTGAAACAGAGGGCGAGAAACAGAGGGGCTGAAACAGAGGGGCTGAAACAGACGGGCTGAAACAGAGAGCCTGAAACAGAGGGTGAGAAACAGAGGGCAAGAAACAGAGGGGCTGAAACAGAGGGGCTGAAACAGAGGGGCTGAAACAGAGGGGCTGAATCAGAGGGGCTGAAACAGAGTGGTTGAAACAGAGGGGCTGAAACAGAGGGGCTGAATCAGAGGGCCTGAAACAGAGGGCGAGAAACAGAGGGGCTGAAACAGAGGGCGAGAAACAGAGGGGCTGAAACAGAGGGGCTGAAACAGAGGGGCTGAAACAGAGGGCGAGACACAGAGGGGCTGAAACAGATGGCGAGAAACAGAGGGGCTGAAACAGAGGGCGAGAAACAGAGGGGCTGAAACAGAGAGCGAGAAACAGAGGGGCTGAAACTGAGGGCGAGAAACAGAGGGGCTGAAACAGAGGGCGAGAAACAGAGGGACTGAAACAGAGGGGCTAAAACAGAGGGGCTGAAACAGAGGGCGAGAAACAGAGGGGCTGAAACAGAGGGTCAGAAACAGAGGGGCTGAAACACGGGGCGTGAAACAGAGGGGCTGAAACAGAGGGGCGGGAAACAGAGGGGCGGGAAACAGAGGGGCGGGAAACAGAGGGGCTGAATTAGAGGGGCTGAATGAGAGTGGCTGAATCAGAGGAGCTGAATCAGAGGGGCTGAAACAGAGGGTGAATAACAGAGGGGCTGAAACAGAGGGGCTGAAACAGAGGGCGAGAAACAGAGGGCGAGAAACAGAGGGGCTGAATCAGAGGGGCTGAATCAGAGGGGCTGAATCAGAGGGGCTGAAACAGAGGGGCTGAATCAGAGGGGCTGAAACAGAGGGCGAGAAACAGCGTGGCTGAAACAGAGGTCGGGAAACAGAAGGGCTGAAACAGAGGGGCTGAAACAGAGGGGCTGAAACAGAGGGGCTGAATCAGAGGGGCTGATTCAGAGGGGCTGAATCAGAGGGGCTGAATCAGCGGGGCTGAAACAGAGGGCGAGAAACAGAGGGGCTGAAACAGAGGGGCTGAAACAGAGTGCGAGAAACAGAGGGGCTGACACAGAGGGGCTGAAACAGAGGGGCTGAAACAGAGGGGTTGAAACAGAGGGCGAGAAACAGAGGTGCTGAAACAGAAGGCGAGAAACAGGGAGGCTGAAACAGAGGGGAAGAAACAGAGGGGCTGAAACAGAGGGGCTGAAATAGAGGGGCTGAAATAGAGGGGCTGAAACAGAGGGCGAGAAACAGCGGGGCTGAAACAGAGGGCGAGAAACAGAGGGGCTGAAACAGAGGGCGAGAAACAGGGGGTCTGAAACAGTGGGGCTGAAACAGAGGGGCTGAATCAGAGGGGCTGATTCAGAGGTGCTGAATCAGAGGGGCTGAATCAGCGGGGCTGAAACAGAGGGCGAGAAACAGAGGGGCTGAAACAGAGGGCGAGAAACAGAGGGGCTGAAACAGACGGGCTGAAACAGAGAGCCTGAAACAGAGGGTGAGAAACAGAGGGCAAGAAACAGAGGGGCTGAAACAGAGGGGCTGAAACAGAGGGGCTGAAACAGAGGGGCTGAATCAGAGGGGCTGAAACAGAGTGGTTGAAACAGAGGGGCTGAAACAGAGGGGCTGAATCAGAGGGGCTGAAACAGAGGGCGAGAAACAGAGGGGCTGAAACAGAGGGCGAGAAACAGAGGGGCTGAAACAGAGGGGCTGAAACAGAGGGGCTGAAACAGATCGCGAGAAACAGAGGGGCTGAAACAGAGGGCGAGAAACAGAGGGGCTGAAACAGAGAGCGAGAAACAGAGGGGCTGAAACAGAGGGCGAGAAACAGAGGGGCTGAAACAGAGGGCGAGAAACAGAGGGACTGAAACAGAGGGGCTAAAACAGAGGGGCTGAAACAGAGGGCGAGAAACAGAGGGGCTGAAACAGAGGGTCAGAAACAGAGGGGCTGAAACACGGGGCGTGAAACAGAGGGGCTGAAACAGAGGGGCGGGAAACAGAGGGCGGGAAACAGTGGGGCGGGAAACAGAGGGGCTGAATGAGAGGGGCTGAATGAGAGTGGCTGAATTGAGGAGCTGAATCAGAGGGGCTGAAACAGAGGGTGAGTAACAGAGGGGCTGAAACAGAGGGGCTGAAACAGAGGGGCTGAAACAGAGTGCGAGAAACAGAGGGGCTGAATCAGAGGGGCTGAATCAGAGGGGCTGAATCAGAGGGGCTGAAACAGAGGGGCTGAATCAGAGGGGCTGAAACAGAGGGCGAGAAACAGCATGGCTGAAACAGAGGGCGGGAAACAGAAGGGCTGAAACAGAGGGGCTGAAACAGAGGGGCTGAAACAGAGGGGCTGAATCAGAGGGGCTGATTCAGAGGGGCTGAATCAGAGGGGCTGAATCAGCGGGGCTGAAACAGAGGGAGAGAAACAGAGGGGCTGAAACAGAGGGGCTGAAACAGAGGGCGAGAAACAGAGGGGCTGACACAGAGGGCGAGAAACAGAGGGGCTGAAACAGAGGGGTTGAAACAGAGGGCGAGAAACAGAGGGGCTGAAACAGAGGGCGAGAAACCGAGGGGCTGAATCAGAGGGGCTGAATCAGAGGGGCTGAATCAGAGGGGCTGAAACAGAGGGGCTGAATCAGAGGGGCTGAAACAGAGGGCGAGAAACAGCGTGGCTGAAACAGAGGGCGGGAAACAGAAGGGCTGAAACAGAGGGGCTGAAACAGAGGGGCTGAAACAGAGGGGCTGAATCAGAGGGGCTGATTCAGAGGGGCTGAATCAGAGGGGCTGAATCAGCGGGGCTGAAACAGAGGGCGAGAAACAGAGGGGCTGACACAGAGGGCGAGAAACAGAGGGGCTGAAACAGAGGGGTTGAAACAGAGGGCGAGAAACAGAGGGGCTGAAACAGAGGGCGAGAAACAGGGAGGCTAAAACAGAGGGGAAGAAACAGAGGGGCTGAAACAGAGGGGCTGAAATAGAGGGGCTGAAATAGAGGGGCTGAAACAGAGGGCGAGAAACAGCGGGGCTGAAACAGAGGGCGAGAAACAGAGGGGCTGAAACAGAGGGCGAGAAACAGGGGGCTGAAACAGTGGGGCTGAAACAGAGGGGCTGAATCAGAGGGGCTGATTCAGAGGTGCTGAATCAGAGGGGCTGAATCAGCCGGGCTGAAACAGAGGGCGAGAAACAGAGAGGCTGAAACAGAGGGCGAGAAACAGAGGGGCTGAAACAGAGGGGCTGAAACAGACGGGCTGAAACAGAGAGCCTGAAACAGAGGGCGAGAAACAGAGGGGCTGAAACAGAGGGGCTGAAACAGACGGGCTGAAACAGAGAGCCTGAAACAGAGGGTGAGAAACAGAGGGGCTGAAACAGAGGGGCTGAAACAGAGGGGCTGATTCAGAGGGGCTGAATCAGAGGGGCTGAATCAGCGGGGCTGAAACAGAGGGCGGGAAACAGAAGGGCTGAAACAGAGGGGTGAAACAGAGGGGCTGAAACAGAGGGGCTGAATCAGAGGGGCTGATTCAGAGGGGCTGAATCAGAGGGGCTGAATCAGCGGGGTTGAAACAGAGGGCGAGAAACAGAGGGGCTGAAACAGAGGGGCTGAAACAGAGGGCGAGAAACAGAGGGGCTGACACAGAGGGGCTGAAACAGAGGGGCTGAAACAGACGGGTTGAAACAGAGGGGCTGAACTAGAGGGCGAGAAACAGAGGGGCTGAATCAGAGGGGCTGAAACAGAGGGGCTGAAACAGTGGGTATGGAACAGAGGGGCTGAAACAGACGGGCTGAAACAGAGAGCCTGAAACAGAGGGCGAGAAACAGAGGGGCAGAAACAGAGGGCGAAAAACAGAGGGGCTGAAACAGAGGGCGAGAAACAAAGGGGGAGAAACAGAGGGACTGAAACAGAGGGGCTGAAACAGAGGGGCTGAAACAGAGGGGCTGAAACAGAGGGGCTGAATCAGAGCGGCTGAAACAGAGGGGCTGAATCAGAGGGGCTGAAACAGAGGGCGAGAAACAGAGGGGCTGAAACAGAGGGGCTGAAACAGAGGGCGAGAAACAGAGGGGCTGAAACAGAGGGCGAGAAACAGAGGTGCTGAAACAGAGGGGCTGAATCAGAGGGGCTGAAACAGAGGGGCTGAATCAGAGGGGATGAAACAGGGGGCGAGAAACAGAGGGGCTGAAACAGAGGGCGAGAAACAGAGGTGCTGAAACAGAGTGGCTGAATCAGAGGGGCTGATTCAGAGGGGCTGAAACAGAGGGGCTGAATCAGCGGGGCTGAAACAGAGGGCGAGAAACAGAGGGGCTGAAACAGAGGGCGAGAAACAGAGGGGTTGAAACAGAGGGCGAGAAACAGAGGGGCTGAAACAGAGGGGCTGAAACAGATGGGCTGAAACAGAGAGCGAGAAACAGAGGGGCTGAAACAGAGGGCGAGAAACAGAGGGGCTGAAACAGAGGGCGAGAAACAGAGGGGCTGAAGCAGAGGGGCTGAAACAGAGGGGCTGAAACAGAGGGGCTGAATCAGAGGTGCTGATTCAGAGGGGCTGAAAAAGAGGGGCTGAATCAGCGGGGCTGAAACAGAGGGCGAGAAACAGAGGGGCTGAAACAGGGCGAGAAACAGAGGGGCAGAAACAGAGGGCGAGAAACAGAGGGGCTGAAACAGATGGGCTGAAACAGAGGGCGAGAAACAGTGGGGCTGAAACAGAGTGGCTGAAAGAGAAGGCGAGAAACAGAGGGGCTGAAACAGAGGGCGAGAAACAGAGGGGCTGAAACAGAGGTCGAGAAAGAGAGGGGCTGAAACAGAGGGGCTGAAACAGAGGGGTTGAAATAGAGGGGCTGAAACAGAGGGCGAGAAACAGAGGGGCTGAATCAGAGGGGCTGAATCAGAGGGGCTGAAACAGAGGGGCTGAATCAGTGGGCGAGAAACAGAGGGGCTGAAACAGCAGGCGAGAAACAGAGGGCGAGAAACAGAGGGGCTGAAACAGAGGGGCTGAAACAGACGGGCTGAAACAGAGAGCCTGAAACAGAGGGCGAGAAACAGAGGGGCTGAAACAGAGGGGCTGAAACAGACGGGCTGAAACAGAGAGCCTGAAACAGAGGGTGAGAAACAGAGGGCAAGAAACAGAGGGGCTGAAACAGAGGGGCTGAAACAGAGGGGCTGAAACAGAGGGGCTGAATCAGAGGGGCTGAAACAGAGTGGTTGAAACAGAGGGGCTGAAACAGAGGGGCTGAATCAGAGGGGCTGAAACAGAGGGGCTGAATCAGAGGGGCTGAAACAGAGGTCGAGAAACAGCGTGGCTGAAACAGAGGGCGGGAAACAGAAGGGCTGAAACAGAGGGGCTGAAACAGAGGGGCTGAAACAGAGGGGCTGAATCAGAGGGGCTGATTCAGAGGGGCTGAATCAGAGGGGCTGAATCAGCGGGGCTGAAACAGTGGGCGAGAAACAGAGGGGCTGAAACAGAGGGGCTGAAACAGAGGGCGAGAAACAGAGGGGCTGACACAGAGGGGCTGAAACAGAGGGGCTGAAACAGAGGGGTTGAAACAGAGGGCGAGAAACAGAGGGGCTGAAACAGAGGGCGAGAAACAGGGAGGCTGAAACAGAGGGGAAGAAACAGAGGGGCTGAAACAGAGGGGCTGAAATAGAGGGGCTGAAATAGAGGGGCTGAAACAGAGGGCGAGAAACAGCGGGGCTGAAACAGAGGGCGAGAAACAGAGGGGCTGATACAGAGGGCGAGAAACAGGGGGCTGAAACAGTGGGGCTGAAACAGAGGGGCTGAATCAGAGGGGCTGATTCAGAGGTGCTGAATCAGAGGGGCTGAATCAGCGGGGCTGAAACAGAGGGCGAGAAACAGAGGGGCTGAAACAGAGAGCCTGAAACAGAGGGCGAGAAACAGAGGGGCTGAAACAGAGGGGCTGAAACAGACGGGCTGAAACAGAGAGCCTGAAACAGAGGGTGAGAAACAGAGGGCAAGAAACAGAGGGGCTGAAACAGAGGGGCTGAAACAGAGGGGCTGAAACAGAGGGGCTGAATCAGAGGGGCTGAAACAGAGTGGTTGAAACAGAGGAGCTGAAACAGAAGGTCTGAATCAGAGGGGCTGAAACAGAGGGCGAGAAACAGAGGGGCTGAAACAGAGGGCGAGAAACAGAGGGGCTGAAACAGAGGGGCTGAAACAGAGGGGCTGAAACAGAGGGCGAGACACAGAGGGGCTGAAACAGATGGCGAGAAACAGAGGGGCTGAAACAGAGGGCGAGAAACAGAGGGGCTGAAACAGAGGGGCTGAAAGAGAGGGCGAGAAACAGAGGGGCTGACACAGAGGGGCTGAAACAGAGTGGCTGAAACAGAGGGGCTGAAACAGAGGTCGAGAAACAGAGGGGCTGAAACAGAGGGCGGGAAACAGAGGGGTTGAAACAGAGGGCGAGAAGCACAGGGGCTGAAACAGAGGGGATGAAACAGAGGGGCTGAAACAGAAAGCGAGAAACAGAGGGGCTGAAACAGAGGGCGAGAAACAGAGGGGCTGAAACAGAGGGCGAGAAACAGAGGGGCTGAAGCAGAGGGGCTGAAACAGAGGGGCTGAAACAGAGGGGCTGAATCAGAGGGGCTGATTCAGAGGGGCTGAAACAGAGGGGCTGAATCAGCGGGGCTGAAACAGAGGGCGAGAAACAGAGGGGCTGAAACAGAGGTCGAGAAACAGAGGGGCTGAAACAGAGGGGCTGAAACAGAGGGGCTGAAACAGAGGGGCTGAAACAGAGGGCGAGAAACAGAGGGGCTGAAACAGAGGGGCTGAATCAGAGGGGCTGAAACAGAAGGGCTGAAACAGAGGGCGAGAAACAGAGGGGCTGAAACAGAGGGGCTGAAACAGAGGGGCTGAAACAGAGGGGCTGAAACAGAGGGCGAGAAACAGAGGGGCTGAACTAGAGGGCGAGAAACAGAGGGGCTGAATCAGAGGGGCTGAAACAGAGGGGCTGAAACAGTGGGGCTGGAACAGAGGGGCTGAAACAGACGGGCTGAAACAGAGAGCCTGAAACAGAGGGCGAGAAACAGAGGGGCTGAAACAGAGTGCGAAAAACAGAGGGGCTGAAACAGAGGGGCTGAAACAGAGGGCGAGAAACAGAGGGGCTGAAACAGAGGGCGAGAAACAGAGGTGCTGAAACAGAGGGGCTGAATCAGAGGGGCTGAAACAGAGGGGCTGAATCAGAGGGGATGAAACAGGGGGCGAGAAACAGAGGGGCTGAAACAGAGGGCGAGAAACAGAGGTGCTGAAACAGAGTGGCTGAATCAGAGGGGCTGATTCAGAGGGGCTGAAACAGAGGGGCTGAATCAGCGGGGCTGAAACAGAGGGCGAGAAACAGAGGGGTTGAAACAGAGGGCGAGAAACAGAGGGGCTGAAACAGAGGGGCTGAAACAGATGGGCTGAAACAGAGAGCGAGAAACAGAGGGGCTGAAACAGAGGGCGAGAAACAGAGGGGCTGAAACAGAGGGCGAGAAACAGAGGGGCTGAAGCAGAGGGGCTGAAACAGAGGGGCTGAAACAGAGGGGCTGAATCAGAGGGGCTGATTCAGAGGGGCTGAAACAGAGGGGCTGATTCAGCGGGGCTGAAACAGAGGGCGAGAAACAGAGGGGCTGAAACAGGGCGAGAAACAGAGGGGCAGAAACAGAGGACGAGAAACAGAGGGGCTGAAACAGATGGGATGAAACAGAGGGCGAGAAACAGAGGGGCTGAAACAGAGGGGCTGAAACAGAGTGGCTGAAACAGAAGGCGAGAAACAGAGGGGCTGAAACAGAGGGCGAGAAACAGAGGGGCTGAAACAGAGGTCGAGAAAGAGAGGGGCTGAAACAGAGGGGCTGAAACAGAGGGGTTGAAACAGAGGGGCTGAAACAGAGGGCGAGAAACAGAGGGGCTGAATCAGAGGGGCTGAATCAGAGGGGCTGAAACAGAGGGGCTGAAACAGAGGTCGAGAAAGAGAGGGGCTGAAACAGAGGGGCTGAAACAGAGGGTTTGAAACAGAGGGGCTGAAACAGAGGGCGAGAAACAGAGGGGCTGAATCAGAGGGGCTGAATCAGAGGGGCTGAAACAGACGGGCTGAAACAGAGAGCCTGAAACAGAGGGCGAGAAACAGAGGGGCTGAAACAGAGGGGCTGAAACAGACGGGCTGAAACAGAGAGCCTGAAACAGAGGGTGAGAAACAGAGGGCAACAAACAGAGGGGCTGAAACAGAGCGGCTGAAACAGAGGGGCTGAAACAGAGGGGCTGAATCAGAGGGGCTGAAACAGAGTGGTTGAAACAGAGGGGCTGAAACAGAGGGGCTGAATCAGAGGGGCTGAAACAGAGGGCGAGAAACAGAGGGGCTGAAACAGAGGGCGAGAAACAGAGGGCGAGAAACAGAGGGGCTGAAACAGAGGGGCTGAAACAGAGGGCGAGACACAGAGGGGCTGAAACAGATCGCGAGAAACAGAGGGGCTGAAACAGAGGGCGAGAAACAGAGGGGCTGAAACAGAGAGCGAGAAACAGAGGGGCTGAAACAGAGGGCGAGAAACAGAGGGGCTGAAACAGAGGGCGAGAAACAGAGGGACTGAAACAGAGGGGCTAAAACAGAGGGGCTGAAACAGTGGACGAGAAACAGAGGGGCAGAAACAGAGGGTCAGAAACAGAGGGGCTGAAACACGGGGCGTGAAACAGAGGGGCTGAAACAGAGGGGCGGGAAACAGAGGGGCGGGAAACAGAGGGGCGGGAAACAGAGGGGCTGAATGAGAGGGGCTGAATGAGAGTGGCTGAATCAGAGGAGCTGAATCAGAGGGGCTGAAACAGAGGGTGAGTAACAAAGGGGCTGAAACAGAGGGGCTGAAACAGAGGGGCTAAAACAGAGGGGCTGAAACAGTGGACGAGAAACAGAGGGGCAGAAACAGAGGGTCAGAAACAGAGGGGCTGAAACACGGGGCGTGAAACAGAGGGGCTGAAACAGAGGGGCGGGAAACAGAGGGGCGGGAAACAGAGGGGCGGGAAACAGAGGGGCTGAATGAGAGGGGCTGAATGAGAGTGGCTGAATCAGAGGAGCTGAATCAGAGGGGCTGAAACAGAGGGTGAGTAACAAAGGGGCTGAAACAGAGGGGCTGAAACAGAGGGGCTGAAACAGAGGGCGAGAAACAGAGGGGCTGTATCAGAGGGGCTGAATCAGAGGGGCTGAATCAGAGGGGCTGAAACAGAGGGGCTGAATCAGAGGGGCTGATTCAGAGTGGCTGAATCAGCGGGGCTGAAACAGAGGGCGAGAAACAGAGGGGCTGAAACAGAGGGGCTGAAACAGAGGGCGAGAAACAGAGGGGCTGACACAGAGGGGCTGAAACAGAGGGGCTGAAACAGAGGGGTTGAAACAGAGGGGCTGAACTAGAGGGCGAGAAACAGAGGGGCTGAATCAGAGGGGCTGAAACAGAGGGGCTGAAACAGTGGGGCTGGAACAGAGGGGCTGAAACAGACGGGCTGAAACAGAGAGCCTGAAACAGAGGGCGAGAAACAGAGGGGCTGAAACAGAGGGGCTGAAACAGAGGGGCTGAATCAGAGCGGCTGAAACAGAGGGGCTGAATCAGAGGGGCTGAAACAGAGGGCGAGAAACAGAGGGGCTGAAACAGAGGGCGAGAAACAGAGGGGCTGAAACAGAGGGGCTGAAACAGAGGGCGAGAAACAGAGGGGCTGAAACAGAGGGCGAGAAACAGAGGGGCTGAAACAGAGGGGCTGAATCAGAGGGGCTGAAACAGAGGGGCTGAATCAGAGGGGATGAAACAGGGGGCGAGAAACAGAGGGGCTGAAACAGAGGGCGAGAAACAGAGGTGCTGAAACAGAGTGGCTGAATCAGAGGGGCTGATTCAGAGGGGCTGAAACAGAGGGGCTGAATCAGCGGGGCTGAAACAGAGGGCGAGAAACAGAGGGGCTGAAACAGAGGGCGAGAAACAGAGGGGCAGAAACAGAGGGCGAGAAACAGAGGGGTTGAAACAGAGGGCGAGAAACAGAGGGGCTGAAACAGAGGGGCTGAAACAGATGGGCTGAAACAGAGAGCGAGAAACAGAGGGGCTGAAACAGAGGGCGAGAAACAGAGGGGCTGAAACAGAGGGCGAGAAACAGAGGGGCTGAAGCAGAGGGGCTGAAACAGAGGGGCTGAAACAGAGGGGCTGAATCAGAGGGGCTGATTCAGAGGGGCTGAAAAAGAGGGGCTGAATCAGCGGGGCTGAATCAGAGGGCGAGAAACAGAGGGGCTGAAACAGGGTGAGAAACAGAGGGGCAGAAACAGAGGGCGAGAAACAGAGGGGCTGAAACAGATGGGCTGAAACAGAGGGCGAGAAACAGAGGGTCTGAAACAGAGTGGCTGAAACAGAAGGCGATAAACAGAGGGGCTGAAACAGAGGGCGAGAAACAGAGGGGCTGAAACAGAGGTCGAGAAAGAGAGGGGCTGAAACAGAGGGGCTGAAACAGAGGGGTTGAAACAGAGGGGCTGAAACAGAGGGCGAGAAACAGAGGGGCTGAATCAGAGGGGCTGAATCAGAGGGGCTGAAACAGAGGGGTTGAATCAGTGGGCGAGAAACAGAGGGGCTGAAACAGCAGGCGAGAAACAGAGGGCGAGAAACAGAGGGGCTGAAACAGAGGGGCTGAAACAGACGGGCTGAAACAGAGAGCCTGAAACAGAGGGCGAGAAACAGAGGGGCTGAAACAGAGGGGCTGAAACAGACGGGCTGAAACAGAGAGCCTGAAACAGAGGGTGAGAAACAGAGGGCAAGAAACAGAGGGGCTGAAACAGAGGGGCTGAAACAGAGGGGCTGAAACAGAGGGGCTGAATCAGAGGGGCTGAAACAGAGTGGTTGAAACAGAGGGGCTGAAACAGAGGGGCTGAATCAGAGGGGCTGAAACAGAGGGCGAGAAACAGAGGGGCTGAAACAGAGGGCGAGAAACAGAGGGGCTGAAACAGAGGGGCTGAAACAGAGGGGCTGAAACAGAGGGTGAGACACAGAGGGGCTGAAACAGATGGCGAGAAACAGAGGGGCTGAAACAGAGGGCGAGAAACAGAGGGGCTGAAACAGAGAGCGAGAAACAGAGGGGCTGAAACAGAGGGCGAGAAACAGAGGGGCTGAAACAGAGGGCGAGAAACAGAGGGACTGAAACAGAGGGGCTAAAACAGAGGGGCTGAAACAGAGGGCGAGAAACAGAGGGGCTGAAACAGAGGGTCAGAAACAGAGGGGCTGAAACACGGGGCGTGAAACAGAGGGGCTGAAACAGAGGGGCGGGAATCAGAGGGCGGGAAACAGTGGGGCGGGAAACAGAGGGGCTGAATGAGAGGGGCTGAATGAGAGTGGCTGAATCAGAGGAGCTGAATCAGAGGGGCTGAAACAGAGGGTGAGTAACAGAGGGGCTGAAACAGAGGGTCTGAAACAGAGGGGCTGAAACAGAGGGCGAGAAACAGAGGGGCTGAATCAGAGGGGCTGAATCAGAGGGGCTCATTCAGAGGGGCTGAAACAGAGGGGCTGAATCAGAGGGGCTGAAACAGAGGGCGAGAAACAGCGTGGCTGAAACAGAGGTCGGGAAACAGAAGGGCTGAAACAGAGGGGCTGAAACAGAGGGGCTGAAACAGAGGGGCTGAATCAGAGGGGCTGATTCAGAGGGGCTGAATCAGAGGGGCTGAATCAGCGGGGCTGAAACAGAGGGCGAGAAACAGAGGGGCTGAAACAGAGGGGCTGAAACAGAGGGCGAGAAACAGAGGGGCTGAAACAGAGGGGTTGAAACAGAGGGCGAGAAACAGAGGAGCTGAAACAGAGGGCGAGAAACAGAGGGGCTGAATCAGAGGGGCTGAATCAGAGGGGCTGAATCAGAGGGGCTGAAACAGAGGGGCTGAATCGGAGGGGCTGAAACAGAGGGCGAGAAACAGCGTGGCTGAAACAGAGGGCGGGAAACAGAAGGGCTGAAACAGAGGGGCTGAAACAGAGGGGCTGTAACAGAGGGGCTGAATCAGAGGGGCTGAATCAGAGGGGCTGAATCAGAGGGGCTGAATCAGCGGGGCTGAAACAGAGGGCGAGAAACAGAGGGGCTGAAACAGAGGGGCTGAAACAGAGGGCGAGAAACAGAGGGGCTGACACAGAGGGCGAGAAACAGAGGGGCTGAAACAGAGGGGTTGAAACAGAGGGCGAGAAACAGAGGGTCTGAAACAGAGGGCGAGAAACAGGGAGGCTGAAACAGAGGGGAAGAAACAGAGGGGCTGAAACAGAGGGGCTGAAATAGAGGGGCTGAAATAGAGGGGCTGAAACAGAGGGCGAGAAACAGCGGGGCTGAAACAGAGGGCGAGAAACAGAGGGGCTGAAACAGAGGGCGAGAAACAGGGGGCTGAAACAGTGGGGCTGAAACAGAGGGGCTGAATCAGAGGGGCTGATTCAGAGGTGCTGAATCAGAGGGGCTGAATCAGCCGGGCTGAAACAGAGGGCGAGAAACAGAGAGGCTGAAACAGAGGGCGAGAAACAGAGGGGCTGAAACAGAGGGGCTGAAACAGATGGGCTGAAACAGAGAGCCTGAAACAGAGGGCGAGAAACAGAGGGGCTGAAACAGAGGGGCTGAAACAGACGGGCTGAAACAGAGAGCCTGAAACAGAGGGTGAGAAATAGAAGGCAAGAAACAGAGGGGCTGAAACAGAGGGGCTGAAACAGAGGGGCTGAAACAGAGGGGCTGAATCAGAGGGGCTGAAACAGAGTGGTTGAAACAGAGGGGGCTGAAACAGAGGGGCTTAATCAGAGGGGCTGAAACAGAGGGCGAGAAACAGAGGGGCTGAAACAGAGGGCGAGAAACAGAGGGGCTGAAACAGAGGGGCTGAAACAGAGGGGCTGAAACAGAGGGCGAGACACAGAGGGGCTGAAACAGATGGCGAGAAACAGAGGGGCTGAAACAGAGGGCGAGAAACAGAGGGGCTGAAACAGAGAGCGAGAAACAGAGGGGCTGAAACAGAGGGCGAGAAACAGAGGGGCTGAAACAGAGTGCGAGAAACAGAGGGACTGAAACAGAGGGGCTAAAACAGAGGGGCTGAAACAGAGGTCGAGAAACAGAGGGGCTGAAACAGAGGGTCAGAAACAGAGGGGCTGAAACACGGGGCGTGAAACAGAGGGGCTGAAACAGAGGGGCGGGAAACAGAGGGGCGGGAAACAGAGGGGCGGAAAACAGAGGGGCTGAATTAGAGGGGCTGAATGAGAGTGGCTGAATCAGAGGAGCTGAATCAGAGGGTCTGAAACAGAGGGTGAATAACAGAGGGGCTGAAACAGAGGGGCTGAAACAGAGGGGCTGAAACAGAGGGGCTGAAACAGTGGGGCTGGAACAGAGGGGCTGAAACAGACGGGCTGAAACAGAGAGCCTGAAACAGAGGGCGAGAAACAGAGGGGCTGAAACAGAGGGGCTGAAACAGAGGGGCTGAATCAGAGCGGCTGAAACAGAGGGGCTGAAACAGTGGGGCTGGAACAGAGGGGCTGAAACAGACGGGCTGAAACAGAGAGCCTGAAACAGAGGGCGAGAAACAGAGGGGCTGAAACAGAGGGGCTGAAACAGAGGGGCTGAATCAGAGCGGCTGAAACAGAGGGGCTGAATCAGAGGGGCTGAAACAGAGGGCGAGAAACAGAGGGGCTGAAACAGAGGGCGAGAAACAGAGGGGCTGAAACAGAGGGGCTGAAACAGAGGGCGAGAAACAGAGGGGCTGAAACAGAGGGCGAGAAACAGAGGGGCTGAAACAGAGGGGCTGAATCAGAGGGGCTGAAACAGAGGGGCTGAATCAGAGGGGATGAAACAGGGGGCGAGAAACAGAGGGGCTGAAACAGAGGGCGAGAAACAGAGGTGCTGAAACAGAGTGGCTGAATCAGAGGGGCTGATTCAGAGGGGCTGAAACAGAGGGGCTGAATCAGCGGGGCTGAAACAGAGGGCGAGAAACAGAGGGGCTGAAACAGAGGGCGAGAAACAGAGGGGCAGAAACAGAGGGCGAGAAACAGAGGGGTTGAAACAGAGGGCGAGAAACAGAGGGGCTGAAACAGAGGGGCTGAAACAGATGGGCTGAAACAGAGAGCGAGAAACAGAGGGGCTGAAACAGAGGGCGAGAAACAGAGGGGCTGAAACAGAGGGCGAGAAACAGAGGGGCTGAAGCAGAGGGGCTGAAACAGAGGGGCTGAAACAGAGGTGCTGAATCAGAGGGGCTGATTCAGAGGGGCTGAAAAAGAGGGGCTGAATCAGCGGGGCTGAATCAGAGGGCGAGAAACAGAGGGGCTGAAACAGGGTGAGAAACAGAGGGGCAGAAACAGAGGGCGAGAAACAGAGGGGCTGAAACAGATGGGCTGAAACAGAGGGCGAGAAACAGAGGGTCTGAAACAGAGTGGCTGAAACAGAAGGCGATAAACAGAGGGGCTGAAACAGAGGGCGAGAAACAGAGGGGCTGAAACAGAGGTCGAGAAAGAGAGGGGCTGAAACAGAGGGGCTGAAACAGAGGGGTTGAAACAGAGGGGCTGAAACAGAGGGCGAGAAACAGAGGGGCTGAATCAGAGGGGCTGAATCAGAGGGGCTGAAACAGAGGGGTTGAATCAGTGGGCGAGAAACAGAGGGGCTGAAACAGCAGGCGAGAAACAGAGGGCGAGAAACAGAGGGGCTGAAACAGAGGGGCTGAAACAGACGGGCTGAAACAGAGAGCCTGAAACAGAGGGCGAGAAACAGAGGGGCTGAAACAGAGGGGCTGAAACAGACGGGCTGAAACAGAGAGCCTGAAACAGAGGGTGAGAAACAGAGGGCAAGAAACAGAGGGGCTGAAACAGAGGGGCTGAAACAGAGGGGCTGAAACAGAGGGGCTGAATCAGAGGGGCTGAAACAGAGTGGTTGAAACAGAGGGGCTGAAACAGAGGGGCTGAATCAGAGGGGCTGAAACAGAGGGCGAGAAACAGAGGGGCTGAAACAGAGGGCGAGAAACAGAGGGGCTGAAACAGAGGGGCTGAAACAGAGGGGCTGAAACAGAGGGTGAGACACAGAGGGGCTGAAACAGATCGCGAGAAACAGAGGGGCTGAAACAGAGGGCGAGAAACAGAGGGGCTGAAACAGAGAGCGAGAAACAGAGGGGCTGAAACAGAGGGCGAGAAACAGAGGGGCTGAAACAGAGGGCGAGAAACAGAGGGACTGAAACAGAGGGGCTAAAACAGAGGGGCTGAAACAGAGGGCGAGAAACAGAGGGGCTGAAACAGAGGGTCAGAAACAGAGGGGCTGAAACACGGGGCGTGAAACAGAGGGGCTGAAACAGAGGGGCGGGAATCAGAGGGCGGGAAACAGTGGGGCGGGAAACAGAGGGGCTGAATGAGAGGGGCTGAATGAGAGTGGCTGAATCAGAGGAGCTGAATCAGAGGGGCTGAAACAGAGGGTGAGTAACAGAGGGGCTGAAACAGAGGGTCTGAAACAGAGGGGCTGAAACAGAGGGCGAGAAACAGAGGGGCTGAATCAGAGGGGCTGAATCAGAGGGGCTCATTCAGAGGGGCTGAAACAGAGGGGCTGAATCAGAGGGGCTGAAACAGAGGGCGAGAAACAGCGTGGCTGAAACAGAGGTCGGGAAACAGAAGGGCTGAAACAGAGGGGCTGAAACAGAGGGGCTGAAACAGAGGGGCTGAATCAGAGGGGCTGATTCAGAGGGGCTGAATCAGAGGGGCTGAATCAGCGGGGCTGAAACAGAGGGCGAGAAACAGAGGGGCTGAAACAGAGGGGCTGAAACAGAGGGCGAGAAACAGAGGGGCTGAAACAGAGGGGTTGAAACAGAGGGCGAGAAACAGAGGAGCTGAAACAGAGGGCGAGAAACAGAGGGGCTGAATCAGAGGGGCTGAATCAGAGGGGCTGAATCAGAGGGGCTGAAACAGAGGGGCTGAATCGGAGGGGCTGAAACAGAGGGCGAGAAACAGCGTGGCTGAAACAGAGGGCGGGAAACAGAAGGGCTGAAACAGAGGGGCTGAAACAGAGGGGCTGTAACAGAGGGGCTGAATCAGAGGGGCTGAATCAGAGGGGCTGAATCAGAGGGGCTGAATCAGCGGGGCTGAAACAGAGGGCGAGAAACAGAGGGGCTGAAACAGAGGGGCTGAAACAGAGGGCGAGAAACAGAGGGGCTGACACAGAGGGCGAGAAACAGAGGGGCTGAAACAGAGGGGTTGAAACAGAGGGCGAGAAACAGAGGGTCTGAAACAGAGGGCGAGAAACAGGGAGGCTGAAACAGAGGGGAAGAAACAGAGGGGCTGAAACAGAGGGGCTGAAATAGAGGGGCTGAAATAGAGGGGCTGAAACAGAGGGCGAGAAACAGCGGGGCTGAAACAGAGGGCGAGAAACAGAGGGGCTGAAACAGAGGGCGAGAAACAGGGGGCTGAAACAGTGGGGCTGAAACAGAGGGGCTGAATCAGAGGGGCTGATTCAGAGGTGCTGAATCAGAGGGGCTGAATCAGCCGGGCTGAAACAGAGGGCGAGAAACAGAGAGGCTGAAACAGAGGGCGAGAAACAGAGGGGCTGAAACAGAGGGGCTGAAACAGACGGGCTGAAACAGAGAGCCTGAAACAGAGGGCGAGAAACAGAGGGGCTGAAACAGAGGGCTGAAACAGACGGGCTGAAACAGAGAGCCTGAAACAGAGGGTGAGAAACAGAAGGCAAGAAACAGAGGGGCTGAAACAGAGGGGGCTGAAACAGAGGGGCTGAAACAGAGGGCTGAATCAGAGGGGCTGAAACAGAGTGGTTGAAACAGAGGGGGCTGAAACAGAGGGGCTTAATCAGAGGGGCTGAAACAGAGGGCGAGAAACAGAGGGGCTGAAACAGAGGGCGAGAAACAGAGGGGCTGAAACAGAGGGGGCTGAAACAGAGGGGCTGAAACAGAGGGCGAGACACAGAGGGGCTGAAACAGATGGCGAGAAACAGAGGGGCTGAAACAGAGGGCGAGAAACAGAGGGGCTGAAACAGAGAGCGAGAAACAGAGGGGCTGAAACAGAGGGCGAGAAACAAGGGGCTGAAACAGAGTGCGAGAAACAGAGGGACTGAAACAGAGGGGCTAAAACAGAGGGGCTGAAACAGAGGTCGAGAAACAGAGGGGCTGAAACAGAGGGTCAGAAACAGAGGGGCTGAAACACGGGGCGTGAAACAGAGGGGCTGAAACAGAGGGGCGGGAAACAGAGGGGCGGGAAACAGAGGGGCGGAAAACAGAGGGGCTGAATTAGAGGGGCTGAATGAGAGTGGCTGAATCAGAGGAGCTGAATCAGAGGGTCTGAAACAGAGGGTGAATAACAGAGGGGCTGAAACAGAGGGGCTGAAACAGAGGGCGAGAAACAGAGGGCGAGAAACAGAGGGGCTGAATCAGAGGGGCTGAATCAGAGGGGCTGAATCAGAGGGGATGAAACAGAGGGGCTGAATCAGAGGGGCTGAAACAGAGGGCGAGAAACAGCGTGGCTGAAACAGAGGTCGGGAAACAGAAGGGCTGAAACAGAGGGGCTGAAACAGAGGGGCTGAAACAGAGGGGCTGAATCAGAGGGGCTGATTCAGAGGGGCTGAATCAGAGGGGCTGAATCAGCGGGGCTGAAACAGAGGGCGAGAAACAGAGGGGCTGAAACAGAGGGGCTGAAACAGAGTGCGAGAAACAGAGGGGCTGACACAGAGGGGCTGAAACAGAGGGGCTGAAACAGAGGGGTTGAAACAGAGGGCGAGAAACAGAGGGGCTGAAACAGAGGGCGAGAAACAGGGAGGCTGAAACAGAGGGGAAGAAACAGAGGGGCTGAAACAGAGGGGCTGAAATAGAGGGGCTGAAATAGAGGGGCTGAAACAGAGGGCGAGAAACAGCGGGGCTGAAACAGAGGGCGAGAAACAGAGGGGCTGAAACAGAGGGCGAGAAACAGGGGGGCTGAAACAGTGGGGCTGAAACAGAGGGGCTGAATCAGAGGGGCTGATTCAGAGGTGCTGAATCAGAGGGGCTGAATCAGCGGGGCTGAAACAGAGGGCGAGAAACAGAGGGGCTGAAACAGAGGGCGAGAAACAGAGGGGCTGAAACAGACGGGCTGAAACAGAGAGCCTGAAACAGAGGGTGAGAATCAGAGGGCAAGAAACAGAGGGGCTGAAACAGAGGGGCTGAAACAGAGGGGCTGAAACAGAGGGGCTGAATCAGAGGGGCTGAAACAGAGTGGTTGAAACAGAGGGGCTGAAACAGAGGGGCTGAATCAGAGGGGCTGATACAGAGGGCGAGAAACAGAGGGGCTGAAACAGAGGGCGAGAAACAGAGGGGCTGAAACAGAGGGGCTGAAACAGAGGGGCTGAAACAGAGGGCGAGACACAGAGGGGCGGAAACAGATCGCGAGAAACAGAGGGGCTGAAACAGAGGGCGAGAAACAGAGGGGCTGAAACAGAGAGCGAGAAACAGAGGGGCTGAAACAGAGGGCGAGAAACAGAGGGGCTGAAACAGAGGGCGAGAAACAGAGGGACTGAAACAGAGGGGCTAAAACAGAGGGGCTGAAACAGAGGGCGAGAAACAGAGGGGCTGAAACAGAGGTTCAGAAACAGAGGGGCAGAAACACGGGGCGTGAAACAGAGGTGCTGAAACAGAGGGGCGGGAAACAGAGGGCGGGAAACAGTGGGGCGGGAAACAGAGGGGCTGAATGAGAGGGGCTGAATGAGAGTGGCTGAATCAGAGGAGCTGAATCAGAGGGGCTGAAACAGAGGGAGAGTAACAGAGGGGCTGAAACAGAGGGGCTGAAACAGAGGGGCTGAAACAGAGGGCGAGAAACAGAGGGGCTGAATCAGAGGGGCTGAATCAGAGGGGCTGAATCAGAGGGGCTGAAACAGAGGGGCTGAATCAGAGGGGCTGAAACAGAGGGCGAGAAACAGCGTGGCTGAAACAGAGGGCGGGAAACAGAAGGGCTGAAACAGAGGGGCTGAAACAGAGGGGCTGAAACAGAGGGGCTGACTCAGAGGGGCTGATTCAGAGGGGCTGAATCAGAGGGGCTGAATCAGCGGGGCTGAAACAGAGGGCGAGAAACAGAGGGGCTGAAACAGAGGGGCTGAAACAGAGGGCGAGAAACAGAGGGGCTGACACAGAGGGCGAGAAACAGAGGGGCTGAAACAGAGGGGTTGAAACAGAGGGCGAGAAACAGAGGGGCTGAAACAGAGGGCGAGAAACAGAGGGGCTGAATCAGAGGGGCTGAATCAGAGGGGCTGAATCAGAGGGGCTGAAACAGAGGGGCTGAATCAGAGGGGCTGAAACAGAGGGCGAGAAACAGCGTGGCTGAAACAGAGGGCGGGAAACAGAAGGGCTGAAACAGAGGGGCTGAAACAGAGGGGCTGAAACAGAGGGGCTGAATCAGAGGGGCTGATTCAGAGGGGCTGAATCAGATGGGCTGAATCAGCGGGGCTGAAACAGAGGGCGAGAAACAGAGGGGCTGAAACAGAGGGGCTGAAACAGAGGGCGAGAAACAGAGGGGCTGACACAGAGGGCGAGAAACAGAGGGGCTGAAACAGAGGGGTTGAAACAGAGGGCGAGAAACAGAGGGGCTGAAACAGAGGGCGAGAAACAGGGAGGCTGAAACAGAGGGGAAGAAACAGAGGGGATGAAACAGAGGGGCTGAAATAGAGGGGCTGAAATAGAGGGGCTGAAACAGAGGGCGAGAAACAGCGGGGCTGAAACAGAGGGCGAGAAACAGAGGGGCTGAAACAGAGGGCGAGAAACAGGGGGCTGAAACAGTGGGGCTGAAACAGAGGGGCTGAATCAGAGGGGCTGATTCAGAGGTGCTGAATCAGAGGGGCTGAATCAGCCGGGCTGAAACAGAGGGCGAGAAACAGAGAGGCTGAAACAGAGGGCGAGAAACAGAGGGGCTGAAACAGAGGGGCTGAAACAGACGGGCTGAAACAGAGAGCCTGAAACAGAGGGCGAGATACAGAGGGGCTGAAACAGAGGGGCTGAAACAGACGGGCTGAAACAGAGAGCCTGAAACAGAGGGTGAGAAACAGAGGGCAAGAAACAGAGGGGCTGAAACAGTGGGGCTGAAACAGAGGGGCTGAAACAGAGGGGCTGAATCAGAGGGGCTGAAACAGAGTGGTTGAAACAGAGGGGCTGAAACAGAGGGGCTGAATCAGAGGGGCTGAAACAGAGGGCGAGAAACAGAGGGGCTGAAACAGAGGGCGAGAAACAGAGGGGCTGAAACAGAGGGGCTGAAACAGAGGGGCTGAAACAGAGGGCGAGACACAGAGGGGCTGAAACAGATGGCGAGAAACAGAGGGGCTGAAACAGAGGGCGAGAAACAGAGGGGCTGAAACAGAGGGCGAGAAACAGAGGGGCTGAAACAGAGGGCGAGAAACAGAGGGACTGAAACAGAGGGGCTAAAACAGAGGGGCTGAAACAGAGGGCGAGAAACAGAGGGGCTGAAACAGAGGGTCAGAAACAGAGGGGCTGAAACACGGGGCGTGAAACAGAGGGGCTGAAACAGAGGGGCGGGAAACAGAGGGGCGGGAAACAGAGGGGCGGGAAACAGAGGGGCTGAATTAGAGGGGCTGAATGAGAGTGGCTGAATCAGAGGAGCTGAATCAGAGGGTCTGAAACAGAGTGTGAATAACAGAGGGGCTTAAACAGAGGGGCTGAAACAGAGGGCGAGAAACAGAGGGCGAGAAACAGAGGGGCTGAATCAGAGGGGCTGAATCAGAGGGGCTGAATCAGAGGGGCTGAAACAGAGGGGCTGAATCAGAGGGGCTGAAACAGAGGGCGAGAAACAGCGTGGCTGAAACAGAGGTCGGGAAACAGAAGGGCTGAAACAGAGGGGCTGAAACAGAGGGGCTGAAACAGAGGGGCTGAATCAGAGGGGCTGATTCAGAGGGGCTGAATCAGAGGGGCTGAATCAGCGGGGCTGAAACAGAGGGCGAGAAACAGAGGGGCTGAAACAGAGGGGCTGAAACAGAGTGCGAGAAACAGAGGGGCTGACACAGAGGGGCTGAAACAGAGGGGCTGAAACAGAGGGGTTGAAACAGAGGGCGAGAAACAGAGGGGCTGAAACAGAGGGCGAGAAACAGGGAGGCTGAAACAGAGGGGAAGAAACAGAGGGGCTGAAACAGAGGGGCTGAAATAGAGGGGCTGAAATAGAGGGGCTGAAACAGAGGGCGAGAAACAGCGGGGCTGAAACAGAGGGCGAGAAACAGAGGGGCTGAAACAGAGGGCGAGAAACAGGGGGGCTGAAACAGTGGGGCTGAAACAGAGGGGCTGAATCAGAGGGGCTGATTCAGAGGTGCTGAATCAGAGGGGCTGAATCAGCGGGGCTGAAACAGAGGGCGAGAAACAGAGGGGCTGAAACAGAGGGCGAGAAACAGAGGGGCTGAAACACTGGGCGAGAAATAGAGGGGCTGAAACAGAGGGGCTGAAACAGAGGGCGAGAAACAAGGGGCTGAAACAGAGGGCGAGAAACAGAGGGGCTGAAACAGAGGGGCTGAAACAGAGGGGCTGAAACAGAGAGGCTGAAACAGAGGACGAGAAACAGAGGGGCAGAAACAGAGGGGCTGAATCAGAGGGGCTGAAACAGAGGTGCTGAAACAGAGGGCGAGAAACAGAGGGTCTGAAACAGAGGGCGAGAAACAGAGGGGCTGAAACAGAGGGGCTGAAACAGAGGGGCTGAATCAGAGGGGCTGAAACAGAGTGGTTGAAACAGAGGGGCTGAAACAGAGGGGCTGAATCAGAGGGGCTGAAACAGAGGGGCTGAATCAGAGGGGCTGAAACAGAGGGCGAGAAACAGAGGGGCTGAAACAGAGGGGCTGAAACAGAGAGCGAGACACAGAGGGGCTGAAACAGATCGCGAGGAACAGAGGGGCTGAAACAGAGGGCGAGAAACAGAGGGGCTGAAACAGAGGGGCTAAAACAGAGGGGCTGAAACAGAGGGCGAGAAACAGAGGGGCTGAAACAGAAGGCGAGAAACAGAGGGGCTGAAACAGAGGGCGAGAAACAGAGGGACTGAGACAGAGGGGCTAAAACAGAGGGGCTGAAACAGAGGGCGAGAAACAGAGGGGCTGAAACAGAGGGTCAGAAACAGAGGTGCTGAAACACGGGGCGTGAAACAGAGGGGCTGAAACAGAGGGGCGGGAAACAGAGGGGCGGGAAACAGAGGGGCAGGAAACAGAGGGGCTGAATGAGAGGGGCTGAATGAGAGTGGCTGAATCAGAGGATCTGAATCAGAGGGGCTGAAACAGAGGGTGAGTAACAGAGGGGCTGAAACAGAGGGGCTGAAACAGAGGGGCTGAAACAGAGGGCGAGAAACAGAGGGGCTGAATCAGAGGGGCTGAATCAGAGGGGCTGAATCAGAGGTGCTGAAACAGAGGGGCTGAATCAGAGGGGCTGAAACAGAGGGCGAGAAACAGCGTGGCTGAAACAGAGGGCGGGAAACAGAAGGGCTGAAACAGAGGGGCTGAAACAGAGGGGCTGAAACAGAGGGGCTGAATCAGAGGGGCTGATTCAGAGGGGCTGAATCAGAGGGGCTGAATCAGCGGGGCTGAAACAGAGGGCGAGAAACAGAGGGGCTGAAACAGAGGGGCTGAAACAGAGGGCGAGAAACAGAGGGGCTGACACAGAGGGGCTGAAACAGAGGGGCTGAAACAGAGTGGTTGAAACAGAGGGCGAGAAACAGAGGGGCTGAAACAGAGGGCGAGAAACAGGGAGGCTGAAACAGAGGGGAAGAAACAGAGGGGCTGAAACAGAGGGGCTGAAATAGAGGGGCTGAAATAGAGGGGCTGAAACAGAGGGCGAGAAACAGCGGGGCTGAAACAGAGGGCGAGAAACAGAGGGGCTGAAACAGAGGGCGAGAAACAGGGGGGCTGAAACAGTGGGGCTGAAACAGAGGGGCTGAATCAGAGGGGCTGATTCAGAGGTGCTGAATCAGAGGGGCTGAATCAGCGGGGCTGAAACAGAGGGCGAGAAACAGAGGGGCTGAAACAGAGGGGCTGAAACAGACGGGCTGAAACAGAGAGCCTGAAACAGAGGGCGAGAAACAGAGGGGCTGAAACAGAGGGGCTTAAACAGACGGGCTGAAACAGAGAGCGTGAAACAGAGGGTGAGAAACAGAGGGCAAGAAACAGAGGGGCTGAAACAGAGGGTCTGAAACAGAGGGTCTGAAACAGAGGGGCTGAATCAGAGGGGCTGAAACAGAGTGGTTGAAACAGAGGGGCTGAAACAGAGGGGCTGAATCAGAGGGGCTGAAACAGAGGGCGAGAAACAGAGGGGCTGAAACAGAGGGCGAGAAACAGAGGGGCTGAAACAGAGGGGCTGAAACAGAGGGGCTGAAACAGAGGGCGAGACACAGAGGGGCTGAAACAGATGGCGAGAAACAGAGGGGCTGAAACAGAGGGCGAGAAACAGAGGGGCTGAAACAGAGAGCGAGAAACAGAGGGGCTGAAACAGAGGGCGAGAAACAGAAGGGCTGAAACAGAGGGCGAGAAACAGAGGGACTGAAACAGAGGGGCTAAAACAGAGGGGCTGAAACAGAGGGCGAGAAACAGAGGGGCTGAAACAGAGGGTCAGAAACAGAGGGGCTGAAACACGGGGCGTGAAACAGAGGGGCTGAAACAGAGGGGCGGGAAACAGAGGGGCGGGAAACAGAGGGGCGGGAAACAGAGGGGCTGAATGAGAGGGGCTGAATGAGAGTGGCTGAATCAGAGGAGCTGAATCAGAGGGGCTGAAACAGAGGGTGAGTAACAGAGGGGCTGAAACAGAGGGGCTGAAACAGAGGGGCTGAAACAGAGGGCGAGAAACAGAGGGGCTGAATCAGAGGGGCTGAATCAGAGGGGCTGAATCAGAGGGGCTGAAACAGAGGGGCTGAATCAGAGGGGCTGAAACAGAGGGCGAGAAACAGCGTATCTGAAACAGAGGGCGGGAAACAGAAGGGCTGAAACAGAGGGTCTGAAACAGAGGGGCTGAAACAGAGGGGTTGAATCAGAGGGGCTGATTCAGAGGGGCTGAATCAGAGGGGCTGAATCAGCGGGGCTGAAACAGAGGGCGAGAAACAGAGGGGCTGAAACAGAGGGGCTGAAACAGAGGGCGAGAAACAGAGGGGCTGAAACAGAGGGGCTGAAACAGAGGGGCTGAAACAGAGGGGCTGAAACAGAGGGGTTGAAACAGAGGGCGAGAAACAGAGGGGCTGAAACAGAGGGCGAGAAACAGGGAGGCTGAAACAGAGGGGAAGAAACAGAGGGGCTGAAACAGAGGGGCTGAAATAGAGGTGCTGAAATAGAGGGGCTGAAACAGAGGGCGAGAAACAGAGGGGCTGAAACAGAGGGCGAGAAACAGAGGGGCTGAAACAGAGGGCGAGAAACAGGGGGGCTGAAACAGTGGGGCTGAAACAGAGGGGCTGAATCAGAGGGGCTGATTCAGAGGTGCTGAATCAGAGGGGCTGAATCAGCGGGGCTGAAACAGAGGGCGGGAAACAGAGGGGCTGAAACAGAGGGCGAGAAACAGACGGGCTGAAACACTGGGCGAGAAATAGAGGGGCTGAAACAGAGGGGCTGAAACAGAGGGCGAGAAACAAGGGGCTGAAACAGAGGGCGAGAAACAGAGGGGCTGAAACAGAGGGGCTGAAACAGAGGGGCTGAAACAGAGAGGCTGAAACAGAGGGCGAGAAACAGAGGGGCAGAAACAGAGGGGCTGAAGCAGTGGGGCTGAAACAGAGGTGCTGAAACAGAGGGCGAGAAACAGAGGGTCTGAAACAGAGGGCGAGAAACAGAGGGGCTGAAACAGAGGGGCTGAAACAGAGGGGCTGAAACAGATTTCGAGAAACAGAGAGGCTGAAACAGAGGGCGAGAAACAGAGGGGCTGAATCAGAGGGGCTGAAACAGAGGGGCTGAAACAGAGGGGCTGAAACAGAGGGCGAGAAACAGCGTGGCTGAAACAGAGGGCGGGAAACAGAAGGGCTGAAACAGAGGGGCTGAAACAGAGGGGCTGAAACAGAGGGGCTGAATCAGAGGGGCTGATTCAGAGGGGCTGAATCAGAGGGGCTGAATCAGCGGGGCTGAAACAGAGGGCGAGAAACAGTGGGGCTGAAACAGAGGGGCTGAAACAGAGGGCGAGAAACAGAGGGGCTGACACAGAGGGGCTGAAACAGAGGGGCTGAAACAGAGTGGTTGAAACAGAGGGCGAGAAACAGAGGGGCTGAAACAGAGGGCGAGAAACAGGGAGGCTGAAACAGAGGGGAAGAAACAGAGGGGCTGAAACAGAGGGGCTGAAATAGAGGGGCTGAAATAGAGGGGCTGAAACAGAGGGCGAGAAACAGCGGGGCTGAAACAGAGGGCGAGAAACAGAGGGGCTGAAACAGAGGGCGAGAAACAGGGGGGCTGAAACAGTGGGGCTGAAACAGAGGGGCTGAATCAGAGGGGCTGATTCAGAGGTGCTGAATCAGAGGGGCTGAATCAGCGGGGCTGAAACAGAGGGCGAGAAACAGAGTGGCTGAAACAGAGGGGCTGAAACAGACGGGCTGAAACAGAGAGCCTGAAACAGAGGGCGAGAAACAGAGGGGCTGAAACAGAGGGGCTGAAACAGACGGGCTGAAACAGAGAGCGTGAAACAGAGGGTGAGAAACAGAGGGCAAGAAACAGAGGGGCTGAAACAGAGGGTCTGAAACAGAGGGTCTGAAACAGAGGGGCTGAATCAGAGGGGCTGAAACAGAGTGGTTGAAACAGAGGGGCTGAAACAGAGGGGCTGAATCAGAGGGGCTGAAACAGAGGGCGAGAAACAGAGGGGCTGAAACAGAGGGCGAGAAACAGAGGGGCTGAAACAGAGGGGCTGAAACAGAGGGGCTGAAACAGAGGGCGAGACACAGAGGGGCTGAAACAGATGGCGAGAAACAGAGGGGCTGAAACAGATGGCGAGAAACAGAGGGGCTGAAACAGAGAGCGAGAAACAGAGGGGCTGAAACAGAGGGCGAGAAACAGAAGGGCTGAAACAGAGGGCGAGAAACAGAGGGACTGAAACAGAGGGGCTAAAACAGAGGGGCTGAAACAGAGGGCGAGAAACAGAGGGGCTGAAACAGAGGGTCAGAAACAGAGGGGCTGAAACACGGGGCGTGAAACAGAGGGGCTGAAACAGAGGGGCGGGAAACAGAGGGGCGGGAAACAGAGGGGCGGGAAACAGAGGGGCTGAATGAGAGGGGCTGAATGAGAGTGGCTGAATCAGAGGAGCTGAATCAGAGGGGCTGAAACAGAGGGTGAGTAACAGAGGGGCTGAAACAGAGGGGCTGAAACAGAGGGGCTGAAACAGAGGGCGAGAAACAGAGGGGCTGAATCAGAGGGGCTGAATCAGAGGGGCTGAATCAGAGGGGCTGAAACAGAGGGGCTGAATCAGAGGGGCTGAAACAGAGGGCGAGAAACAGCGTATCTGAAACAGAGGGCGGGAAACAGAAGGGCTGAAACAGAGGGTCTGAAACAGAGGGGCTGAAACAGAGGGGTTGAATCAGAGGGGCTGATTCAGAGGGGCTGAATCAGAGGGGCTGAATCAGCGGGGCTGAAACAGAGGGCGAGAAACAGAGGGGCTGAAACAGAGGGGCTGAAACAGAGGGGTTGAAACAGAGGGCGAGAAACAGAGGGGCTGAAACAGAGGGGCTGAAACAGAGGGGCTGAAACAGAGGGGTTGAAACAGAGGGCGAGAAACAGAGGGGCTGAAACAGAGGGCGAGAAACAGGGAGGCTGAAACAGAGGGGAAGAAACAGAGGGGCTGAAACAGAGGGGCTGAAATAGAGGTGCTGAAATAGAGGGGCTGAAACAGAGGGCGAGAAACAGCGTGGCTGAAACAGAGGGCGAGAAACAGAGGGGCTGAAACAGAGGGCGAGAAACAGGGGGGCTGAAACAGTGGGGCTGAAACAGAGGGGCTGAATCAGAGGGGCTGATTCAGAGGTGCTGAATCAGAGGGGCTGAATCAGCGGGGCTGAAACAGAGTGCGGGAAACAGAGGGGCTGAAACAGAGGGCGAGAAACAGACGGGCTGAAACACTGGGCGAGAAATAGAGGGGCTGAAACAGAGGGGCTGAAACAGAGGGCGAGAAACAAGGGGCTGAAACAGAGGGCGAGAAACAGAGGGGCTGAAACAGAGGGGCTGAAACAGAGGGGCTGAAACAGAGAGGCTGAAACAGAGGGCGAGAAACAGAGGGGCAGAAACAGAGGGGCTGAAGCAGTGGGGCTGAAACAGAGGTGCTGAAACAGAGGGCGAGAAACAGAGGGTCTGAAACAGAGGGCGAGAAACAGAGGGGCTGAAACAGAGGGGCTGAAACAGAGGGGCTGAAACAGAGGGGCTGAAACAGATTTCGAGAAACAGAGAGGCTGAAACAGAGGGCGAGAAACAGAGGGGCTGAATCAGAGGGGCTGAAACAGAGGGGCTGAAACAGAGGGGCTGAAACAGAGGGCGAAAAACAGAGGGGCTGAATCAGAGGGGCTGAATCAGAGGGGCTGAAACAGAAGGGCTGAAACAGAGTGCGAGAAACAGGGGGGCTGAATCAGAGGGGCGGAATCAGAGGGGCTGAATCAGAGGGGCTGAAACAGAGGGGATGAATCAGAGGGTCTGAAACAGAGGGCGAGAAACAGAGTGGCTGAAACAGAGGGCGGGAAACAGAAAGGCTGAAACACAGGGCGAGAAACAGAGGGACTGAAACAGAGGGGCTGAAACAGAGGGGCTGAAACAGAGGGGCTGAAACAGAGGGGCTGAATCAGAGCGGCTGAAACAGAGGGGCTGAATCAGAGGGGCTGAAACAGAGGGCGAGAAACAGAGGGGCTGAAACAGAGGGCGAGAAACAGAGGGGCTGAAACAGAGGGGCTGAAACAGAGGGTCTGAAACAGAAGGGCTGAAACAGAGGGCGAGAAACAGAGGGGCTGAAACAGAGGGCGAGAAACAGAGGGGCTGAAACAGAGAGGCTGAAACAGAGGGCCAGAAACAGAGGGGCTGAAACAGAGGGTGAGAAACAGAGGGCGAGAAACAGAGGGACTGAAACAGAGGGGCTGAAACAGAGGGGCTGAAACAGACGGGCTGAAACAGATGGTGAGAAACAGAGGGGCGGAAACACGGGGCGTGAAACAGAGGGGCTGAAACAGAGGGGCGGGAAACAGAGGGGCTGAAACAGAGGGGCTGAAACAGAGGGCGAGAAACAGAGGGGCTGAATCAGAGTAGCTGAATCAGAGGGGCTGAATCAGAGGGGCTGAAACAGAGGGCGAGAAGCAGAGGGGCTGAAACAGAGGGCGGGAAACAGAGGGGCTGAAACAGAGGGCGAGAAACAGAGGGGCTGAAACAGAGGGGCTGAAACAGAGGGCGAGAAACAGAGGGGCTGAATCAGAGGGGCTGATTCAGAGGGGTGAAACAGAGGGGCTGAATCAGCGAAGCTGAAACAGAGGGCGAGAAACAGAGGGGCTGAAACAGAGGGCGAGAAACAGAGGCGCAGAAACAGAGGGCGAGAAACAGAGGTGCTGAAACAGAGGGGCTGAAACAGAGGGCGAGAAACAGAGGGGCTGAAACAGAGGGCGAGAAACAGAGGGGCTGAAACAGAGGGCGAGAAACAGGGGGCTGAAACAGTGGGGCTGAAACAGAGGGTGAGAAACAGAGGGCAAGAAACAGAGGGGCTGAAACAGAGGGGCTGAAACAGAGGGGATGAAATAGAGGGGCTGAAACAGAGGGGCTGAAACAGAGGGGCTGAAACAGAGGGGCTGAAACAGAGGGCGAGAAACAGAATGGCTGAAACAGAGGGCGAAAAACAGAGGGGCTGAAACAGAGGGGCTGAAACAGAGGGGATGAAATAGAGGGGCTGAAACAGAGGGGCTGAAACAGTGGGGCTGAAACAGAGGGCGAGAAACAGGGAGGCTGAAACAGAGGGGAAGAAACAGAGGGGCTGAAACAGAGGGGCTGAAATAGAGGGGCTGAAATAGAGGGGCTGAAACAGAGGGCGAGAAACAGCGGGGCTGAAACAGAGGGCGAGAAACAGAGGGGCTGAAACAGAGGGCGAGAAACAGGGGGCTGAAACAGTGGGGCTGAAACAGAGGGGCTGAATCAGAGGGGCTGATTCAGAGGTGCTGAATCAGAGGGGCTGAATCAGCGGGGCTGAAACAGAGGGCGAGAAACAGAGGGGCTGAAACAGACGGGCTGAAACAGAGAGCCTGAAACAGAGGGCGAGAAACAGAGGGGCTGAAACAGAGGGGCTGAAACAGACGGGCTGAAACAGAGAGCCTGAAACAGAGGGTGAGAAACAGAGGGCAAGAAACAGAGGGGCTGAAACAGAGGGTCTGAAACAGAGGGGCTGAAACAGAGGGGCTGAATCAGAGGGGCTGAAACAGAGTGGTTGAAACAGAGGGGCTGAAACAGAGGGGCTGAATCAGAGGGGCTGAAACAGAGGGCGAGAAACAGAGGGGCTGAAACAGAGGGCGAGAAACAGAGGGGCTGAAACAGAGGGGCTGAAACAGAGGGGCTGAAACAGAGGGCGAGACACAGAGGGGCTGAAACAGATGGCGAGAAACAGAGGGGCTGAAACAGAGGGCGAGAAACAGAGGGGCTGAAACAGAGAGCGAGAAACAGAGGGGCTGAAACAGAGGGCGAGAAACAGAGGGGCTGAAACAGAGGGCGAGAAACAGAGGGACTGAAACAGAGGGGCTAAAACAGAGGGGCTGAAACAGAGGGCGAGAAACAGAGGGGCTGAAACAGAGGGTCAGAAACAGAGGGGCTGAAACACGGGGCGTGAAACAGAGGGGCTGAAACAGAGGGGCGGGAAACAGAGGGGCGGGAAACAGAGGGGCGGGAAACAGAGGGGCTGAATGAGAGGGGCTGAATGAGAGTGGCTGAATCAGAGGGGCTGAAACAGAGGGTGAATAACAGAGGGGCTGAAACAGAGGGGCTGAAACAGAGGGGCTGAAACAGAGGGCGAGAAACAGAGGGGCTGAATCAGAGGGGCTGAATCAGAGAGGCTGAATCAGAGGGGCTGAAACAGAGGGGCTGAATCAGAGGGGCTGAAACAGAGGGCGAGAAACAGCGTGGCTGAAACAGAGGTCGGGAAACAGAAGGGCTGAAACAGAGGGGCTGAAACAGAGGGGCTGAAACAGAGGGGCTGAATCAGAGGGGCTGATTCAGAGGGGCTGAATCAGAGGGGCTGAATCAGCGGGGCTGAAACAGAGGGCGAGAAACAGAGGGGCTGAAACAGAGGGGCTGAAACAGAGGGCGAGAAACAGAGGGGCTGACACAGAGGGGCTGAAACAGAGGGGCTGAAACAGAGGGGTTGAAACAGAGGGCGAGAAACAGAGGGGCTGAAACAGAGGGCGAGAAACAGGGAGGCTGAAACAGAGGGGAAGAAACAGAGGGGCTGAAACAGAGGGGCTGAAATAGAGGGGCTGAAATAGAGGGGCTGAAACAGAGGGCGAGAAACAGCGGGGCTGAAACAGAGGGCGAGAAACAGAGGGGCTGAAACAGAGGGCGAGAAACAGGGGGGCTGAAACAGTGGGGCTGAAACAGAGGGGCTGAATCAGAGGGGCTGATTCAGAGGTGCTGAATCAGAGGGGCTGAATCAGCGGGGCTGAAACAGAGGGCGAGAAACAGAGGGGCTGAAACAGAGGGCGAGAAACAGAGGGGCTGAAACCCTGCTCGAGAAATAGAGGGGCTGAAACAGAGGGGCTGAAACAGAGGGCGAGAAACAAGGGGCTGAAACAGAGGGCCACAAACAGAGGGGCTGAAACAGAGGGGCTGAAACAGAGAGGCTGAAACAGAGGGCGAGAAACAGAGGGGCAGAAACAGAGGGGCTGAATCAGAGGGGCTGAAACAGAGGGGCTGAAACAGAGGGCGAGAAACAGAGGGGCTGAAACAGAGGGGCTGAAACAGAGGGGCTGAATCAGATGGGCTGAAACAGAGTGGTTGAAACAGAGGGGCTGAAACAGAGGGGCTGAATCAGAGGGGCTGAAACAGAGGGCGAGAAACAGAGGGGCTGAAACAGAGGGCGAGAAACAGAGGGGCTGAAACAGAGGGGCTGAAACAGAGGGCGAGACACAGAGGGGCTGAAACAGATCGCGAGAAACAGAGGGGCTGAAACAGAGGGCGAGAAACAGAGGGGCTGAAACAGAGAGCGAGAAACAGAGGGGCTGAAACAGAGGGCGAGAAACAGAGGGGCTGAAACAGAGGGCGAGAAACAGAGGGACAGAAACAGAGGGGCTAAAACAGAGGGGCTGAAACAGAGGGCGAGAAACAGAGGGGCTGAAACAGAGGGTCAGAAACAGAGGGGCTGAAACACGGGGCGTGAAACAGAGGGGCTGAAACAGAGGGGCGGGAAACAGAGGGGCGGGAAACAGAGGGGCAGGAAACAGAGGGGCTGAATGAGAGGGGCTGAATGAGAGTGGCTGAATCAGAGGATCTGAATCAGAGGGGCTGAAACAGAGGGTGAGTAACAGAGGGGCTGAAACAGAGGGGCTGAAACAGAGGGGCTGAAACAGAGGGCGAGAAACAGAGGGGCTGAATCAGAGGGCGAGAAACAGCGTGGCTGAAACAGAGGGCGGGAAACAGAAGGGCTGAAACAGAGGGGCTGAAACAGAGGGGCTGAATCAGAGGGGCTGATTCAGAGGGGCTGAATCAGAGGGGCTGAATCAGCGGGGCTGAAACAGAGGGCGAGAAACAGAGGGGCTGAAACAGAGGGGCTGAAACAGAGGGCGAGAAACAGAGGGGCTGACACAGAGGGGCTGAAACAGAGGGGCTGAAACAGAGGGGTTGAAACAGAGGGCGAGAAACAGAGGGGCTGAAACAGAGGGCGAGAAACAGGGAGGCTGAAACAGAGGGGAAGAAACAGAGGGGCTGAAACAGAGGGGCTGAAATAGAGGGGCTGAAATAGAGGGGCTGAAACAGAGGGCGAGAAACAGCGGGGCTGAAACAGAGGGCGAGAAACAGAGGGGCTGAAACAGAGGGCGAGAAACAGGGGGGCTGAAACAGTGGGGCTGAAACAGAGGGGCTGAATCAGAGGGGCTGATTCAGAGGTGCTGAATCAGAGGGGCTGAATCAGCGGGGCTGAAACAGAGGGCGAGAAACAGAGGGGCTGAAACAGAGGGGCTGAAACAGACGGGCTGAAACAGAGAGCCTGAAACAGAGGGCGAGAAACAGAGGGGCTGAAACAGAGGGGCTGAAACAGACGGGCTGAAACAGAGAGCCTGAAACAGAGGGTGAGAAACAGAGGGCAAGAAACAGAGGGGCTGAAACAGAGGGGCTGAAACAGAGGGGCTGAAACAGAGGGGCTGAATCAGAGGGGCTGAAACGGAGTGGTTGAAACAGAGGGGCTGAAACAGAGGGGCTGAATCAGAGGGGCTGAAACAGAGGGCGAGAAACAGAGGGGCTGAAACAGAGGGCGAGAAACAGAGGGGCTGAAACAGAGGGGCTGAAACAGAGGGGCTGAAACAGAGGGCGAGACACAGAGGGGCTGAAACAGATGGCGAGAAACAGAGGGGCTGAAACAGAGGGCGAGAAACAGAGGGGCTGAAACAGAGGGCGAGAAACATAGGGGCTGAATCAGAGGGGCTGAATCAGAGGGGCTGAATCAGAGGGGCTGAAACAGAGGGGCTGAATCAGAGGGGCTGAAACAGAGGGCGAGAAACAGCGTGGCTGAAACAGAGGGCGGGAAACAGAAGGGCTGAAACAGAGGGGCTGAAACAGAGGGGCTGAAACAGAGGGGCTGAATCAGAGGGGCTGATTCAGAGGGGCTGAAACAGAGGGGCTGAAACAGAGGGGCTGAAATAGAGGGGCTGAAACAGATGGCGAGAAATAGAGGGGCTGAAACTGAGGGCGAGAAACAAAGGGTGAGAAACAGAGGGGCTGAAACAGAGGGGCTGAATCAGGGGGGCTGATTCCGAGGTGCTGAAACAGATGGGCCGAATCAGCGGTGCTGAAACCGAGGGCGAGTAACAGAGGGGCTGAAACAGTGGGCGAGTATCAGAGGGGCTGAAACAGAGGGCGAGAAACAGAGGGGCTGAAACAGAGTGGCTGAAACAGATGGCGAGAAACAGAGGGGCTGAAACAGAGGGCGGGAAACAGAAGGGCTGAAACACAGGGCGAGAAACAGAGGGGCTGAAACAGAGGGGCTGAAACAGAGGGGCTGAAACAGAGGGGCTGAAACAGTGGGGCTGAAACAGAGGGCGAGAAACAGGGAGGCTGAAACAGAGGGGAAGAAACAGAGGGGCTGAAACAGAGGGGCTGAAATAGAGGGGCTGAAATAGAGGGGCTGAAACAGAGGGCGAGAAACAGCGGGGCTGAAACAGAGGGCGAGAAACAGAGGGGCTGAAACAGAGGGCGAGAAACAGGGGGCTGAAACAGTGGGGCTGAAACAGAGGGGCTGAATCAGAGGGGCTGATTCAGAGGTGCTGAATCAGAGGGGCTGAATCAGTGGGGCTGAAACAGAGGGCGAGAAACAGAGGGGCTGAAACAGAGGGGCTGAAATAGACGGGCTGAAACAGAGAGCCTGAAACAGAGGGCGAAAAACAGAGGTGCTGAAACAGAGGGGCTGAAACAGAGGGGCTGAAACAGAGGGGCTGAAACAGAGGGCGAGAAACAGAGGGGCTGAAACAGAGAGCCTGAAACAGAGGGTGAGAAACAGAGGGCGAGAAACAGAGGGTGAGAAACAGAGGGCGAGAAACAGAGGGACTGAAACAGAGGGGCTGAAACAGACGGGCTGAAACAGAGAGCCTGAAACAGAGGGTGAGAAACAGAGGGCGAGAAACAGAGGGGCTGAATCAGAGGGCGAGAAACAGCGTGGCTGAAACAGAGGGCGGGAAACAGAAGGGCTGAAACAGAGGGGCGGGAAACAGAGTGGCTGAAACAGAGGGGCTGAAACAGAGGGCGAGAAACAGAGGGGCTGAATCAGAGGGGCTGAATCAGAGGGGCTGAATCAGAGGGGCTGAAACAGAGGGGCTGAATCAGAGGGGCTGAAACAGAGGGCGAGAAACAGAGGGGCTGAAACAGAGGGCGGGAAACAGAGGGGCTGAAACAGAGGGCGAGAAACAGAGGGGCTGAAACAGAGGGCGAGAAACAGGGAGGCTGAAACAGAGGGGAAGAAACAGAGGGGCTGAAACAGAGGGGCTGAAATAGAGGGGCTGAAATAGAGGGGCTGAAACAGAGGGCGAGAAACAGCGGGGCTGAAACAGAGGGCGAGAAACAGAGGGGCTGAAACAGAGGGCGAGAAACAGGGGGGCTGAAACAGTGGGGCTGAAACAGAGGGGCTGAATCAGAGGGGCTGATTCAGAGGTGCTGAATCAGAGGGGCTGAATCAGCGGGGCTGAAACAGAGGGCGAGAAACAGAGGGGCTGAAACAGAGGGCGAGAAACAGAGGGGCTGAAACCCTGCTCGAGAAATAGAGGGGCTGAAACAGAGGGGCTGAAACAGAGGGCGAGAAACAAGGGGCTGAAACAGAGGGCGAGAAACAGAGGGGCTGAAACAGAGGGGCTGAAACAGAGGGGCTGAAACAGAGAGGCTGAAACAGAGGACGAGAAACAGAGGGGCAGAAACAGAGGGGCTGAATCAGAGGGGCTGAAACAGAGGTGCTGAAACAGAGGGCGAGAAACAGAGGGTCTGAAACAGAGGGCGAGAAACAGAGGGGCTGAAACAGAGGGGCTGAAACAGAGGGGCTGAATCAGAGGGGCTGAAACAGAGTGGTTGAAACAGAGGGGCTGAAACAGAGGGGCTGAATCAGAGGGGCTGAAACAGAGGGCGAGAAACAGAGGGGCTGAAACAGAGAGCGAGAAACAGAGGGGCTGAAACAGAGGGGCTGAAACAGAGGGCGAGACACAGAGGGGCTGAAACAGATCGCGAGAAACAGAGGGGCTGAAACAGAGGGCGAGAAACAGAGGGGCTGAAACAGAGAGCGAGAAACAGAGGGGCTGAAACAGAGGGCGAGAAACAGAGGGGCTGAAACAGAGGGCGAGAAACAGAGGGACTGAAACAGAGGGGCTAAAACAGAGGGGCTGAAACAGAGGGCGAGAAACAGAGGGGCTGAAACAGTGGGTCAGAAACAGAGGGGCTGAAACACGGGGCGTGAAACAGAGGGGCTGAAACTGAGGGGCGGGAAACAGAGGGGCGGGAAACAGAGGGGCAGGAAACAGAGGGGCTGAATGAGAGGGGCTGAATGAAAGTGGCTGAATCAGAGGATCTGAATCAGAGGGGCTGAAACAGAGGGTGAGTAACAGAGGGGCTGAAACAGAGGGGCTGAAACAGAGGGGCTGAAACAGAGGGCGAGAAACAGAGGGGCTGAATCAGAGGGCGAGAAACAGCGTGGCTGAAACAGAGGGCGGGAAACAGAAGGGCTGAAACAGAGGGTCTGAAACAGAGGGGCTGAATCAGAGGGGCTGATTCAGAGGGGCTGAATCAGAGGGGCTGAATCAGCGGGGCTGAAACAGAGGGCGAGAAACAGAGGGGCTGAAACAGCGGGGCTGAAACAGAGGGCGAGAAACAGAGGGGCTGACACAGAGGGGCTGAAACAGAGGGGCTGAAACAGAGGGGTTGAAACAGAGGGCGAGAAACAGAGGGGCTGAAACAGAGGGCGAGAAACAGGGAGGCTGAAACAGAGGGGAAGAAACAGAGGGGCTGAAACAGAGGGGCTGAAATAGAGGGGCTGAAATAGAGGGGCTGAAACAGAGGGCGAGAAACAGCGGGGCTGAAACAGAGGGCGAGAAACAGAGGGGCTGAAACAGAGGGCGAGAAACAGGGGGGCTGAAACAGTGGGGCTGAAACAGAGGGGCTGAATCAGAGGGGCTGATTCAGAGGTGCTGAATCAGAGGGGCTGAATCAGCGGGGCTGAAACAAAGGGCGAGAAACAGAGGGGCTGAAACAGAGGGGCTGAAACAGACGGGCTGAAACAGAGAGCCTGAAACAGAGGGCGAGAAACAGAGGGGCTGAAACAGAGGGGCTGAAGCAGACGGGCTGAAACAGAGAGCCTGAAACAGAGGGTGAGAAACAGAGGGCAAGAAACAGAGGGGCTGAAACAGAGGGGCTGAAACAGAGGGGCTGAAACAGAGGGGCTGAATCAGAGGGGCTGAAACAGAGTGGTTGAAACAGAGGGGCTGAAACAGAGGGGCTGAATCAGAGGGGCTGAAACAGAGGGCGAGAAACAGAGGGGCTGAAACAGAGGGCGAGAAACAGAGGGGCTGAAACAGAGGGGCTGAAACAGAGGGGCTGAAACAGAGGGCGAGACACAGAGGGGCTGAAACAGATGGCGAGAAACAGAGGGGCTGAAACAGAGGGCGAGAAACAGAGGGTCTGAAACAGAGGGCGAGAAACAGAGGGGCTGAATCAGAGGGGCTGAATCAGAGGGGCTGAATCAGAGGGGCTGAAACAGAGGGGCTGAATCAGAGGGGCTGAAACAGAGGGCGAGAAACAGCGTGGCTGAAACAGAGGGCGGGAAACAGAAGGGCTGAAACAGAGGGGCTGAAACAGAGGGGCTGAAACAGAGGGGCTGAATCAGAGGGGCTGATTCAGAGGGGCTGAAACAGAGGGGCTGAAACAGAGGGGCTGAAATAGAGGGGCTGAAACAGATGGCGAGAAATAGAGGGGCTGAAACTGAGGGCGAGAAACAAAGAGTGAGAAACAGAGGGGCTGAAACAGAGGGCTGAATCAGGGGGGCTGATTCCGAGGTGCTGAAACAGATGGGCCGAATCAGCGGTGCTGAAACCGAGGGCGAGAAACAGAGGGGCTGAAACAGTGGGCGAGTATCAGAGGGGCTGAAACAGAGGGCGAGAAACAGAGGGGCTGAAACAGAGGGGCTAAAACAGATGGCGAGAAACAGAGGGGCTGAAACAGAGGGCGGGAAACAGAAGGGCTGAAACACAGGGCGAGAAACAGAGGGGCTGAAACAGAGGGGCTGAAACAGAGGGGCTGAAACAGAGGGGCTGAAACAGTGGGGCTGAAATAGAGGGCGAGAAACAGGGAGGCTGAAACAGAGGGGAAGAAACAGAGGGGCTGAAACAGAGGGGCTGAAATAGAGGGGCTGAAATAGAGGGGCTGAAACAGAGGGCGAGAAACAGCGGGGCTGAAACAGAGGGCGAGAAACAGAGGGGCTGAAACAGAGGGCGAGAAACAGGGGGCTGAAACAGTGGGGCTGAAACAGAGGGGCTGAATCAGAGGGGCTGATTCAGAGGTGCTGAATCAGAGGGGCTGAATCAGTGGGGCTGAAACAGAGGGCGAGAAACAGAGGGGCTGAAACAGAGGGGCTGAAACAGACGGGCTGAAACAGAGAGCCTGAAACAGAGGGCGAAAAACAGAGGTGCTGAAACAGAGGGGCTGAAACAGAGGGGCTGAAACAGAGGGGCTGAAACAGAGGGCGAGAAACAGAGGGGCTGAAACAGAGGGGGAGAAACAGTGGGGCTGAATCAGAGGGGCTGAATCAGAGGGGCTGAAACAGAGGGCGAGAAACACAGGGGCTGAAACAGAGGGCGAGAAACAGAGGGTGAGAAACAGAGGGGCTGAAACAGAGGGGCTGAAACAGAGGGGCTGAAACAGAGGGGCTGAAACAGAGGGCGAGAAACAGAGGGGCTGAATCAGAGGGGCTGAATCAGAGGGGCTGAATCAGAGGGGCTGAAACAGAGGGGCTGAATCAGAGGGGCTGAAACAGAGGGCGAGAAACAGAGGGGCTGAAACAGAGGGCGAGAAACAGAGGGGCTGAAACAGAGGGCGGGAAACAGAAGGGCTGAAACACAGGGCGAGAAACAGAGGGGCTGAAACAGAGGGGCTGAAACAGAGGGGCTGAAACAGAGGGGCTGAAACAGAGGGGCTGAATCAGAGGGGCTGAATCAGAGGGGCTGAAACAGAGGGGCTGAATCAGAGGGGCTGAAACAGAGGGCGAGAAACAGCGTGGCTGAAACAGAGGGCGGGAAACAGAAGGGCTGAAACAGAGGGGCTGAAACAGAGGGGCTGAAACAGAGGGGCTGAATCAGAGGGGCTGATTCAGAGGGGCTGAAACAGAGGGGCTGAAACAGAGGGGCTGAAATAGAGGGGCTGAAACAGATGGCGAGAAATAGAGGGGCTGAAACTGAGGGCGAGAAACAAAGAGTGAGAAACAGAGGGGCTGAAACAGAGGGGCTGAATCAGGGGGGCTGATTCCGAGGTGCTGAAACAGATGGGCCGAATCAGCGGTGCTGAAACCGAGGGCGAGAAACAGAGGGGCTGAAACAGTGGGCGAGTATCAGAGGGGCTGAAACAGAGGGCGAGAAACAGAGGGGCTGAAACAGAGGGGCTAAAACAGATGGCGAGAAACAGAGGGGCTGAAACAGAGGGCGGGAAACAGAAGGGCTGAAACACAGGGCGAGAAACAGAGGGGCTGAAACAGAGGGGCTGAAACAGAGGGGCTGAAACAGAGGGGCTGAAACAGTGGGGCTGAAATAGAGGGCGAGAAACAGGGAGGCTGAAACAGAGGGGAAGAAACAGAGGGGCTGAAACAGAGGGGCTGAAATAGAGGGGCTGAAATAGAGGGGCTGAAACAGAGGGCGAGAAACAGCGGGGCTGAAACAGAGGGCGAGAAACAGAGGGGCTGAAACAGAGGGCGAGAAACAGGGGGCTGAAACAGTGGGGCTGAAACAGAGGGGCTGAATCAGAGGGGCTGATTCAGAGGTGCTGAATCAGAGGGGCTGAATCAGTGGGGCTGAAACAGAGGGCGAGAAACAGAGGGGCTGAAACAGAGGGGCTGAAACAGACGGGCTGAAACAGAGAGCCTGAAACAGAGGGCGAAAAACAGAGGTGCTGAAACAGAGGGGCTGAAACAGAGGGGCTGAAACAGAGGGGCTGAAACAGAGGGCGAGAAACAGAGGGGCTGAAACAGAGGGGGAGAAACAGTGGGGCTGAATCAGAGGGGCTGAATCAGAGGGGCTGAAACAGAGGGCGAGAAACACAGGGGCTGAAACAGAGGGCGAGAAACAGAGGGTGAGAAACAGAGGGGCTGAAACAGAGGGGCTGAAACAGAGGGGCTGAAACAGAGGGGCTGAAACAGAGGGCGAGAAACAGAGGGGCTGAATCAGAGGGGCTGAATCAGAGGGGCTGAATCAGAGGGGCTGAAACAGAGGGGCTGAATCAGAGGGGCTGAAACAGAGGGCGAGAAACAGAGGGGCTGAAACAGAGGGCGAGAAACAGAGGGGCTGAAACAGAGGGCGGGAAACAGAAGGGCTGAAACACAGGGCGAGAAACAGAGGGGCTGAAACAGAGGGGCTGAAACAGAGGGGCTGAAACAGAGGGGCTGAAACAGAGGGGCTGAAACAGTGGGGCTGAATCAGAGGGGCTGAAACAGAGGGGCTGAATCAGAGGGGCTGAAACAGAGGGCGAGAAACAGAGGGGCTGAAACAGAGGGCGCGAAACAGAGGGGCTGAAACATAGGGGCTGAAACAGAGGGTCTGAAACAGAGGGGCTGAAACAGAGGGCGAGAAGCAGAGGGGCTGAAACAGAGGGCGAGAAACAGAGGGGCTGAAACAGAGGTCGAGAAAGAGAGGGGCTGAAACAGAGGGGCTGAAACAGAGGGGTTGAAACAGAGGGGCTGAAACAGAGGGCGAGAAACAGAGTGGCTGAATCAGAGGGGCTGAATCAGAGGGGCTGAAACAGAGGGGCTGAAACAGTGGGCGAGAAACAGAGGGGCTGAAACAACAGGCGAGAAACAGAGGGCGAGAAACAGAGGGGCTGAAACAGAGGGGCTGAAACAGACGGGCTGAAACAGAGAGCCTGAAACAGAGGGCGAGAAACAGAGGGGCTGAAACAGGGGGGCTGAAACAGAGGGGCTGAAACAGAGGGCGAGAAACAAGGGGCTGAAACAGAGGGCGAGAAACAGAGGGGCTGAAACAGAGGGGCTGAAACAGAGGGGCTGAAACAGAGAGGCTGAAACAGAGGACGAGAAACAGAGGGGCAGAAACAGAGGGGCTGAATCAGAGGGGCTGAAACAGAGGTGCTGAAACAGAGGGCGAGAAACAGAGGGTCTGAAACAGAGGGCGAGAAACAGAGGGGCTGAAACAGAGGGGCTGAAACAGAGGGGCTGAATCAGAGGGGCTGAAACAGAGTGGTTGAAACAGAGGGGCTGAAACAGAGGGGCTGAATCAGAGGGGCTGAAACAGAGGGCGAGAAACAGAGGGGCTGAAACAGAGGGCGAGAAACAGAGGGGCTGAAACAGAGGGGCTGAAACAGAGGGCGAGACACAGAGGGGCTGAAACAGATCGCGAGAAACAGAGGGGCTGAAACAGAGGGCGAGAAACAGAGGGGCTGAAACAGAGAGCGAGAAACAGAGGGGCTGAAACAGAGGGCGAGAAACAGAGGGGCTGAAACAGAGGGCGAGAAACAGAGGGACTGAAACAGAGAGGCTAAAACAGAGGGGCTGAAACAGAGGGCGAGAAACAGAGGGGCTGAAACAGAGGGTCAGAAACAGAGGGGCTGAAACACGGGGCGTAAAACAGAGGGGCTGAAACAGAGGGGCGGGAAACAGAGGGGCGGGAAACAGAGGGGCAGGAAACAGAGGGGCTGAATGAGAGGGGCTGAATGAGAGTGGCTGAATCAGAGGATCTGAATCAGAGGGGCTGAAACAGAGGGTGAGTAACAGAGGGGCTGAAACAGAGGGGCTGAAACAGAGGGGCTGAAACAGAGGGCGAGAAACAGAGGGGCTGAATCAGAGGGCGAGAAACAGCGTGGCTGAAACAGAGGGCGGGAAACAGAAGGGCTGAAACAGAGGGGCTGAAACAGAGGGGCTGAATCAGAGGGGCTGATTCAGAGGGGCTGAATCAGAGGGGCTGAATCAGCGGGGCTGAAACAGAGGGCGAGAAACAGAGGGGCTGAAACAGAGGGGCTGAAACAGAGGGCGAGAAACAGAGGGGCTGACACAGAGCGGCTGAAACAGAGGGGCTGAAACAGAGGGGTTGAAACAGAGGGCGAGAAACAGAGGGGCTGAAACAGAGGGCGAGAAACAGGGAGGCTGAAACAGAGGGGAAGAAACAGAGGGGCTGAAACAGAGGGGCTGAAATAGAGGGGCTGAAATAGAGGGGCTGAAACAGAGGGCGAGAAACAGCGGGGCTGAAACAGAGGGCGAGAAACAGAGGGGCTGAAACAGAGGGCGAGAAACAGGGGGGCTGAAACAGTGGGGCTGAAACAGAGGGGCTGAATCAGAGGGGCTGATTCAGAGGTGCTGAATCAGAGGGGCTGAATCAGAGGGGCTGAAACAGAGGGCGAGAAACAGAGGGGCTGAAACAGAGGGGCTGAAACAGACGGGCTGAAACAGAGAGCCTGAAACAGAGGGCGAGAAACAGAGGGGCTGAAACAAAGGGGCTGAAACAGACGGGCTGAAACAGAGAGCCTGAAACAGAGGGTGAGAAACAGAGGGCAAGAAACAGAGGGGCTGAAACAGAGGGGCTGAAACAGAGGGGCTGAAACAGAGGGGCTGAATCAGAGGGGCTGAAACAGAGTGGTTGAAACAGAGGGGCTGAAACAGAGGGGCTGAATCAGAGGGGCTGAAACAGAGGGCGAGAAACAGAGGGGCTGAAACAGAGGGCGAGAAACAGAGGGGCTGAAACAGAGGGGCTGAAACAGAGGGGCTGAAACAGAGGGCGAGACACAGAGGGGCTGAAACAGATGGCGAGAAACAGAGGGGCTGAAACAGAGGGCGAGAAACAGAGGGTCTGAAACAGAGGGGCTGAATCAGAGGGGCTGAATCAGAGGGGCTGAAACAGAGGGGCTGAATCAGAGGGGCTGAAACAGAGGGCGAGAAACAGAGGGGCTGACACAGAGGGGCTGAAACAGAGGGGCTGAAACAGAGGGGTTGAAACAGAGGGCGAGAAACAGAGGGGCTGAAACAGAGGGCGAGAAACAGGGAGGCTGAAACAGAGGGGAAGAAACAGAGGGGCTGAAACAGAGGGGCTGAAATAGAGGGGCTGAAATAGAGGGGCTGAAACAGAGGGCGAGAAACAGCGGGGCTGAAACAGAGGGCGAGAAACAGAGGGGCTGAAACAGAGGGCGAGAAACAGGGGGGCTGAAACAGTGGGGCTGAAACAGAGGGGCTGAATCAGAGGGGCTGATTCAGAGGTGCTGAATCAGAGGGGCTGAATCAGCGGGGCTGAAACAGAGGGCGAGAAACAGAGGGGCTGAAACAGAGGGGCTGAAACAGACGGGCTGAAACAGAGAGCCTGAAACAGAGGGCGAGAAACAGAGGGGCTGAAACAGAGGGGCTGAAACAGACGGGCTGAAACAGAGAGCCTGAAACAGAGGGTGAGAAACAGAGGGCAAGAAACAGAGGGGCTGAAACAGAGGGGCTGAAACAGAGGGGCTGAAACAGAGGGGCTGAATCAGAGGGGCTGAAACAGAGTGGTTGAAACAGAGGGGCTGAAACAGAGGGGCTGAATCAGAGGGGCTGAAACAGAGGGCGAGAAACAGAGGGGCTGAAACAGAGGGCGAGAAACAGAGGGGCTGAAACAGAGGGGCTGAAACAGAGGGGCTGAAACAGAGGGCGAGACACAGAGGGGCTGAAACAGATGGCGAGAAACAGAGGGGCTGAAACAGAGGGCGAGAAACAGAGGGTCTGAAACAGAGGGCGAGAAACAGAGGGGCTGAATCAGAGGGGCTGAATCAGAGGGGCTGAATCAGAGGGGCTGAAACAGAGGGGCTGAATCAGAGGGGCTGAAACAGAGGGCGAGAAACAGCGTGGCTGAAACAGAGGGCGGGAAACAGAAGGGCTGAAACAGAGGGGCTGAAACAGAGGGGCTGAATCAGAGGGGCTGAATCAGAGGGGCTGATTCAGAGGGGCTGAAACAGAGGGGCTGAAACAGAGGGGCTGAAATAGAGGGGCTGAAACAGATGGCGAGAAATAGAGGGGCTGAAACTGAGGGCGAGAAACAAAGAGTGAGAAACAGAGGGGCTGAAACAGAGGGGCTGAATCAGGGGGGCTGATTCCGAGGTGCTGAAACAGATGGGCCGAATCAGCGGTGCTGAAACCGAGGGCGAGAAACAGAGGGGCTGAAACAGTGGGCGAGTATCAGAGGGGCTGAAACAGAGGGCGAGAAACAGAGGGGCTGAAACAGAGGGGCTGAAACAGATGGCGAGAAACAGAGGGGCTGAAACAGAGGGCGGGAAACAGAAGGGCTGAAACACAGGGCGAGAAACAGAGGGGCTGAAACAGAGGGGCTGAAACAGAGGGGCTGAAACAGAGGGGCTGAAACAGAGGGGCTGAAACAGTGGGGCTGAAACAGAGGGCGAGAAACAGGGAGGCTGAAACAGAGGGGAAGAAACAGAGGGGCTGAAACAGAGGGGCTGAAATAGAGGGGCTGAAATAGAGGGGCTGAAACAGAGGGCGAGAAACAGCGGGGCTGAAACAGAGGGCGAGAAACAGAGGGGCTGAAACAGAGGGCGAGAAACAGGGGGCTGAAACAGTGGGGCTGAAACAGAGGGGCTGAATCAGAGGGGCTGATTCAGAGGTGCTGAATCAGAGGGGCTGAATCAGTGGGGCTGAAACAGAGGGCGAGAAACAGAGGGGCTGAAACAGAGGGGCTGAAACAGACGGGCTGAAACAGAGAGCCTGAAACAGAGGGCGAAAAACAGAGGTGCTGAAACAGAGGGGCTGAAACAGAGGGGCTGAAACAGAGGGGCTGAAACAGAGGGCGAGAAACAGAGGGGCTGAAACAGAGGGGGAGAAACAGTGGGGCTGAATCAGAGGGGCTGAATCAGAGGGGCTGAAACAGAGGGCGAGAAACACAGGGGCTGAAACAGAGGGCGAGAAACAGAGGGTGAGAAACAGAGGGGCTGAAACAGAGGGGCTGAAACAGAGGGGCTGAAACAGAGGGGCTGAAACAGAGGGCGAGAAACAGAGGGGCTGAATCAGAGGGGCTGAATCAGAGGGGCTGAATCAGAGGGGCTGAAACAGAGGGGCTGAATCAGAGGGGCTGAAACAGAGGGCGAGAAACAGAGGGGCTGAAACAGAGGGCGAGAAACAGAGGGGCTGAAACAGAGGGCGGGAAACAGAAGGGCTGAAACACAGGGCGAGAAACAGAGGGGCTGAAACAGAGGGGCTGAAACAGAGGGGCTGAAACAGAGGGGCTGAAACAGAGGGGCTGAAACAGTGGGGCTGAATCAGAGGGGCTGAAACAGAGGGGCTGAATCAGAGGGGCTGAAACAGAGGGCGAGAAACAGAGGGGCTGAAACAGAGGGCGCGAAACAGAGGGGCTGAAACATAGGGGCTGAAACAGAGGGTCTGAAACAGAGGGGCTGAAACAGAGGGCGAGAAGCAGAGGGGCTGAAACAGAGGGCGAGAAACAGAGGGGCTGAAACAGAGGTCGAGAAAGAGAGGGGCTGAAACAGAGGGGCTGAAACAGAGGGGTTGAAACAGAGGGGCTGAAACAGAGGGCGAGAAACAGAGTGGCTGAATCAGAGGGGCTGAATCAGAGGGGCTGAAACAGAGGGGCTGAAACAGTGGGCGAGAAACAGAGGGGCTGAAACAACAGGCGAGAAACAGAGGGCGAGAAACAGAGGGGCTGAAACAGAGTGGCTGAAACAGACGGGCTGAAACAGAGAGCCTGAAACAGAGGGCGAGAAACAGAGGGGCTGAAACAGGGGGGCTGAAACAGAGGGGCTGAAACAGAGGGCGAGAAACAAGGGGCTGAAACAGAGGGCGAGAAACAGAGGGGCTGAAACAGAGGGGCTGAAACAGAGGGGCTGAAACAGAGAGGCTGAAACAGAGGACGAGAAACAGAGGGGCAGAAACAGAGGGGCTGAATCAGAGGGGCTGAAACAGAGGTGCTGAAACAGAGGGCGAGAAACAGAGGGTCTGAAACAGAGAGGCTGAAACAGAGGACGAGAAACAGAGGGGCAGAAACAGACGGGCTGAAACAGAGGGGCTGAATCAGAGGGGCTGAAACAGAGGGCGAGAATCAGAGGGGCTGAAACAGAGGGCGAGAAACAGAGGGGCTGAAACAGAGGGGCTGAAACAGAGGGCGAGACACAGAGGGGCTGAAACAGATCGCGAGAAACAGAGGGGCTGAAACAGAGGGCGAGAAACAGAGGGGCTGAAACAGAGAGCGAGAAACAGAGGGGCTGAAACAGAGGGCGAGAAACAGAGGGGCTGAAACAGAGGGCGAGAAACAGAGGGACTGAAACAGAGAGGCTAAAACAGAGGGGCTGAAACAGAGGGCGAGAAACAGAGGGGCTGAAACAGAGGGTCAGAAACAGAGGGGCTGAAACACGGGGCGTGAAACAGAGGGGTTGAAACAGAGGGGCGGGAAACAGAGGGGCGGGAAACAGAGGGGCAGGAAACAGAGGGGCTGAATGAGAGGGGCTGAATGAGAGTGGCTGAATCAGAGGATCTGAATCAGAGGGGCTGAAACAGAGGGTGAGTAACAGAGGGGCTGAAACAGAGGGGCTGAAACAGAGGGGCTGAAACAGAGGGCGAGAAACAGAGGGGCTGAATCAGAGGGCGAGAAACAGCGTGGCTGAAACAGAGGGCGGGAAACAGAAGGGCTGAAACAGAGGGGCTGAAACAGAGGGGCTGAATCAGAGGGGCTGATTCAGAGGGGCTGAATCAGAGGGGCTGAATCAGCGGGGCTGAAACAGAGGGCGAGAAACAGAGGGGCTGAAACAGAGGGGCTGAAACAGAGGGCGAGAAACAGAGGGGCTGACACAGAGGGGCTGAAACAGAGGGGCTGAAACAGAGGGGTTGAAACAGAGGGCGAGAAACAGAGGGGCTGAAACAGAGGGCGAGAAACAGGGAGGCTGAAACAGAGGGGAAGAAACAGAGGGGCTGAAACAGAGGGGCTGAAATAGAGGGGCTGAAATAGAGGGGCTGAAACAGAGGGCGAGAAACAGCGGGGCTGAAACAGAGGGCGAGAAACAGAGGGGCTGAAACAGAGGGCGAGAAACAGGGGGGCTGAAACAGTGGGGCTGAAACAGAGGGGCTGAATCAGAGGGGCTGATTCAGAGGTGCTGAATCAGAGGGGCTGAATCAGCGGGGCTGAAACAGAGGGCGAGAAACAGAGGGGCTGAAACAGAGGGGCTGAAACAGACGGGCTGAAACAGAGAGCCTGAAACAGAGGGCGAGAAACAGAGGGGCTGAAACAAAGGGGCTGAAACAGACGGGCTGAAACAGAGAGCCTGAAACAGAGGGTGAGAAACAGAGGGCAAGAAACAGAGGGGCTGAAACAGAGGGGCTGAAACAGAGGGGCTGAAACAGAGGGGCTGAATCAGAGGGGCTGAAACAGAGTGGTTGAAACAGAGGGGCTGAAACAGAGGGGCTGAATCAGAGGGGCTGAAACAGAGGGCGAGAAACAGAGGGGCTGAAACAGAGGGCGAGAAACAGAGGGGCTGAAACAGAGGGGCTGAAACAGAGGGGCTGAAACAGAGGGCGAGACACAGAGGGGCTGAAACAGATGGCGAGAAACAGAGGGGCTGAAACAGAGGGCGAGAAACAGAGGGTCTGAAACAGAGGGGCTGAATCAGAGGGGCTGAATCAGAGGGGCTGAAACAGAGGGGCTGAATCAGAGGGGCTGAAACAGAGGGCGAGAAACAGCGTGGCTGAAACAGAGGGCGGGAAACAGAAGGGCTGAAACAGAGGGGCTGAAACAGAGGGGCTGAAACAGAGGGGCTGAATCAGAGGGGCTGATTCAGAGGGGCTGAAACAGAGGGGCTGAAACAGAGGGGCTGAAATAGAGGGGCTGAAACAGATGGCGAGAAATAGAGGGGCTGAAACTGAGGGCGAGAAACAAAGTGTGAGAAACAGAGGGGCTGAAACAGAGGGGCTGAATCAGGGGGGCTGATTCCGAGGTGCTGAAACAGATGGGCCGAATCAGCGGTGCTGAAACCGAGGGCGAGAAACAGAGGGGCTGAAACAGTGGGCGAGTATTAGAGGGGCTGAAACAGAGGGCGAGAAACAGAGGGGCTGAAACAGAGGGGCTGAAACAGATGGCGAGAAACAGAGGGGCTGAAACAGAGGGCGGGAAACAGAAGGGCTGAAACACAGGGCGAGAAACAGAGGGGCTGAAACAGAGGGGATGAAACAGAGGGGCTGAAACAGAGGGGCTGAAACAGTGGGGCTGAAACAGAGGGCGAGAAACAGGGAGGCTGAAACAGAGGGGAAGAAACAGAGGGGCTGAAACAGAGGGGCTGAAATAGAGGGGCTGAAATAGAGGGGCTGAAACAGAGGGCGAGAAACAGCGGGGCTGAAACAGAGAGCGAGAAACAGAGGGGCTGAAACAGAGGGCGAGAAACAGGGGGCTGAAACAGTGGGGCTGAAACAGAGGGGCTGAATCAGAGGGGCTGATTCAGAGGTGCTGAATCAGAGGGGCTGAATCAGTGGGCCTGAAACAGAGGGCGAGAAACAGAGGGGCTGAAACAGAGGGGCTGAAACAGACGGGCTGAAACAGAGAGCCTGAAACAGAGGGCGAGAAACAGAGGGGCTGAAACAGAGGGGCTGAAACAGACGGGCTGAAACAGAGAGCCTGAAACAGAGGGTGAGAAACAGAGGGCGAGAAACAGAGGGGTTGAAACAGAGGGCGAGAAACAGAGGGACTGAAACAGAGGGGCTGAAACAGAGGGGCTGCAACAGAGGGCCGGGAAACAGAGGGGCTGAAACAGAGGGGCTGAAACAGAGGGCGAGAAACAGAGGGGCTGAATCAGAGGGGCTGAATCAGAGGGGCTGAATCAGAGGTGCTGAAACAGAGGGGCTGAATCAAAGGGGCTGAAACAGAGGGCGAGAAACAGAGGGGCTGAAACAGAGGGCGGGAAACAGAGGGGCTGAAACAGAGGGCGAGAAACAGAGGGGCTGAAACAGAGGGCGAGAAACAGAGGGGCTGAAACAGAGGGCGAGAAACAGAGGCGCATAAACAGAGGGCGAGAAACAGAGGTGCTGAAACAGAGGGGCTGAAACAGAGGGGTTGAAACAGAGGGCGAGAAACAGAGGGGCTGAAACAGAGGGCGAAAAACAGAGGTGCTGAAACAGAGGGGCTGAAACAGAGGGGCTGAAACAGAGGGCGAGAAACAGAGGGGCTGAAACAGAGGGCGAAAAACAGAGGTGCTGAAACAGAGGGGCTGAAACAGAGGGGCTGAAACAGAGGGGCTGAAACAGAGGGCGAGAAACAGAGGGGCTGAAACAGAGGGGGAGAAACAGTGGGGCTGAATCAGAGGGGCTGAATCAGAGGGGCTGAAACAGAGGGCGAGAAACACAGGGGCTGAAACAGAGGGCGAGAAACAGAGGGTGAGAAACAGAGGGGCTGAAACAGAGGGGCTGAAACAGAGGGGCTGAATCAGAGGGGCTGAAACAGAGGGCGAGAAACAGAGGGGCTGAATCAGAGGGGCTGAATCAGAGGGGCTGAATCAGAGGGGCTGAAACAGAGGGCGAGAAACAGAGGGGCTGAAACAGAGGGGCTGAATCAGAGGGGCTGAAACAGAGGGCGAGAAACAGAGGGGCTGAAACAGAGGGCGCGAAACAGAGGGGCTGAAACATAGGGGCTGAAACAGAGGGTCTGAAACAGAGGGGCTGAAACAGAGGGCGAGCAGCAGAGGGGCTGAAACAGAGGGCGAGAAACAGAGGGGCTGAAACAGAGGTCGAGAAAGAGAGGGGCTGAAACAGAGGGGCTGAAACAGAGGGGTTGAAACAGAGGGGCTGAAACAGAGGGCGAGAAACAGAGGGGCTGAATCAGAGGGTCTGAATCAGAGGGGCTGAAACAGAGGGGCTGAAACAGTGGGCGAGAAACAGACGGGCTGAAACAACAGGCGAGAAACAGAGGGCGAGAAACAGAGGGGCTGAAACAGAGGGGCTGAAACAGACGGGCTGAAAGAGAGAGCCTGAAACAGAGGGCGAGAAACAGAGGGGCTGAAACAGAGGGGCTGAAACAGACGGGCTGAAACAGAGAGCCTGAAACAGAGGGGCTGAAACAGAGGGCGAGAAACAGAGGGGCTGAAACAGAGAGGCTGAAACAGAGGGCGAGAAACAGAGGGGTTGAAACAGAGGGCGAGAAACAGAGGGACTGAAACAGAGGGGCTGAAACAGAGGGGCTGCAACAGAGGGGCGGGAAACAGAGGGGCTGAAACAGAGGGGCTGAAACAGAGGGCGAGAAACAGAGGGGCTGAATCAGAGGGGCTGAATCAGAGGGGCTGAATCAGAGGGGCTGAAACAGAGGGGCTGAATCAAAGGGGCTGAAACAGAGGGCGAGAAACAGAGGGGCTGAAACAGAGGGCGGGAAACAGAGGGGCTGAAACAGAGGGCGAGAAACAGAGGGGCTGAAACAGAGGGCGAGAAACAGAGGGGCTGAAACAGAGGGCGAGAAACAGAGGCGCATAAACAGAGGGCGAGAAACAGAGGGGCTGAAACAGAGGGGCTGAAACAGACGGGCTGAAACAGAGAGCCTGAAACAGAGGGGCTGAAACAGAGGGCGAGAAACAGAGGGGCTGAAACAGAGAGGCTGAAACAGAGGGCGAGAAACAGAGGGGTTGAAACAGAGGGCGAGAAACAGAGGGACTGAAACAGAGGGGCTGAAACAGAGGGGCTGCAACAGAGGGGCGGGAAACAGAGGGGCTGAAACAGAGGGGCTGAAACAGAGGGCGAGAAACAGAGGGGCTGAATCAGAGGGGCTGAATCAGAGGGGCTGAATCAGAGGGGCTGAAACAGAGGGGCTGAATCAAAGGGGCTGAAACAGAGGGCGAGAAACAGAGGGGCTGAAACAGAGGGCGGGAAACAGAGGGGCTGAAACAGAGGGCGAGAAACAGAGGGGCTGAAACAGAGGGCGAGAAACAGAGGGGCTGAAACAGAGGGCGAGAAACAGAGGCGCATAAACAGAGGGCGAGAAACAGAGGTGCTGAAACAGAGGGGCTGAAACACAGGGGCTGAAACAGAGGGCGAGAAACAGAGGGGCTGAAACAGAGGGCGAAAAACAGAGGTGCTGAAACAGAGGGGCTGAAACAGAGGGGCTGAAACAGAGGGGCTGAAACAGAGGGCGAGAAACAGAGGGGCTGAAACAGAGGGGGAGAAACAGTGGGGCTGAATCAGAGGGGCTGAATCAGAGGGGCTGAAACAGAGGGCGAGAAACACAGGGGCTGAAACAGAGGGCGAGAAACAGAGGGTGAGAAACAGAGGGGCTGAAACAGAGGGGCTGAAACAGAGGGGCTGAATCAGAGGGGCTGAAACAGAGGGCGAGAAACAGAGGGGCTGAATCAGAGGGGCTGAATCAGAGGGGCTGAATCAGAGGGGCTGAAACAGAGGGGCTGAATCAGAGGGGCTGAAACAGAGGGCGAGAAACAGAGGGGCTAAAACAGAGGGCAGGAAACAGAGGGGCTGAAACAGAGGGCGAGAAACAAGGGGCTGAAACAGAGGGGCTGAAACAGAGGGCGAGAAACAGAGGGGCTGAAACAGAGGGCGAGAAACAGAGGGGCTGAAACAGAGGGCGAGAAACAGAGGGGCTGAAACAGAGGGCGAGAAACAGAGGGGCTGAAACAGAGGGCGAGAAACAGAGGCGCATAAACAAAGGGCGAGAAACAGAGGTGCTGAAACAGAGGGGCTGAAACAGAGGGCGAGAAACAGAGGTGCTGAAACAGAGGGGCTGAAACAGAGGGCGAGAAACAGAGGGGCTGAAACAGAGGGCGAGAAACAGAGGGGCTGAAACAGAGGGCGAGAAACAGAGGGGCTGAAACAGAGAGGCTGAAACAGAGGGCGAGAAACAGAGCGGCTGAAAGAGAGGGGCTGAAACAGAGGGCGAGAAACAGAGGGGTTGAAACAGAGGGCGAGAAACAGAGGGACTGAAACAGAGGGGCTGAAACAGAGGGGCTGCAACAGAGGGGCGGGAAACAGAGGGTCTGAAACAGAGGGGCTGAAACAGAGGGCGAGAAACAGAGGGGCTGAATCAGAGGGGCTGAATCAGAGGGGCTGAATCAGAGGGGCTGAAACAGAGGGGCTGAATCAGAGGGCGGGAAACAGAGGGGCTGAAACAGAGGGCGAGAAACAAGGGGCTGAAACAGAGGGGCTGAAACAGAGGGCGAGAAACAGAGGGGCTGAAACAGAGGGCGAGAAACAGAGGGGCTGAAACAGAGGGCGAGAAACAGAGGGGCTGAAACAGAGGGCGAGAAACAGATGCGCATAAACAGAGGGCGAGAAACAGAGGTGCTGAAACAGAGGGGCTGAAACAGAGCGGCTGAAACAGAGGGCGAGAAACAGAGGGGCTGAAACAGAGGGCGAAAAACAGAGGTGCTGAAACAGAGGGGCTGAAACAGAGGGGCTGAAACAGAGGGCGAGAAACAGAGGGGCTGAAACAGAGGGGGAGAAACAGTGGGGCTGAATCAGAGGGGCTGAATCAGAGGGGCTGAAACAGAGGGCGAGAAACAGAGGGGCTGAAACAGAGGGGCTGAAACAGAGGGCGAGAAACAGAGGGGCTGAAACAGAGGGCGAGAAACAGAGGGGCTGAAACAGAGGGCGAGAAACAGAGGGGCTGAAACAGAGAGGCTGAAACAGAGGGCGAGAAACAGAGCGGCTGAAAGAGAGGGGCTGAAACAGAGGGCGAGAAACAGAGGGGTTGAAACAGAGGGCGAGAAACAGAGGGACTGAAACAGAGGGGCTGAAACAGAGGGGCTGCAACAGAGGGGCGGGAAACAGAGGGTCTGAAACAGAGGGGCTGAAACAGAGGGCGAGAAACAGAGGGGCTGAATCAGAGGGGCTGAATCAGAGGGGCTGAATCAGAGGGGCTGAAACAGAGGGGCTGAATCAGAGGGCGGGAAACAGAGGGGCTGAAACAGAGGGCGAGAAACAAGGGGCTGAAACAGAGGGGCTGAAACAGAGGGCGAGAAACAGAGGGGCTGAAACAGAGGGCGAGAAACAGAGGGGCTGAAACAGAGGGCGAGAAACAGAGGGGCTGAAACAGAGGGCGAGAAACAGATGCGCATAAACAGAGGGCGAGAAACAGAGGTGCTGAAACAGAGGGGCTGAAACAGAGCGGCTGAAACAGAGGGCGAGAAACAGAGGGGCTGAAACAGAGGGCGAAAAACAGAGGTGCTGAAACAGAGGGGCTGAAACAGAGGGGCTGAAACAGAGGGCGAGAAACAGAGGGGCTGAAACAGAGGGGGAGAAACAGTGGGGCTGAATCAGAGGGGCTGAATCAGAGGGGCTGAAACAGAGGGCGAGAAACACAGGGGCTGAAACAGAGGGCGAGAAACAGAGGGTGAGAAACAGAGGGGCTGAAACAGAGGGGCTGAAACAGAGGGGCTGAATCAGAGGGGCTGATTCAGAGGTGCTGAAACAGAGGGGCTGAATCAGCGGGGCTGAAACCGAGGGTGAGAAACAGAGGGGTTGAAACAGTGGGCCAGAAACAGAGCGGCTGAAACAGAGGGCGAGAAACAGAGGGGCTGAAACAGAGGGGCTGAAACAGAGGGCGAGAAACAGAGTGGCTGAAACAGAGGAGCTGAATCAAAGGGGCTGAATCAGAGGGGCTGAATCAGAGGGCGAGAAACAGAGGGGCTGAAACAGAGGGGCTGAAACAGAGAGTGAGAAACAGAGGGGCTGAAACAGAGGGCGAGAAACAGAGGGGCTGAAACAGAGGGCGCGAAACAGAGGGGCTGAAACATAGGGGCTGAAACAGAGGGTCTGAAACAGAGGGGCTGAAACAGAGGGCGAGAAGCAGAGGGGCTGAAACAGAGGGCGAGAAACAGAGGGGCTGAAACAGAGGGCGAGAAACAGAGGGGCTCAAACAGAGGGCGAGAAACAGAGGGGCTGAAACAGAGAGGCTGAAACAGAGGGCGAGAAACAGAGCGGCTGAAAGAGAGGGGCTGAAACAGAGGGCGAGAAACAGAGGGGTTGAAACAGAGGGCGAGAAACAGAGGGACTGAAACAGAGGGGCTGAAACAGAGGGGCTGCAACAGAGGGGCGGGAAAAAGAGGGGCTGAAACAGAGGGGCTGAAACAGAGGGCGAGAAACAGAGGGGCTGAATCAGAGGGGCTGAATCAGAGGGGCTGAATCAGAGGGGCTGAAACAGAGGGGCTGAATCAAAGGGGCTGAAACAGAGGGCGAGAAACAGAGGGGCTGAAACAGAGGGCGGGAAACAGAGGGGCTGAAACAGAGGGCGAGAAACAGAGGGGCTGAAACAGAGGGCGAGAAACAGAGGGGCTGAAACAGAGGGCGAGAAACAGAGGCGCATAAACAGAGGGCGAGAAACAGAGGTGCTGAAACAGAGGGGCTGAAACAGAGGGGCTGAAACAGAGGGCGAGAAACAGAGGGGCTGAAACAGAGGGCGAAAAACAGAGGTGCTGAAACAGAGGGGCTGAAACAGAGGGGCTGAAACAGAGGGGCTGAAACAGAGGGCGAGAAACAGAGGGGCTGAAACAGAGGGGGAGAAACAGTGGGGCTGAATCAGAGGGGCTGAATCAGAGGGGCTGAAACAGAGGGCGAGAAACACAGGGGCTGAAACAGAGGGCGAGAAACAGAGGGTGAGAAACAGAGGGGCTGAAACAGAGGGGCTGAAACAGAGGGGCTGAATCAGAGGGGCTGAAACAGAGGGCGAGAAACAGAGGGGCTGAATCAGAGGGGCTGAATCAGAGGGGCTGACTCAGAGGGGCTGAAACAGAGGGGCTGAATCAGAGGGGCTGAAACAGAGGGCGAGAAACAGAGGGGCTGAAACAGAGGGCGGGAAACAGAGGGGCTGAAACAGAGGGCGAGAAACAAGGGGCTGAAACAGAGGGGCTGAAACAGAGGGCGAGAAACAGAGGGGCTGAAACAGAGGGCGAGAAACAGAGGGGCTGAAACAGAGGGCGAGAAACAGAGGGGCTGAAACAGAGGGCGAGAAACAGAGGCGCATAAACAGAGGGCGAGAAACAGAGGTGCTGAAACAGAGGGGCTGAAACAGAGGGTCTGAAACAGAGGGCGAGAAACAGAGGGGCTGAAACAGAGGGCGAAAAACAGAGGTGCTGAAACAGAGGGGCTGAAACAGAGGGCGAGAAACAGAGGGGCTGAAACAGAGAGGCTGAAACAGAGGTGCTGAAACAGAGGGGCTGAAACAGAGGGGCTGAAACAGAGGGCGAGAAACAGAGGGGCTGAAACAGAGGGCGAAAAACAGAGGTGCTGAAACAGAGGGGCTGAAACAGAAGGGCTGAAACAGAGGGGCTGAAACAGAGGGCGAGAAACAGAGGGGCTGAAACAGAGGGGGAGAAACAGTGGGGCTGAATCAGAGGGGCTGAATCAGAGGGGCTGAAACAGAGGGCGAGAAACACAGGGGCTGAAACAGAGGGCGAGAAACAGAGGGTGAGAAACAGAGGGGCTGAAACAGAGGGGCTGAAACAGAGGGGCTGAATCAGAGGGGCTGAAACAGAGGGCGAGAAACAGAGGGGCTGAATCAGAGGGGCTGAATCAGAGGGGCTGAATCAGAGGGGCTGAAACAGAGGGGCTGAATCAGAGGGGCTGAAACAGAGGGCGAGAAACAGAGGGGCTGAAACAGAGGGCGAGAAACAGAGGGGCTGAAACAGAGGGCGGGAAACAGAAGGGCTGAAACACAGGGTGAGAAACAGAGGGGCTGAAACAGAGGGGCTGAAACAGAGGGGCTGAAACAGAGGGGCTGAAACAGTGGGGCTGAATCAGAAGGGCTGAAACAGAGGGGCTGAATCAGAGGGGCTGAAACAGAGGGCGAGAAACAGAGGGGCTGAAACAGAGGGCGCGAAACAGAGGGGCTGAAACATAGGGGCTGAAACAGAGGGTCTGAAACAGAGGGGCTGAAACAGAGGGCGAGAAGCAGAGGGGCTGAAACAGAGGGCGAGAAACAGAGGGGCTGAAACAGAGGTCGAGAAAGAGAGGGGCTGAAACAGAGGGGCTGAAACAGAGGGGTTGAAACAGAGGGGCTGAAACAGAGGGCGAGAAACAGAGGGGCTGAATCAGAGGGGCTGAATCAGAGGGGCTGAAACAGAGGGGCTGAAACAGTGGGCGAGAAACAGACGGGCTGAAACAACAGGCGAGAAACAGAGGGCGAGAAACAGAGGGGCTGAAACAGAGGGGCTGAAACAGACGGGCTGAAACAGAGAGCCTGAAACAGAGGGCGAGAAACAGAGGGGCTGAAACAGAGGGGCTGAAACAGAGGGGCTGAAACAGTGGGGCTGAATCAGAGGGGCTGAAACAGAGGGACTGAATCAGAGGGGCTGAAACAGAGGGCGAGAAACAGAGGGGCTGAAACATAGGGCGCGAAACAGAGGGGCTGAAACATAGGGGCTGAAACAGAGGGTCTGAAACAGAGGGGCTGAAACAGAGGGCGAGAAGCAGAGGGGCTGAAACAGAGGGCGAGAAACAGAGGGGCTGAAACAGAGGTCGAGAAAGAGAGGGGCTGAAACAGAGGGGCTGAAACAGAGGGGTTGAAACAGAGGGGCTGAAACAGAGGGCGAGAAACAGAGGGGCTGAATCAGAGGGGCTGAATCAGAGGGGCTGAAACAGAGGGGCTGAAACAGTGGGCGAGAAACAGACGGGCTGAAACAACAGGCGAGAAACAGAGGGCGAGAAACAGAGGGGCTGAAACAGAGGGGCTGAAACAGACGGGCTGAAACAGAGAGCCTGAAACAGAGGGCGAGAAACAGAGGGGCTGAAACAGAGGGGCTGAAACAGACGGGCTGAAACAGAGAGCCTGAAACAGAGGGGCTGAAACAGAGGGCGAGAAACAGAGGGGCTGAAACAGAGAGGCTGAAACAGAGGGCGAGAAACAGAGCGGCTGAAAGAGAGGGGCTGAAACAGAGGGCGAGAAACAGAGGGGTTGAAACAGAGGGCGAGAAACAGAGGGACTGAAACAGAGGGGCTGAAACAGAGGGGCTGCAACAGAGGGGCGGGAAACAGAGGGGCTGAAACAGAGGGGCTGAAACAGAGGGCGAGAAACAGAGGGGCTGAATCAGAGGGGCTGAATCAGAGGGGCTGAATCAGAGGGGCTGAAACAGAGGGGCTGAATCAAAGGGGCTGAAACAGAGGGCGAGAAACAGAGGGGCTGAAACAGAGGGCGGGAAACAGAGGGGCTGAAACAGAGGGCGAGAAACAGAGGGGCTGAAACAGAGGGCGAGAAACAGAGGGGCTGAAACAGAGGGCGAGAAACAGAGGCGCATAAACAGAGGGCGAGAAACAGAGGTGCTGAAACAGAGGGGCTGAAACAGAGGGGCTGAAACAGAGGGCGAGAAACAGAGGGGCTGAAACAGAGGGCGAAAAACAGAGGTGCTGAAACAGAGGGGCTGAAACAGAGGGGCTGAAACAGAGGGGCTGAAACAGAGGGCGAGAAACAGAGGGGCTGAAACAGAGGGGGAGAAACAGTGGGGCTGAATCAGAGGGGCTGAATCAGAGGGGCTGAAACAGAGGGCGCTAAACACAGGGGCTGAAACAGAGGGCGAGAAACAGAGGGGCTGAAACAGAGGGGCTGAAACAGAGGGGCTGAAACAGAGGGGCTGAAACAGAGGGGCTGCAACAGAGGGGCGGGAAAAAGAGGGGCTGAAACAGAGGGGCTGAAACAGAGGGCGAGAAACAGAGGGGCTGAATCAGAGGGGCTGAATCAGAGGGGCTGAATCAGAGGGGCTGAAACAGAGGGGCTGAATCAAAGGGGCTGAAACAGAGGGCGAGAAACAGAGGGGCTGAAACAGAGGGCGGGAAACAGAGGGGCTGAAACAGAGGGCGAGAAACAGAGGGGCTGAAACAGAGGGCGAGAAACAGAGGGGCTGAAACAGAGGGCGAGAAACAGAGGCGCATAAACAGAGGGCGAGAAACAGAGGTGCTGAAACAGAGGGGCTGAAACAGAGGGGCTGAAACAGAGGGCGAGAAACAGAGGGGCTGAAACAGAGGGCGAAAAACAGAGGTGCTGAAACAGAGGGGCTGAAACAGAGGGGCTGAAACAGAGGGGCTGAAACAGAGGGCGAGAAACAGAGGGGCTGAAACAGAGGGGGAGAAACAGTGGGGCTGAATCAGAGGGGCTGAATCAGAGGGGCTGAAACAGAGGGCGAGAAACACAGGGGCTGAAACAGAGGGCGAGAAACAGAGGGTGAGAAACAGAGGGGCTGAAACAGAGGGGCTGAAACAGAGGGGCTGAATCAGAGGGGCTGAAACAGAGGGCGAGAAACAGAGGGGCTGAATCAGAGGGGCTGAATCAGAGGGGCTGAATCAGAGGGGCTGAAACAGAGGGGCTGAATCAGAGGGGCTGAAACAGAGGGGCTGAAACAGAGAGGCTGAAACAGAGGTGCTGAAACAGAGGGGCTGAAACAGAGGGGCTGAAACAGAGGGCGAGAAACAGAGGGGCTGAAACAGAGGGGGAGAAACAGTGGGGCTGAATCAGAGGGGCGGAATCAGAGGGGCTGAAACAGAGGGCGAGAAACACAGGGGCTGAAACAGAGGGCGAGAAACAGAGGGTGAGAAACAGAGGGGCTGAAACAGAGGGGCTGAAACAGAGGGGCTGAATCAGAGGGGCTGAAACAGAGGGCGAGAAACAGAGGGGCTGAATCAGAGGGGCTGAATCAGAGGGGCTGAATCAGAGGGGCTGAAACAGAGGGGCTGAATCAGAGGGGCTGAAACAGAGGGCGAGAAACAGAGGGGCTGAAACAGAGGGCGAGAAACAGAGGGGCTGAAACAGAGGGCGGGAAACAGAAGGGCTGAAACACAGGGCGAGAAACAGAGGGGCTGAAACAGAGGGGCTGAAACAGAGGGGCTGAAACAGAGGGGCTGAAACAGTGGGGCTGAATCAGAGGGGCTGAAACAGAGGGGCTGAATCAGAGGGGCTGAAACAGAGGGCGAGAAACAGAGGGGCTGAAACAGAGGGCGCGAAACAGAGGGGCTGAAACATAGGGGCTGAAACAGAGGGTCTGAAACAGAGGGGCTGAAACAGAGGGCGAGAAGCAGAGGGGCTGAAACAGAGGGCGAGAAACAGAGGGGCTGAAACAGAGGGCGAGAAACAGAGGGGCTCAAACAGAGGGCGAGAAACAGAGGGGCTGAAACAGAGAGGCTGAAACAGAGGGCGAGAAACAGAGCGGCTGAAAGAGAGGGGCTGAAACAGAGGGCGAGAAACAGAGGGGTTGAAACAGAGGGCGAGAAACAGAGGGACTGAAACAGAGGGGCTGAAACAGAGGGGCTGCAACAGAGGTCGAGAAAGAGAGGGGCTGAAACAGAGGGGCTGAAACAGAGGGGTTGAAACAGAGGGGCTGAAACAGAGGGCGAGAAACAGAGGGGCTGAATCAGAGGGGCTGAATCAGAGGGGCTGAAACAGAGGGGCTGAAACAGTGGGCGAGAAACAGAGGGGCTGAAACAACAGGCGAGAAACAGAGGGCGAGAAACAGAGGGGCTGAAACAGAGGGGCTGAAACAGACGGGCTGAAACAGAGAGCCTGAAACAGAGGGCGAGAAACAGAGGGGCTGAAACAGAGGGGCTGAAACAGAGGGGCTGAAACAGTGGGGCTGAATCAGAGGGGCTGAAACAGAGGGACTGAATCAGAGGGGCTGAAACAGAGGGCGAGAAACAGAGGGGCTGAAACATAGGGCGCGAAACAGAGGGGCTGAAACATAGGGGCTGAAACAGAGGGTCTGAAACAGAGGGGCTGAAACAGAGGGCGAGAAGCAAAGGGGCTGAAACAGAGGGCGAGAAACAGAGGGGCTGAAACAGAGGTCGAGAAAGAGAGGGGCTGAAACAGAGGGGCTGAAACAGAGGGGTTGAAACAGAGGGGCAGAAACAGAGGGCGAGAAACAGAGGGGCTGAATCAGAGGGGCTGAATCAGAGGGGCTGAAACAGAGGGGCTGAAACAGTGGGCGAGAAACAGAGGGGCTGAAACAACAGGCGAGAAACAGAGGGCGAGAAACAGAGGGGCTGAAACAGAGGGGCTGAAACAGACGGGCTGAAACAGAGAGCCTGAAACAGAGGGCGAGAAACAGAGGGGCTGAAACAGAGGGGCTGAAACAGACGGGCTGAAACAGAGAGCCTGAAACAGAGGGGCTGAAACAGAGGGCGAGAAACAGAGGGGCTGAAACAGAGAGGCTGAAACAGAGGGCGAGAAACAGAGCGGCTGAAAGAGAGGGGCTGAAACAGAGGGCGAGAAACAGAGGGGTTGAAACAGAGGGCGAGAAACAGAGGGACTGAAACAGAGGGGCTGAAACAGAGGGGCTGCAACAGAGGGGCGGGAAACAGAGGGGCTGAAACAGAGGGGCTGAAACAGAGGGCGAGAAACAGAGGGGCTGAATCAGAGGGGCTGAATCAGAGGGGCTGAATCAGAGGGGCTGAATCAGAGGGGCTGAATCAGAGGGGCTGAAACAGAGGGGCTGAATCAAAGGGGCTGAAACAGAGGGCGAGAAACAGAGGGGCTGAAACAGAGGGCGGGAAACAGAGGGGCTGAAACAGAGGGCGAGAAACAGAGGGGCTGAAACAGAGGGCGAGAAACAGAGGGGCTGAAACAGAGGGCGAGAAACAGAGGCGCATAAACAGAGGGCGAGAAACAGAGGTGCTGAAACAGAGGGGCTGAAACAGAGGGGCTGAAACAGAGGGCGAGAAACAGAGGGGCTGAAACAGAGGGCGAAAAACAGAGGTGCTGAAACAGAGGGGCTGAAACAGAGGGGCTGAAACAGAGGGGCTGAAACAGAGGGCAAGAAACAGAGGGGCTGAAACAGAGGGGGAGAAACAGTGGGGCTGAATCAGAGGGGCTGAATCAGAGGGGCTGAAACAGAGGGCGCTAAACACAGGGGCTGAAACAGAGGGCGAGAAACAGAGGGGCTGAAACAGAGGGGCTGAAACAGAGGGGCTGAAACAGAGGGGCTGAAACAGAGGGGCTGCAACAGAGGGGCGGGAAAAAGAGGGGCTGAAACAGAGGGGCTGAAACAGAGGGCGAGAAACAGAGGGGCTGAATCAGAGGGGCTGAATCAGAGGGGCTGAATCAGAGGGGCTGAAACAGAGGGGCTGAATCAAAGGGGCTGAAACAGAGGGCGAGAAACAGAGGGGCTGAAACAGAGGGCGGGAAACAGAGGGGCTGAAACAGAGGGCGAGAAACAGAGGGGCTGAAACAGAGGGCGAGAAACAGAGGGGCTGAAACAGAGGGCGAGAAACAGAGGCGCATAAACAGAGGGCGAGAAACAGAGGTGCTGAAACAGAGGGGCTGAAACAGAGGGGCTGAAACAGAGGGCGAGAAACAGAGGGGCTGAAACAGAGGGCGAAAAACAGAGGTGCTGAAACAGAGGGGCTGAAACAGAGGGGCTGAAACAGAGGGGCTGAAACAGAGGGCGAGAAACAGAGGGGCTGAAACAGAGGGGGAGAAACAGTGGGGCTGAATCAGAGGGGCTGAATCAGAGGGGCTGAAACAGAGGGCGAGAAACACAGGGGCTGAAACAGAGGGCGAGAAACAGAGGGTGAGAAACATAGGGGCTGAAACAGAGGGGCTGAAACAGAGGGGCTGAATCAGAGGGGCTGAAACAGAGGGCGAGAAACAGAGGGGCTGAATCAGAGGGGCTGAATCAGAGGGGCTGAATCAGAGGGGCTGAAACAGAGGGGCTGAATCAGAGGGGCTGAAACAGAGGGCGAGAAACAGAGGGGCTGAAACAGAGGGCGGGAAACAGAGGGGCTGAAACAGAGGGCGAGAAACAAGGGGCTGAAACAGAGGGGCTGAAACAGAGGGCGAGAAACAGAGGGGCTGAAACAGAGGGCGAGAAACAGAGGGGCTGAAACAGAGGGCGAGAAACA